>NC_042615.1:758486354-758789394 GCF_901001135.1 Rhinatrema bivittatum
GTTTGTTGGTGAAGTTCAAATGAAGAGAAGTTGTTTGATTTAAAAGGAAAATCACGAGAGTATATTTAAGCATTGGCTCGGGAGAACTTGAAAAAGAACATATTGCACAGGATTCAGTGGAGCTGCAGACAAGTTGAAATGAGTGATGGTTTGAGACACAGGAGTGGTAGGATGAGAAGTAACAGACAATAGGGAAGATTCGGTAAAAAGGGAGATAAAAAAATATTGGGAAGAAAACCGGTATGGTTCGGAGATAAGAAGAATAATATTATTATAACCCAGGAAGATTACATGGTGAAGTATTTGACAGCATTAGTGAAGTCCCAAGTTATGAAGAATTACAGTGATATGAATAATATCAGAAAATGTACAATATGACATCAAAGTAATGAATATAATATTTGAACATTTGTAAGAATCTGTTGGAGAGAGAAAGTATTGTTAATAACACAAAAATGTGACTCTGATGTTGTAAGTACTGTATTTGAATATCTGCAATAACCCCTGAGGAAGCTCTGAGAAAGCAAAACAAGTAGGATCCTATATTGTTGGGTATTGGGTATGAATTTTAAAATGGTATGAATGGTGTGTATGAATGTGTATTGTGGGGTATTTAGGGTGGTGTATTGTTTTATACATATGTGAAAAACTTTTGTATAAGATAAATATAAATAAAGGATTGAAATAAAAAATAGTTTCCTTTATGTGTAAGGATCTAATATTGTGTTAGGAAACTGAATACCATGAAGGATTCAAGCTACCATTACACTTATGAGGGAGTAGGGTTTATTTGTTTGGGGGAGGTCTTCTAGGTGGTTTTGTGGATCCTTTAAATTTCCAACCCCAGGAGCAGTGATAAGCACATTAACTTGCTGATTCTCATGGGGGACTAGCACGCATGCAAAGATTTTCTGCATCCTGCAGTACTAATTAATTTGTATGACAATAAATTATTTTGCATGCATTTGATACAAATCAGATCATTTTCATAAAACTTATTGTTCTGGGTTTGATGGCCAGGAAAAAATGCACCAGACTTGCAAGTCCTACATGGTTTTTTTTTCCATTTTTGCTATGTTAACACTGTTTACCATGTGCAAATACATTAGCACAACTTTTTAAAAAGGGCCTATAGTGACTTATGGATTAGACTTAGCTCAGAGATTGTTGAACCTGGCCATCATTAAACTACCTGGGAGCAGGTGACAAATCTGGTCCCTCTTTGCTGCTCCTGCCCGAGAGTTGATATACAACCTAGATGAAGAATAAGATAAGGCCTTGCACCTCTATTGCTATCCTGATTCTAGTGCCCAATCTGATACCAGGAGAATATGGGCTTTTGCTGCTGCTGCTCCTGCTCCTGCCTCCCTCTGGTCATAAGTAAGGGATGGGAAGGGGAGAAGAGAGATAGTAGACGAGCACTAAAAAGAGAGAATACAGTATTTCAGCAATCCCACTAGGGGAAGTAAGAGCCAATAGGAAAATTTCTAAGTTTTGGCCTGCATGGTTAAGGGACTTAGGATGTGCTGTCATCTGAAATGAAAAAGGATATTTATTTATTTATTTATTTTTAGATTTTTATATACCGGTGTTCCTATATGGAATAAAGATCACATCGGTTTACATATATGTCTACAACATTTCCTATTTTGTTTTATTTTCAAAATGAAGCAAACGAAAACTGAACAAAATTGTACTTTAATTGTAATTCAATTTACTCTTACCTTTCTCTAGGCCAAACGTGTTACAGTAGGCCTGATATATACAGAAAACAACAATAGAATTCATCGCATACAACAGCAGCATAAAATATAAATGCAAAACTAAATATAAATCCTACTACAGTCTGTACCACCCCCACTTTCATTAAGTCTCTGGAATGGACTTCATCACAAACTAAAACAACAATATACAAATTTAATTCCCTCCCAAAGAATAAATACAGAATACAGCAATATGAACTTCTGTTGCACTCTGATCCTCCCTCCACTCTCGAAAGAGCTGGAACAGAATACATTACAGACTAAATGCAAATCATCAAAATTATACTTCTTCCCAAACTCACATATAATTTAATAAAACATCTAATCTCCCAGCTGAGCTGGTGACTTCACTTATAATTAACCTTGTGTATGAGGTGGGGGGAGAGGGAATAAAACCCCAAAATGACATCCATCCCAGGTAAAAAATCTCCGGGTGCCTTCTTCTCCCCAGGGGGAAGCAAGATGGCAAAAACTCCCCCAGAACAACTCCAACAATTCTCACAGTGTTGCTACCCTTCCCACAGTGAACCTGCTTGTGTAGTTAAATTAATCTCTGAGACTAATCAGCTCATAAAATATGAACCATCACCTAAGTTTTAGAAGCAAAAAAGTCCAAAGAACGGATGCACAAAGAGGCCAGCAGCATTTTGTTGTACAGAAAAATTCAAAATGGCACTGGTTTTGGGTCAGGACAGTCAGTGCCATTATGTATGTAGACCCTGGTGAGGCAGGAAGAGCAGTGATTGTTTCTGCTGCTTTTCACACCGTGGAGAAGATAAGAATGTCCATAGGGTGGGGGATTATGAGGAGTGAGCTCAGGAGGATTCTTTACATGGCAGGGACTAGATATGATACAACATCTTTTGTTTTATTTTTAATTCTTTTTTCTGAGTTTTGGTTGTTTGGACTTTTTTTTTTGTTTGTTTTAAACAATCAAAACAAATGAAATGAAAAAAAAAGAAATAAAAACAAAGCAAAAAATTGTTCTGTGCATAAGGGACCCTATAAACATATTTAGAGGCTGCCTGCATGCAAAAAAGCTGGAGGAGATATACAATACATATTTTAAAATTATAATCTGAAACCCTTTTTGGAGCCAGTTTGAAAGGTAGTTGAGGAACTTTTAATTGTCTGCCAGGATCCTTCAGTTACTGAAGATAAAGTTAGCATTTGTATATCTAAGGGAAGAACAATGGATGCAGAGCAGAGCTAGGGCATTAACCATAGAACTCACCATGCAAAAAAAAAAGATATTCTCCCTTTACTACCAGGCACAATAGCCCTCCTTATGAAAAGGCAATAATTTACCATTAATGCATATCCTATTGAGAAAACACAACAAATAAGATTGATACAATTGCCTACATGCTAGTAAAATACCTCACCTCGGTCACACACCCAGAACTGACCTTCACCAAGTACAGTACGACCACACATTGTAAATATGGAGACAGAAGCTGGAATGGAAAACCAAAAAAGCCACTCTGCATGCAGTGCGAACCTGGAGAAATGGAAAGAGAAATATAGCACCTAACACAGTCCCAGGATCTGCAATAATGCACAGAAACTAATCTGCACAAAGTTACATCTGCATTATGGAACACACTCAAACAGTAACAACCCTATCTATGAAAAGGCAACACTACAAATATTGGGCCGGATTTTTAAAGGGTTATGTGCATAAGGTACGCGCGTAACCCTTTTAAAACCCCCCTGTGCGTGCCCGGGGCTTGCAAAAAGGGGCGGTCGGGGCCGTGACCAGGGGGCGTGGTGTCGGATCGGGGGCGTGTGGGCGGTCCGGGAGCTGGGCCAAAGCAAGCCCTTCAGCTCTGGAAATGCTTTCACTTTTACATGTATTTTTGTAGAATTCCCAGGGCACCAAGTAAACCCAGGGTTAGTAATATAGGGTCTCCATTTCCCCTTCCCATTAGGGTCACCCTTAAAAATATCCAAAGAGCCAAAATGGCCCACTGTACTCTTTGCCCAATGTGCCCACATTACATACATCAACTCAAAATATCCCAAGAATTAAGTAGGTTCCCAGGCCTCCCGATACCCCTTCACACCTCTCCCAAAAGCTCATATACAAAAAATAGGACCCTGATCCCTGGTCATTCCCAGCCGACACCCTCCCCTACCCCTGATCCCCTCCTGCATCCACTGAAACTTAAAATCAAGTTGCGGATCCTAAGATGGGGGCAGGGCACACCCTCGCACTTGGTCTGGTCGGTGCCATTTTTCAAAATGATGCTGCCCTGACCTTGTCCCAGCTATGTGACTGGGGCAAGGACCAGGAATCGGACCTGACTGGGACAAGGTCAGGTCGGCACCATTTTGAAAAAAAGGCACTGACCAGGCCAGGTATGAGGGTGTGCCCCAGCCGAACTTGATTTTAAGGTTTGGGAGTGTGGGAGGGGGTCAGGAGTGGGGTGAGGTTGTCAGCAAGGGTGGCAGGGCCTCAGGGGCCTACTTTTTTGTACTTGAGCTTTTGGAGGGGGGGGGGGTCCAGGGTTGTTGGCCAAGGACCCTACTTAATCTTGGACTTTGGGGGGGAGGGGGGCCGGAGCTATTGCAGTGTGGAAACTTTCCTCTATTTTTAAACTTTCGGGGAAACGGGGCTGCCTCATGGCAGCCCTGGGTTGAGACGGGACAGCACTGACCCCTGCTCATCTTCCCCATTTTGGCGGCACATTTTTTATTGGGGGCCAGCAGTCTTTTAAGGCAATGGCAGTCCCTTGAGGTTGGGGCCAGCATCGTGTTAAAGGGCCAATAGGCACATTCTGTTTTGTGTTGCTGCCAAAAAATGTGTCATAGAGCTGAACTGTTATTTTTGGGTAAGGAGCTCCACAATCGCAGCAACGCCCCCCTGTGATAGTAGGACCTCTCTCATGAGAAAACATTGTGGCTTAATGGCTCTAGGCTTAAGTTAGTCAGATAAGTTTATCCTGTTAATTTCCCTTGCTAACTAGGTTCTGAAGGTTCTTTTTTAATTTTTTGTTTTCTTCAATTTTACTCCTGCTCGCCTTATTTGTGTTCTAATGAGATTGTGACAGGTCAATATTTTCCTTTTTTCTTTTAATCCATTGGAATCTAATTCCAAGTCACTATATTCCTTGTTTGCTATTTCTGAATGTAAATTAATTTGGAAGCTGTGATAATTAAAAAGAAAGGAAGAAAAAGCATGGGATACTTACAAAGATCCTTCATGGTGGGAAAGTGAAACCAAAGTTCGATATCAAATACAGTCTGTGGTATTATAGTACAGGAAAGTATAAAGGTTAGTCTAAATGGGCCAGCTGGTTGTTCTCTGTAGTTGCTGGTTGTTCTCTGTAGTTGCTGGTTGTTATCTGTAGTTCATCTGTTTTAATATGGTTATCTAACAAATTGCAGAAGTGTCACAACTTGAAAACGGTCCTGAAGCTGTGCAGACTGTGAAAAGGACAGTTTCTCATAAAGACAAAACTGAGCAGTACTAATACATTCTTGTCAATATGTCAACAGCTTGAACATTGACAGTTGATTTAGTTATTAATATATTCGTGTAGGACTCCATCATTTGTTTGCCTTGGCATCTTACATGCTGACAGCTCTTCTGACTCATTGAAGGATACTGCATACTAATTTTTTTTCCAGTTTTCAGCCAACAGAATATAATTGTTAATGCAAGCTTTCTTTGCTGCTATGGATTTTTAACTGCTTTTTTTTCTTTGACTTTATCAAGGGATATATCTTGTGAGACCTATCAGTACTGTCTCTTAAATATAGACCGCAGAGATTTTTTTTACTAGAACTTGCACTAAATTATTTTAAGTGTGCACATGTTAAACATTTTAATGTGCACACCAAAAACATCACTTAACAAAAGAAGCACAAAATATTTTAGCGCATACATTTAAGGTCTCAGAAGTACATACATGCTATTTTCATGCAAACTAACTCAAAAACTGTAACATCTATACACTAAATAGTATGCAGAAAATACACAAAATACTGTGTACATGGTAAACTGATGATGCTCAATTCTCTTTTCCTCATGTCTTTGACCCCCTTGCTTAAGAACTGTGTAAGAGTAAGCCCAGCACTTGAGACTAGTTGTTAGTGCTGAGCTGAAGAGCTTCTGGCCCTCGGAAGAGAAGGTGAAAGAAAAAACAAGAAAAATGAAAAATGAAGGCACCAAGAGAAGTGCAGTTGGAGCTAAATTACTTTCCCTCTTGTAAGAAGGTTGGCTTTTTCCATCTTAGCTAGTGGGCCTGTCTTAATAGCTGTTGTGTGGGTGTTCCTTTTACTGGTGAGAGAGACCATGAGTTATTTTGTATGTTTGCTATTTTTATGGGGGTTTTTTTACATTTGATTTCATGTTATTTTATTTATGGTATTATAATTATTTTAAAGATTTTTTTTATGTACAATACACCGACTAGAAATTTTTCCTGAGTGAGCAGTCTATAAAAATGAATAAATAAATAATGTCTCAGGAGCCACAGGAAGAGAGGGAGGAAGAGGAGTTGGCTGTACTAAGAGGATGCAAGTGATGAATTACTGTAAAGCTCATTTAGCTGCTTTTTGTTTACTGTGAACCGATGAGATGTTCCCAACGTTCATCGGTGTATATAAAAGATTCTAAATAAAATAAATTCTAAATAAATGAATAGCAGTACTAGGAATCAAAGCTAGGTGTCGGATGAAGCATTACTGAGGCAGAGGCCAATGGCTGTTTTGCTACATTCAAGAGAACAACAAGATCCTGAAGAGGATATTAGAAAACTCTACAGTGCCTTTGGGAGAGATTGAACTAGAAGAGCTCTGGACACCAAGGATTGTATTTGTCAAAGAATAGTGTTAGTTATCAGCAGTCTTTCAGTTACCCACAGGACTATCAAACACATCAAACATAGCTATAAAGAGATTCAAATCAGCATCAGAAAATAGTTTGCCAAGATTCAGGCCTTTTGGAGGAAGGTGGGCAGTGACTGCTTCTCAAGTTCACCTCATGTTTCTGGAGCAGCATCTTGCAGAAACATTTGGTCCAAATGCCATCACTGGTCTTCCTAAATTTATGGAGGTAGAATTCATAAGACAGGAGGGGTGAACTAGTAAGTTACTGGCATTATAAAATCACATACTAGACCACAGCAAGAGTCTACACAGTAAGTTCTGGGTTATCTTATAGGCCCTGATTTGTCTGTAGAGTCTGTTGGAGGCTACAAGCTTAGTTAGCGGTGGAGCTTTTGGAAGGGTCTGGGGCCTGATGGCTGTGAGACTATTTGGGAAGGGTGAGGGAAAACCTGGGCCTTGTTCTTTGTAGAAGATTGAGTATTTGGTGGGCCACTCACATGTTTCAAAACAAGGCAATTAGGGGATAGAAGCCCTACTGAAATGTGCCAGAATTTTGGGAAGCCAAAGGGATTCATGTGTATTAAAAAAAAAAAAAGCACTCAAGACCTTTCTATTTCAGAAGGCATACACAGCAATAACTTAAGAACCTTGATATTATATTGTTAATCCTTTAAGATCCCGAAGCATTTGTCATTCTGTTATGTTAGTTTGTGTTTTTGATTACTATGAATATTTTGTTGTATCCTGCCCTGAACCTTGGAAGGGAGGGTAAGAAATGTTTTAAATAAATAAATGTGCTTCAGAAAAGCAACTTATTCATCTCAGTTTTTTCTCTGAACTACCGCATGCACAAAATCACTGCCTGTCTACCACACAGCTGCCACAGAGTGATTCAAATTGATGTAAAAAAGGCAATGTCTTCATGCTAATGAAAAACTCCCCACTTCTTTTGAACACGGTCTGAAAGTTAATTAAAGGCTAGGCTGTAGTACTTGTTATAAGATGTGGATAAATGGTCCACTCTGTATTGTAAAAACACACAATTCTTTCTTTTTTTTTAACATTTTATTTATGCATTTTGATATATTTTCCAAGAATACACTTGAAAAAGGAAAAAGCAAGAATGCAGATATGATATAAAAAGGTAGATTACGAGAGAAACAGGAAAATAAACGTATCCAATTCGATCCAAGTCCTCAATAAAGTGATCCAATACTAATCATCAGGCAAAATCTTACAAATAAATAAGAAAGCTGTGAGAGAGAGAGCATAAATCTAATACAGAACCAAATTCCCTGCTATATTAAAAAAAAAAGAGAACAGTTCCAGTAGGAATAAATTCAGTAGAATGATCATCCTGCAAGTGCTTTTCACTAAGAAAATGAGTCAATTGAGAAGGCTGAATGAAAATATAAGATGCATTTTTTCATTTAACATGACATTAACATGGATATTTAAGGAAAAAAAGAAGCACCTATTTATCCAACTCTAGGTCGCCTAATAAAAAATTGTTTCCTTTTCTTCTGTATTTACCTTGAGATGTCCAGAAAGGCTTTAACCTTAAGAAAACCTTGGTGAGATGTCAGAAAATCATCCTCACTACCTAGTCTCTATCCGGCTCAAGTGTAAAAGAGACTAACAATGTCGCTGAACTAGCTAATTCAGTGTCCGATGTCTCAAGAAGTGTGGAAATATTCAGGTTATTGTATCAGTAAGAATCGGAGCTTGAGTTCTCATATCCACATTATCATCTTTCTTGGAAGTTGGCAAGAAATAGGGCCGATTTTAAATTTTACGCGCGTGGGCTATATTTGTGCGCGCTACCCGGCGCTCAAAAATGTACACCTGATTTTATAACACGCACGCGCTGCCACGCGCATGTTATAAAATCCAGGGTCAGCACGCGCAAGGGGGTGCACACTTATGCACTTTGCGCACGCCGAGCCTAAGGGGAGCCCCGATGGCTTTCCCCGTTCCCTCCGAAATCGGAGCGGCCTTGGAGGGAACTTTTTTTTGGATCCCCCCCCACCTTTCCCTCCCTTCCCCTATCTTACCCACCCCCCGGCCCTACCTAAATCCCCCCCTACCTTATTTGCCGGAGGACTTGGAAACGCCCCCGGACCACCACCACGCCCCCAGACCTGCCCCCGGACCCACCCATTTTTGAAAGCCCCGGGACATACGCGCATCCCGGGGCTTGAGCACGCCGCTGAGCCTATGCAAAATAGGCTCGGCGCGTGCAGGGGTAGGTTTTCGGGGGTTACGCACGTATCTTATGCGTGTAACCCTTTGAAAATCTACCCCAATATGTTTTGGAAACTGGAGGAACAGCTTGCTCAGGTACCTTCAATACCTTCAACAAGTATCTTTTAAACAAATCCTTAGGTGATATTAGTGGCAACCTAGGAAAATTAATAAATCGGAGATTCTTCCCTTTCAAAGAGTTCTCAAGATTTTCCAGTTTGTTAGTTAACACCAAATTTTCCTTCATTATGGATTGCTGTAATCGCATAACATAATCCATCTCTTGCTTGAGCTTGTCAATCTGTTGGCTCATATAATTTTTTGAACCCTCCAACATTTGCACACGATTTTCCAAATCTAACTATTTTAAAACCATTGGATTCAATTGTGCAATATTAAAATGCTCGAGGCCTTCTATGACTTCCCATATAGATTCCAGCATAAAATGAACTGGTCCTATCAGGGAGAAGTGTTCTGAAGCGGTCAGTACTTCAGCCATTGGGGAAACCATCAAAGAAGAATCTTCTATAACCCTTCTCCTATCTTGAGAAGCAAGAACAACCCCTGAATCACCGGTGATTGTTGCATCTGTCGGTCTTCGACGGCTTCGCCCTGCTTGCCTCACCTCATTTTCGGCTCCTCCCGCTTACCTGGGCAAGATGGCTACCGCCACGTCTTCCAGCCGACCTCTCTGGCGTCCCCAGAATGGCTATGGTGCAGCCTTCTGCCATTGCTCTTCCCAGGTATCTACTAGGGTGTGCGCGTGCACACAACCTACATCTTTGTATGACCCTTGGCGCGAACCTCAAGGGCGTTCCCTCATGCTGACGTCACGCCATCTGGGTATATTGCCATTATCAATTTGCTAGCTCTCTGAGTTAGCAAGGACTGGAATCCGTTCCTGTCTACACTACTCTGCCGCTTCCATGCTGCCGCAGGAAGCTTTCTCCTTGCCCTTCGGGGTATATGCTAACTTGGGTAACCGCTCCTTGGGGGCCCTCAGCTTTATTTCAGGTTCCTGTCAGGGAACAGGCAATCGCTCCTTGAGGGCCTGCTCTCCCTGCCTCCATGCCTGTACCTTCAACTACAAACCTGGTGGAATCGCATATCAACAGCTAACACCTAGGGGTAGTTTTTACAAAAGTACGCCCGCGTGTACTTTTGTTCATGCACCAGGCGCAAGCAAAAGTATGCCGGATTTTAATAGATATGCGCGTAGCCGCGTGTATCCTTTAAAATGCGGGGTCAGCAGCCTGCCTCCGTTCCCTCTAAGGCTGCTTCGAAATCGGAGCAGCCTCGGAGGGAACTTTCCTTCTACACCCCGCACCTTCCCCTCCCTTCCCCTATCTAACCCGCCCCCCCCCCCGGCCCTAACTAATTTCCCCCCTACCTTTATCGCAAAAGTTACGCTTGCCCGAGGCAGGTGTAACTTGCGCGCGCCGGGCCGGCTGCCGGTGCGCCATGGTCCGGTCCGGGGGCTGGTCCGGAGGCCACGGCCATGCCCCTGGAATGCCCCCAACGACGCACCGGCCACGACACACCCCCGACACGCTCCCGATGACGCGCCGGCCGCGACACGCCCCCGACATGCCCCCAGCACGCCCCCCCAGGAAAGCCCCTGGAATTACATGCGTCCCGGGGCTTTGCGCGCACTGGCAGCCTATGCAACATAGGCTTTGCACGCGCAGGGGGAGCTTGGGGCAGGGTTTTGGGGGATACGCGCAAATCTTACGCGCGTACCCCTTTGAAAATCTGCCCCCTAGTGAGTACTCTAACTCTCTCTTTCTCATCCACAGAATCTCCTCGCTGGGAGACCTGCTGCGGAACCTCCTGACATCATCTAGGAGAGAAGGGCTCCCTCTGCCGAGGTCCCTGAGAATTCAACTACAGACTGCCTCACTACTGCCATCTCTGGTGGAAACCTCAAGCTGTTTAATAAAAGATTTATCCTGTGTTTTGTGTGCAAGAGTCTAGCCCAGTGCTGTGGCTCCTCACGGGGCTCATCCCCGTGGGCATGGTCATCTCCACAGCACCCAAGGATCCACAAAACACATGTTATCATAACAGAGATGTTTTCTGGGAACAGTGCAGACACTCCTCATAGAAGATTGTTGGGTCGGCATCATCTGCTGGCAACACATCCAGAAACAGGGTCAGTTCACGGGCTGCAGCTGGGTTACTGGAGGGAGGTCCTGACAATCGTGGAAATCGATGTTAAAGAGTCTGGGAAGACAAGCGAGTCTCCTTCGCGCACACCTCCCAATGACTGCTCTCCCGATATTGTGATCCCCCTCATGATGTGGGCATCCATCAGGCTGGTTAGTGGAAACTTGGGAGTAGCCACAGAGCTAGCTCTCTTCCTGGCCATCCTCTTCTGAGCAGCATGCAGGTTAGCGAGGTAAGAAAGCAAAGAATATTGTAAAGAATGAGGGAGCTGCCTCACACTGACAAACATCTATGGCACCATCTTGGATCCTTCTTTCCCCATTCTTTCTTTTTGTTTTTTACCTTTGGACTTCCAGCTCAGTTGGAACCATGAGCCTTTATTCACAAACTACCAGGATTTTTTACCCCCTATTTTATATCCATGCCTAAATTACTTTTAGTTCAGTCGTTTCAGTGCCAGTCCTCAGCCAGAGGGCTGTGCATCAGGACTCCTTCCGGAACCATGTAATTATGGACCTAAATCTAATCATTAAGAGTCATCTTTGTGTGATGACACTGACCTCTCCTCTTCAGGGGCTGAGAACATTTTTCATAACATCCCCAGCCTAAAGTCCCCAAGGAGCAGAGGAACTGAGTCAGGAATCAGACCCAGATTCCTCCGCATGGCAGTGTGCAGCTCTGCCATGTGGCATACAATTATGTCCCACAAAATTGTTTCTAATATTACTGCCCTGTTTTCTCAATAGTAAAACTGATACAGTTATCCAAAAATGATCTAGTCAATCTTCTACTGACACATTCTTCAATCTTATTTATTATTGTTCAATTGTGTTGTAGCCTACTGATTTTTGTCCTAATTGTCATTTCCTGAATTCTAAAAAACCACTGGACTTGATTTTACCCAAATTCATTTTGGCTTCTGGAGGACATTTTTCAAAAAAATTCTAATAGCAACTGTCAAAAGAGCTATTTGTCTCAAAAACAAAATATGAAGGAGTAGTGGGTTCAAACAAATAAATAAACAATAAAAATATGTGTAACTCCACCCTGGTGTGCCTACCTTTCACGGGTGAGTCCATAAATGTATTTGTATTGACTCTTTGGGGCAGGAACCTTACCAGGTAGCTTGAACACAGTCTCTTACTTCCAGGGCCTGGATTCTTGGTCGAGTGGGGGGGAGGGGGGAAAGATAACTTCCAAAACCCCAAGTGCTGAGGATGACTTTTTATGTCTTGGCTCTCGTCCCTGGGAGAGGGTATCTGTATGTCCCAATGTGTGCTGAGTGTACCAGATAACATGACTGGGAGCTACTGTGTTAGTGTCCAGAAATAATCTTTACTGGTGAAAATGTATGAAGAATGGCACAACAAATTAATTCACAGTACCACAGAGTCTTTTACTATTACAATTTCTTCCTCAATCTGTGCAGGAATCTCTGGCACCAGACCCAGGGAAACTTCTACCCTCCAGGGTTTGGAAAAATAAAGCCCCCGTGTGGGCAGGAGATCCCTTAGATGGTTAGGGAAACCCCTTCAAAACTGGCAAAAAATAATGTTATTGTCTCTGCACAGAGAGCTAAATTCTCTCTCTCCCCAGGGTAGTGGAAACACCATATGGGTGTCGCAAGTGATCTTAAAATTCTCTTTACTCACAGTTAGTTGATCTTTTGGGTCTCTTTAGTTTTGTTTTTTTGGTTTTTTTTTAATTCTTTATTTAAAAATTTTCCGATACTTTCCAAGAATTACAAACTTGAGATAGAAAAAGGGAAAAGTAAGAAAAAATTCCATTAATGCAAAATAAACAAAGTAAACAAGTGTATAACTTTACTCCATAAGTCCACTGTAGAGGATCCAATATTTAAAGCAATATAACTAGAGAAATAAAGAAAAAGTAGAGCCTCTTATTGTTACAGTGGGTATAATACATCAAATATGGAACTCAGCCTTCCAGAGGAGAAACAGGAGGAGAAGACTTTGATATCTCCAGGTTGGGCAACAATTTATTACATAAAAGGTTGATAGCTGAGAAGGAATAAAAAATGCATATTCTAATTCTTTAAACTTAATTAAGCATTTACAAGGAAATTTTAAATAAATGTGGGCCCCAATCTGCAGAACTCTAGGACACATTAGAAGAAACTGGCGATGCTTTTTTTTGAGTCTGCCGGGCAATATCCGGATACAATGTTTGAAAAAGAGATGCAGAACCCAGTCACGGTCAAGTTCAAAAGTGAAGGTAACCACCATTGTAGCTGCCTGGGCTAACTAAATCAGTATCCGAAGTTTCCAATAACACTGAAATATCCAAATTAGGTGTCAGAATGTCCATTCCTTGAACTTCTTCCTGTTGTTCCTTCTTCTTAAATGGAGGAAGGTAAAAGATCTTAGAAACAGGGGGGATCGCAGACTCAGAAACTTTAAGATGATCAACTAAGAACTTCCTAAACATGTCTTTAGCAGTAATATGAGACAGTCTAGGGACTCGGGAGATTAATAAAGCGGAGATTTCTACCACGAATCACATTTTCAAGATTTTCAATCTTATACTGTAGAGATAAATTTCCCTTAATCAAAAGGTCATGGGAAGAGTTCAAGGCTTGAGAAGACTGTTTAATCTTTACAATATCTTCTTGTATAGAAACTTTGGACTGTTCCAGAGAGGAAACATGATTTTCAATTAAGTTTATCCTATCAATAATAGGATTAAACTGCATAGCAATAGAAGTTCCCAAATTAACAATGGCGTCCGAGATGGAATCTAAAGTTATATGGAAGGTCTTACCAGAGATGGCACAGGCAGTTTCTGAAGAGGAGTCAAGGTATAAACATGAGAATGTTCCTCCATGATAGAAAAATCTCCGGCAACAGGTGAGCCAGCCATACCCCTTACGGGGCCCTCACCGGCAGAAACTCCAGGGTATTCGGCATCTCCTGACCCACTACAGATTGGAGGGTGGTTGCTACTTTGGCATTAGCCCCCTCTGTCAGGTTACAGCAATCCCTGAATACTTCCAGGTTGGCCAGAGGAACCCTATCGATCTGGGATAGAGATGTTGCACAGTCTGGAAGGAGGGCAGATAACTCCACCTCTGCCTCCTTCTCCAAGGACGGAGCCACTGACTAAATTTCCCATTGGACATGAGCATCCATCAGACCCAAGGAAGGGGACTCCAGAGGAACAACGGGGTTGATTCGCTCTTTCGTTCACCTTGTGGCATTTCAGGAAATATTTCTTCCAAAGTATAAGAGAAAAGAATGCCGTGCTCATGCCACAAGCTCTATGGCAGCCATCTTGGATCCTCTTCTCTTTAGTTTTGACATAGTCTCTTTATTTGTACTTTATGGAACCCTGATGGGAGAGATTCCCTTGAAGCAAGCAGTTCTCTTGCCTCAAACAAAGGAACAGCAGCCAAAACTTCCTCCTGGATCCTGAAATCAAAGTATTTTCCCCTTTAATTGAAGTTAACACTGGAGGTCCTGCTTGCTGCAGGTCATTGACACCTACTTTCTCATAGTGGATAGGGAGGGCCAGTGCAAAGGGATTAGGTGCCCTAGGCACCTTCTGCCTTGTGCCGCCCACCGACCGGTCGTGCTGACACCCCCCCCCCCCCCCGCCCGGCCCCGGTTGCAGCCCCAATTCCAGGGGTGGGGACCACATGCCACCGCTCCCCGATCCCCTGCACCGCCCACCCAAATTTAAATAAAATAACCCCTCCACCCTCCCGATACCCCCAATACTCTCGAAAACCCCTGGTGGTCCAGTGGGGGGCTGGGAGAGATCTGCTGCTCCTGGTCTGCCAGCTGCCACTAAACAAAATGGCGCTGGTGGCCTTTAGCCCCTACCATGTGACAGGGGCTACCGGTGCCATTGGCCAGCCCATCACATGATAGGGGTAGTAGGGTAGTGCAACAGGGGGAAAGGCAGGGTGAGGTGGAGGCTGGGTAGGGTAGGGTAGTGGGACAGGGGGGAAGACAGGGTGAGGTGGAGGCTGGGCAGAATATTGAAAAGGCACTTTTTGCCCCTTCAGAATTCTGCCATCTGAAGCAGCTGCCTCACCCTGCCTCATTGGCTCATGAGTGGCAGTGGCACCCCCTAATGGTCGGTGCCCTAGGCCCAGGCCTAGCTCACCTAGTGCTTCTTCTGGCCCTGAAGGCAGGTCTTCCCTAATCTGTACAGTCCCAGACACAGGGTTTTCTGTGCCTTGAGCCCAGGTGTTGTACAGACATTTACAAGGCACCTACCACTTGAAAGCTTAATCCCAGATGGAAAATCCTAACCAGCCAGTGAGTGGACTGGATAAGGAAACCCCTCCCAACCCTGGCCAAGACCACTATGCAGGGTTTGCCTGGCTCCTGTGACTGGGCCTGAAAAACAAGCTAAGCAAAACCTACTCTCTACCTCCTAACTCTTAGCAAACCTAAAGGAACTGCCTTCTGAGCTTTCTGTAGGGAGCTGCTATAAAGACTCTCCAGGGAGATGGTCATTCCAGACCCCTAAAAGGGAGGAGCTGTATTTGAATGGTAACCTCCCCCGTACATCAACCTACATTACCATTAGCTTATACAGGAGAACCCAGGCCTTACTGGTACCATGTTGAAAATAAATTGAAAAAATAAATAATACAAAACTAATGAATAATATCAAAATTATTAAAGTTGAAACCATGGAAAGTATATACATCAATAAAAAACAATAAAAAGAATATGCACATTAAATAAAAACCTGACATGGCCATGTTTCAGCTTATATAACATGCGTTGGGACAAGAAATTATCATCCAGCTCATTCACAATAAAATAAACCAATTGTCAGAATTGCATAGGACTACAGGCAATAAAAAAACCTATAAGAAATAGCATTCTTATCCAAAGTTTTTGTCTATCTATATAAAAACGTTGAAGAAAATAAATATCATTGAAAACCTGTGGGGAATATTAAATGTCCACCCCTCTTCATCCCCTGTATTGAAAGAACCCCTCAGGCTGAGATCTTGCACCCCAACCTCTGCTTCCTGCCGAAAGAACCTCATTGGATGAAAACCTTCCCCCTTCCCCCTGATTCTCTTCCCCAGGCCTACCCATTTGGAAATATTCCAAGTATTATTGGAGGAATCATGGAAGGTTTCTCTGGTTGGCATCATTATCCACAGTGGTGCTTGGAGACCTAAAACACTTTTTTGCCTTGCAACTGTGAAGCAAAGAAATGCATTAGGTCACTGGATGCCATTACAGATGACAGCCCCCAGCACGGAGAAGCCCTCCCTCCTGCCTGCTATATCACTTGGAAGAATTCCTAAGGGTTATGTACAGATGGGGAGGGAGGAATCTAGGGTGGGTAGGTGTAAATCAACATGAAGGAGCTTTTTCAGCAAGTGGAATGAATGAGGGGTGTTGTATCTCCTCCAGTAGGGGGTAGTGGGATCTCAGAACAAAGGTCCTTTCAATGTAAAGGTAGAAGATTGGATCCCCATCAATTTTAATACTGAATTTACTAAAGACATTAAACCTGGATACTGAGCTTAATGCTGGGCTTGAAGGACCTTGGTCTGATCTAGCATTGCATTTCTTATGTTCTTATGCAACTTTCGGGCTAGTACGCATATTAAAATTGGACATTAGTACCTGATTTTGGTGTGGCTCAGTAATTAGGTTAACACCCAATTTTAATGTAGCTTAGTAAATAGTCCTCCTAATGTATTATATATGGTGTGTGTATAGCTATTACTTTATTTACTTCTCAGGAAGTAATGATATATAGTATCATTAAGTAATATGTTGTTATCTGTAAACCGATATGATGTACCCATGAATACCGGTATAGAAAAGCTATTAAATAAATAAATAAATAAATAAATAAATAAAATATAGGGGCCTATATATGATTAAGTGTAAGTTTTAACATAAGCATTAGCTAATGCCCATGTACTAAGACTGTAAATGTGCAGTATTTGCATGAGCATTAGCATTACCGTTAGTTCCCCTCCCTAAAAAAATTAAAATGGCCTCATTAGATCTTAATGCTGGATGTACTATCCAGCAATAATTCCAATGAGGCTTAATATAGCCCATATATGGCTGCAAAGTTAACTAAACTTCAGGAGTCTTTCATAGGCTACATTTAATATGGGACCTTATGTTCAAAACCCTCCATTCTCCACACCCCAAAGTCAAAATCAGGCCTTCTGGGGCCCCTTCCCCTTTGAAAGCAAATACGGGAGTACAGGCCCTCGCTCCCCACCAATGTACACTAGAAGATGTGCAGGTTCTCACTGCTCATGTTCTAACTCAGGGCTTTCCAAACCTGTCCTGGGGCCCCCTCAGCCAGTCAGGTTTTCAGGATATCCACAAGAAATATACATGAGATAAATGTGGATATCACGGGGACTCAGTATATGCAAATTTAGCTCATGCATATTCATTGTGGATATCCTGAAATTCTGACTTGCTGTGAGGTCCCCAGGACAGGTTTGGGAAGCCCTGCTCTAACTGTTGGCCATGTTGCAACTGTTTCTGAAGTTAGGATTGTTCAGAGCTAAATATGGTTGCTTGCCTGGAACTTTCTGAAGAGCTAATGGAAATTTGACCTAACATCATACATGACTTGCAAGTACTGTTTTGTAATGAAGTAGTCATTCCCTGTTTCACCCATGAATTATGCTGGTTCTTGATTAGTGCTTATAATCTTTATGAATTTGTATTAAAACAGTATTATGTGAGTTTTAAGGTTTGATCGTTTGTGTAATCCAGGATATAAGATTTTAAATAAATAAATTAATTTTACTAAAAGCATAAAGAGAAGCAAGGATTATGATTTAGAAATAGGAAAATGAGAGCTTAAATATAAAGAGAATGTATAACTATAGGACTTGCTCACATTAGAGCATATAAATCCCTGTTTCAAAGAGGTGAACAAAACTTTTCATTCTGGTTGAACATAAAAAGTGCATGCCCATATAAAGGTGAATTTTCAAAGGGGTTCAATGTGTAATGATAGCATTATATGCGTACAAGTAGCTAGAGGTGTAACCACAACTGATGGTTTTTTGAGGAACACAAGGTTAACATGTGGGGGCAGTAGGCATACAGATCTGAGCACTACTAGTTGTACTCTTGTTGCTAAATAATGCTCTAAAGCAGGGGTTCCCAACCTTTTCAGGAGCATGAACCCCTTTTCAACCTCCAAAATTGTCGCAGACTCCATATATGGAAAAGTTATTAATGTAATAACCAATAATAATATCCACATCAGAATCATTCATAATATATAAAATGTATTGAATAATACTTACTAATATAAACAGAATATATATATTTCAGAGAATAACAGTGAATGTACAAGAATGTAGGGGTGTGCATTCATTTCTAATGTATTGGTAAACCGCAACGTATAGGGCCATATTCGTTGTATTCATGGGAAAGTGAAACGTATCACGATTTTCCACGAATACAACAAATCTTCGCTGAATTATTCAGCCGCCTAAAGGAGCGAATTTAAACAAACCCCCCACCCTCCTGACCCCCCCAAGACTTACCAAAACTCCCTGGTGGTCCAGCGGGGGGTCCGGGAGCCATCTCCTGCACTCACGCAATGGATGGCCGGCGCCATCTTGTGCACAAGATGGCGCCGGCCATCCATTGCTCCTACCATGTAACAGGGGCCGACCAATGGCTCCAGTAGCCCTGTAACATAGTAAGGTCAAAGGCTATTGGCACCATTTTGAATACCAGCAGCCGAGGGCATGAGTGCAGGAGATGGCTCCCGGACCCCCCACTGGACCACTAGGGAGTTTTGGTAAGTCTTAGGGGGGTCAGGAGGGTGGGGGGTTGTAGTTAATTCAATTTTAGCTGGGAAAGGAATACGAATGAATGCATTAAATTATTGGGGGGCCCCCCTTGCCGAATGCAACGTATCTGCCCCCGACGAATACGAATTCCGAATGCAACATATGGCGTCCCTCTGCACATCCCTCAAGAATGTACTAATATTGTGTAACTTACATAGTGTAGATTATTGTATCTACACTATGGACCTATATCTGTCTAGTAGGCTGCAATTTTAGTGGTATGCACACAGTTTGCTCTGTTTGACACACTATGCACTCCTCATATTGACTGGATTAGTGTTGCAGACTGGTAGTGGCAGGATACCTTCCAGAAATGCCACAGGGAACTAAGAGGCCAGATGTTTATGCAATGGCCATACTAGTGTTGATGGCTGTTTGGACTATTATGGAGCTTTTTGGCTAGACATCAGAAGGGAGAGTTGCTGAATGTGAACTACATGGTGGATCTTGTATGTTGTCTCCCCAGGATAATGACATACAACAGAGATGATAAAAACTGTTCTGGATAAAGACTGATATTTTTCAAGGGGTCACACTAAAAAGCTGGCAGTAGGGATGTGCATTTGTTTTAAACAAAATAGACAATGGCAACGAAATTGTCTATTTCGTGTTGTTTTGGAAGCACCATGAAACGAAAGAAAAAAATGACAAAATTTCATAAAAATTAGTATTTTCTGTTGGTGCACACTAGTGATGTGCTTCAGCTGAACATTTTGGTTCGGCCTTCGTTATCGGTCCAATACAGGAAATTTTGGTTTCCCGTGGTTCGGGCCTTTTTTTTTCGGCCACCCCGAATTTTGGGTTAGTGCTCCATTAGTACGTGCTAACATTATAACCCCGAAAAAATAATTTTTCTGAAATTTTGGGAAAATTTGCTTCATTTTTCAGGGTTGCTGAAATAGGATGAATTAGACAATTTTGTTGAAATTGTCTAATTCATCCCAGACGAATGCACATCTCTAGTGCACACTAATGGGACTTAATGCACACTAACTGGAAATTATGCACTGTAACTGTAGTTAATGTGCACTAACTGAAAATGTTACCAATAAGTTAAAGTGTGTCAATTGGGAAGCAGTTTGCTAGCCAGAGGTTTGGTTCTGCATTCACATTGGCTGTCTCCTTAGTTACTTGTTTGTGTTGCCAAGGTTGCAAGGTGATGTTTGTGGGGGATGGCCAGTTCCTGGTAACAAATGTAAACAAACAAGTGATATAACAATACCATCAAGTTCTAGTCAGCAAAAGCAAAAGTATATAATGAAAAAGCATATTTTGAATTTGCTAATCCCTTTCTATTTTAGGAAAGGGACCCTGGCATTTTGGGATATACACGCTTTTAATTCTGCTGGTGGGTAAGGGGTGGATGGTGAGAAGGGAAGTGACTGGGGGACTGTATGGGGTGACAGGTGGGAGAGAGCCTGATAGAGAGATGAATGATGCCTGGTGAGAGAGAGGCATTCTGGTTTGTGTGTGTGGGATAACTGGTGAGATTGGGGTTACTGTATGGGGTGACAGGTAAGAAAGAGATTAGTTGAGATTGTGACTGGTGTGAGAGAGGCAGCCTGGTGTATGTGGGGGTGACTGGTGAGAGGGGGAGTGACTAGGGAGGCAGGTGGGAAAGAGACTGATTGTAGTAGTGACTGGTGAGAGAGAGGGGCAACCTGGTGTGTGGGCTGGGGTGACTGGTGAGAGGGGGAGTGAATGGGGTGACTGTATGGGGTGACAGGTGGGAGAGAGATTGGTTGAGGTGCTGACTAGTGAGAGAAAGGCAGTCTGCTATGTCGGGATGACTGGTGAGAGGGGAAATTACTATATGGGGTGACAGGTAGGAGAGAGACAAATTGGGGTGGTAACTGGTGAGAGAGAAGCAGCTTGGAGAGTGAGGGAGGGTGATGGTAAGAGGGGGAATGACTGGGGTGACTGTATGGAGTGACAGGTGGGGGATAGCAACTGGTTGAGGTGTTGAGTGATGAGAGAGGCAGC
Source organism: Rhinatrema bivittatum (assembly GCF_901001135.1). NCBI lineage: Eukaryota > Metazoa > Chordata > Amphibia > Gymnophiona > Rhinatrematidae > Rhinatrema > Rhinatrema bivittatum. Next base: position 758,507,190 of record NC_042615.1, read on the forward strand.
CTAATTTGTGGGAGATGACTGGTCAGAGGGAGAGTGACTAGTGACAGGTGGTGGGGAGAAACTAATTGGGGTGAAGACTGGTGAGAAAGAGGGGCAGCCTGGTATGTGTTGGGGTGACTGGCAAGAGGGAGAATGACTTGGGTGACTGTTTGGGGTGGCAGGTGGGAAAGAGATTGGTTGAACTGGTGAAAGACAGGTAGCTTAGTGTGTGTGTGTGTGTGTGGGGGGGGGGGGGGGTGACTGGTGAGAGGGGGTGTGACTGGGGTGACTGTATGGGGTAACAAGTAGGAGAAAGACTGGTTGAGGTGGTGACTGGTGAGAAAGAGGCAGCCAGGTATGTGAGGGATGACAGGTGAAAGGGCGAGTGGGGTGTCAGGTGGAGAGAAACTGGTTGGGTTTTTGACTGTTCAGAGAGAGGCATCCTAGTGTATGTGTGGGGGTGACTGGTGAGAGGGGAAGTGACTGGGGTAACTGTATAGGGTGACATGTGGGAGAGAGAAGCAGCCTGCTGTGAGTGAAGGGGACTAGGTTTACAATATAGGGTGACAGGTTCCCCCCCCCCCCCCCACACACACACAAACCAAGATGCTTCTCTCTTACCAGTCACTACCCCAACTAGATTTTCTCCCACCTGTCACCCCACACATTCACCCCAGTCACTTCCCCTTTCACCAGTCACACCCCCCCCCCCCCAAACACACAGACTCCGCACCAGGGGAATTCAGAGTATGTCAGGGCCCCGTTATTAAAATACAAAGGGATTGGCAAATTCAAAATATGCATTTGCATTACATACTTCTGCTTTTCCTGACTAGAACTTGATGCTATTTTTATATCACTTGTTTGTTTACACTTGTTACCAGGTATTGGCCATCCCCCCACAAACACCACCTTGAAATCTTGGCAGCACAAACAAGTAACTAAGGAGACAGCCAGTGGGAATACAGAACCATGCCTCTAGCTAGTGAACTGCTCCCCAATTGACACTTTTTAACTTATCAGTATTATTTTCAGTTAGTGCACACTAACTGAAAATTAGGGAATCCCGAAATAAACACCTCCTGAACCATTTAAAAAATGAAATCAACAAATAATGACCCGAAACAAAAATGACACTAAAATAAATATCAATGAACACCCCAACCTGGCAGCTGAGACATCTCATCAGTGTGGACAAGAATAAAGAGGCAGACTGGATGTTAAAGTTGATCTTTTCTGTTGTCATCTTTTATGTTGCTAATTATATATCTGTTTCATTGCTTTCAAAGCCAAGATATCTGTTTGAATTGATGAAAGCTATAACCTTCGATCTGGTTCTATTTGCAGTGAACTCTGATAGTTTGATTTCAGCAGTGCTTTCCTTCTGGAAAAAAGGTGGCAGTATGCATGTTTTGTTTTTTTTAGGGATCAAGGGCAATTTAAGCATGTGGAGGAAAAAGGTGCCAATACTTAGTGCAAGCAAGTACCCCCTAAAAAAAAATCTTGTTTTTGAGTACTCAAAATAAGAGTGGTGAAAGCCATGATCAAAAAATTAAAACGTGTAGCAACTCAGGTGTTGTGTTATTTCTGGCACTGTTTCATTGACTTCAAAGCTAGGATGTCTGGTTGGATTGATGAAAACTTTAACCTTAAAACTGTTTCCATATCCAGTCTACTCTGGTATTTTGATTTTGGCTAAACAAGTGTAGAAAATCTACTTTCACAGGAAAAGGCATCAGGTATTATGCTGTCTTATCAGACACTTCTGGTTACTTGGAATGAATTTTTAGCTAGAAGTCATTCAGTTGGCTTTGTTTGAAAATCAACTAAAGAATTGTCACATAAAATCTCGGTTAGACTGTCTTGCTCTATTGATGTCAAATTTGTGAATTGTTCACCATCAATATTTACAAATGGGTTTCTATGCCACTCGTTTTTTAACTCGGGAACAGGAAAGTAGAGATGGGCATTCAGAAGAAACGAAATAGGCAATGAGACAAAATTTCCTATTTTGATTCGGATCATTTTCAAAATGGAATAACTTAAATTCTGCCAAAATTTTGTCAGAATTTCATTCCATTTTCAAAATCGGGAAATTAAAAAGACGTCAGACCTTGGCCTAAGCCCAAAGCTAGAGCCTTGCATAGGGAACAAGTCAAGACCCAAAGTTCGGGTCCTGGCTTATGCCAGAATGCAAAGCCAGTGCCTTGACCTGGGCCTAGGCCAAAAGCTGGGCGTCGAGTAGGCATAAGCTGTGACCTGACAAAGGGGCCCTGATATATGTCCAAGCACGACACTGGGGTTTCCACTTAGTTTTTGGCCTGATGCCAGGGCCTCAGCCAAGACCCGAGCAAAGGCCCAGGTCCCCAAAATTTTGAAAACTCACTTATTCTAATGTCCTGACCCAATCCAGAGGCCAAGTCCCAATGCCTGGACCTCAGCCTAGGCCGAGGCCTGGGCCCAGACCTGACCTGGATACCAGGTCCCAATTCTTGGGTCTCACCCTAGGCCAGGACCCAGGCCCAACACCGGAGCCTGACCCGGAGGTTGGGTCCTGATGCCTGGGCATTGACACAGACCCAGGCCTGACACCACCGGAGGCTGGGTCATAGTGCTTGGGCCTTGGCCGAGGCCAGGGCCCAGGCCCAATGCAGGAGCCCAACTCTTAGGCAGGGTCCTGACACCTTAGCCTTGACCTGGACCAGGCACAATGCCAGGGCCTGACCCAAAGGGTGGGTCCCAACGCCTGAGATGGGCCTAGGCCAGGGCAGGCCCGATGCCAGGGACCAGTCTGGAGTCTGGGTTCTATCGCCAAACACAGACCCAACACCAGGGCCTGACCTGGAGGCTAAGTCCCAATGCCTGGGCCTCGGTCTGAACCCAGGCCTGTTGCCGAGGCCCGACCTAGAGGCTGGATCCCAATGCCTGGGTCTGTAATAAATTCTGAGCAGATAAATTTAAAAGTTCATTTGTACAAAACCAGCTGTGTGTCTGGTTTCCAAAAAAAATTAATAAAACTATTCTCTCTCATGAATGAGATGCATGTTGCTAGTGTGCTTGACACCTGGTACTGTAATAGCTACCTCTTTCCAAAGCACAATAAGATATATATTTGCATTATGATCTTACTGCTACCTAGTGACACTGCTTGCCATATTTTTAGATTGTTTTTAGTTTCTTATTACTGTGTTTACCTTGTTTTATGATTTATGACCATACACTGCTTAGAAACCATATGGTTATAATAACTTAGCATAGAAAAATATTTCATAAGGCAATACAAATTTCAAAACAGCAATTAAAAGTGTAATAAAAACATTTTATTTCAAAACTAACTTGCACAGCAGGACTGCTAGTGGTACCATGATAAAACTATCACTCTCTGTCAGTCTGTCTCAAGTGGTGAGAAACAAACAGCCAGCTATTTTCTAAGAAGTATAAATAACAATTTCATCTAATGCTTTCCTACCTCCTCATCTTATCTACTGTTGCAGACTTCTGTCTCTCTCTGGAGCATATGATAAGCACCGATTATTTGCAATAAATGACAAAGCTTCCTAAATGGTATTGGCTGAATTTATGGCATTTTGATACAGAGGCAAAATTCAATAAAGAATTTGAGTTGTTTTTGCAAAAAAAAAAAAAGTAAGAGTAACTCTAGATTCTATCAATACTAACTATAATATTCAAGGTCAGTTCTTAGACAGGGAATCAACTTATTGTATGTGCCAAATTTTGAAATTAATACAGATGGAGCCTGCTAAGTGGAATCCCTGGTAAGAGTAGATAACTGTGGACTGGATTCATCATTCTTCGCAAAATGATGAATCCTGCGAAAACGGGGGGGGCAGGGGGGGGGGGAGCGAAGGAGGAGCGAGCCTGCAAAAGCCATGAAAGGTGGTGCTATTCGGCACACTACTGCTGACGATAATGTTAGTAACATTATCGCCAGGCAGCGAAGTCACTGCCAACTCCGCCCCCTCCCACACCGACTCCTCCCCTCCCCCTAATTTGCATTATATCGCATGTGAAAAGGCCCTTTATGCAAGTGCGTATATTTTACACATGATAATAAAGTAGTACTTGTTTGTGTAAAACCTGATTTAGGCACGAATGTTGGTATATTTTAAAACACGCACACTTGATTGAAATTACCAATTTTCCAATTACTTCACCAGTTTATCCAGTCCTTCTCCCAGTCATTTTGTCCCTCCTTGTTTCCTAGTTGCACTGGAAAAAGTGCAGAGAAGAGCAACCAAAATGATAAAGGGGATGGAACAGCTCCCCTATGAAGAAAGGCTAAAGAAGTTAGGGCTGTTCAGCTTGGAGAAGAGACGGCTGAGGGGGTGATATGATAGAAGTCTACAAAATCATGAAAGTAACAAGTTAATGTAAATTGGTTATTTACTCTCTCAGATAATAGAAGGATCAGGGGGCACTCCATGAAGTAGCTCATTTAAAACAAATTGAAGACATTATTTTTCACTCAGCGCATAGTTAAGTTCTGGAATTCATTGCCAGAGGATGTGGTTACAGCAGTTAATGTAACTGGGCCTAAAAAAGGTTTGGATAAGTTCCTAGAAGAAAAATTCATAAACAATTAATAAACAATAGTAGCTCGTGATTTATGTAATATTTGAGTACTTGCCAGGTACTTGTGACTTGGATTGGCCACTGTTGGAAACAGGATACTGGGCTTGATGGACCCTTGGTCTTACCCAGTATGGCATATCTTATGTTCGTATGTTCAGCCTGAACTCTGCCCAGTTCACCCAGACCTTCCACCCAGCCAATAGCATACAATAACGAGATCTTTTATCAATTAATTAGTAGGTGTAAAATTGCGTGAGTAAACAAATGCTCCTAAGTCTCATAAAATAGATTATATGCAAAACTGTTGGCCTTGCCCCGAACACCATTGGACTTCCCCTTTTTACAGGTATATGCACATGCAAAACCAAAAGTGTACACGGAATTTCAATTGTTGCATATATTTACTTTTATGTTAACTGTATTTTTTTGAGTTTTTATTATAAAGACAATTCATCATATAGCAAAAATAACATCATAAGACAGCTGAGAGGAAATATTGCATATATATTTTAAATTAATATTATTTTGGTGGAAGACGATTTAAGAAATGTTGACTAGTTATACTTATGGAAATATAATAATGATGGACAAGATAGGTATAATATTACAAAAATAAATTCACTTATGTTTAAAAAGTATAATAAAGATTAAAATTATATATTTTAAATTACATATATTGCAATGAAAGCAACACATAATTAACACATAAAGAATAAAGAACAATAAATAAATACTGCCTTAGTTACATATTTGGAATTTTCATCCATTTTATTTACTACAATAGACATATGGCACACTGCCCAGAACAGTTTATTGTGATAAAAATAACCATACACAGTATAATGAATGTGAAGAAAATAATAAATGTAGAGAATTTAGGCCAGTTAAATACATGTTTTCATTTCCTTTTGAAAGAGGCCAGAGAAGGGCCTTCTTGGCAGAGGCATTCCGATTGTCTCTGGTGCCCGGGGGCCAATGTATTTGTGCTTCTTCCCTCACGCCCCCACTCCAGGGGCAGATTGCAGGGAAATATCAGCCATGGGGATTTTTTTCAAAACCAGCCCACGGGGAATCTGTCAGACTTCCTTGTGCTTTCACTGCAGAGTGCATTTCAACAGTTCCCAAAAGCATGACAAACTGACCCTTCAGAGGTACATCATGTGACCTGGAGCCTGACGGAACTGAAGCAAAAAATCTCCAACATAAATTTCATATATTTCCTAAATGCCTAAGTAATAGTGCACACCCATGCCCAGAAGTGAGAAAGCAGAGCTCTTCCATCCATGCAATCAGTTGTGCTATCCCCCCAAAAAATGTGGTTACATCTTTCATATATAAATATATATATATATATATCCTGGATTCCTAGACTAATTTTAAAGTCTCTTGCCAACCAATGAGCTCTTGAACCAGTTGCCAGCTAGTATCAGACACAAATACAGTCTCCAAATACAAAGACATCCAACACGCAGTCTCGCTCTCAGTGTGTGGATGTTACTTGTCTGTGTTTTGTCTGTGTCACTGTGTGTGGATGTTTTTCTATGTCAGAGAGGAAAAAATTACTATAAAGTAAACCTCCCATACCAAAACTGCACTAAATTCCAGCACTCAAACAATGGCATTCCTATTTATTAATGGCCACACTGTAACTATTACCTCAGGCTCTAAAACATCAATTCACCTTCTAGCAGAATACCTCACCTTGGACATACATGCCCTCACCAAATACAAAATAAGGAGATCGTAAAGTATAAATAGAAATGTGCAAACTAAAACTGAACTGGGGAAACTGCAAGAAGCCAGACTCTGTATGGAATGGAACAATGGAAACACAGAAGCATCACCATCCCTCATAAAACATGAAACCATGAAATCAAGAAATATAAATCATCAGTAATAGGAAAACCATACTAATAAAAAGAATAAATATTTCAAAACAACTGATGAATAGAACATCCAATAATTAAACTCAAATAAAATATTTCCTAAATACCAATAAAATATTTTAAAACAGCAGATACATCAGATAACATCCAATAAGAATTAAATACCTCACTTTATATATTTGGCGACTTTTAATTTTCAGTTATCTTGAGATTGTTATGGACTAGTGGGGATGGGGGTGCACAAACCTTTTCCTCCCTTACATACACTCACAACCCCACTCCCATACTCTGACACTCAAATGCTCCCTGATGCACACACTCACATGCTCCCTCCTGGTTTCTAACACGCAAGCTCTCTGACAAACATGCTCCCTCACAGTCTCTGACACACTCACTCCCTGACATACATACACACACATGTTCCCTCATGCACACTTGCCGACACACATGCCTGCTCTCATGCACCCTTTCACACGTTCACACACACACATGCTACCTCACACATGCTGGCATACACACACCTGCACCCTTACACACATGGCTGTCGTTCTCTCACATGCACACACACACACACACATATACACGCTCACTGACATACTCCCACTCTCATCCACTCTTTTCCCCTGCCTCCTCTGAATATTTTTACTTACATTAGTGGTCAGGGGGAATCTAGGCAGGGATACCTGCTGATAATGCTGGTGTGGTAAGAGGGAGTCAGGAGGGCCCCGATGCAGGGTGGGTTGGGAAGGATTATAATTTTTTTGCAGTCTCAACATAAGGTGGGGGATGTCAGCGGCAGAGATCAGGAGCGCCTTTGAGCCGGTTGATTGGAAGCAGCGGGCAGTCTGTCTGTTGCCCTCCCGTGACAGCAACAGAGGCAGAGGCAGGGCTGGAGTGAGGAGAGGTGGTGAGGAAGGGATGAGGTAATTAAGTCCCATACTGCATAGAGCAGAGCTTTCCAAACTTTTCATGTTGGTGACACACTTTTTAGACAAACATAATTTCACGACACAGTAATTCAGTCTACTAGCAAACCAGAGGTTCAAGGTTAAACGAACGAAAAATATTTCGACAATTTATGTATGTTTCCTTAAATATATACATAAATAAAATGTTTCACAAAACAATAGGGATGTGCAGCAGGGACAGATTCGTCCCATTCGGTATTCGTATTCATGTGGAGCCAAATCCGTTGCATCCGATCTCGGGGGACCCTGATCCGTTCATTAGTTACGTATATATTTGTTTCCCAAAAAAACCCCCATCCCAACCCTTTAAATTTAATTAACTACAACCCCCACCCTCCTGACCCCCCCCCCCCCAAGACTTACCAAAAGTCCCTGGTGGTCCAGCGGGGGTCCTGGCGCGATCTCCTGCACTCTGGCTGTCGGCTGCCGGTATTCAAAATGGCGCCGATAGCCTTTGCCCTCACTATGTCACAGGGGCTACCGGTGCCATTGGTCGGCCCCTGTCACATGGTAGGAGCACAAGATGGTGCCGGCCGTCCATTGCTCCTAACATGTGACAGGGGCCGACCAATGGCACCAGTAGCCCCGTGACACAGTGAGGGCAAAGGCTATCGGCGCCATTTTGAATACCGTCAGCCGACAGCCCGAGTGCAGGAGATTGCTCCAGGACCGCCGCTGGACCACCAGGAACTTTTGGTAAGTCTTGGGGGGGTCAGGAGGGTGGGGGGTTTATTCGTTAGATACGTTGTATTCGTGGGGGTTCGCCATACGTTTCTTGACCCCACAAATACAACGAATAGGGACATATACGTTACGGATTGCCAATACGTCGAAATCGAATGCACACCCCTATGAAACAACCTATCTCATGAAAACCTTTCATTTATATTAAAAATATATAATATTCCAAGATTCATGTTATTGTTATAATTTATGAGTAACAATAATAAAACAAATTGTCTGTCCCCCACACATTCATCTCTCTCCCCCCAGCACATGTCTGTCCCCCACACTCATGTACCTCTTCTTTTTGATTGTTGCCAGTAAGTGCTTCACTCCCTTCAGGGTTCAAGCCTGCCGTGGTGCATGAAACCTTCCAGGATCACCAGACATTTGCTTGCATTCAGCTTATAGGGTGAAAGCTTCCTTGAGCTCACAGTGACAGAGCTAGCGCTGGGATCACTTGTGCTGCTAGGGTGAAGGCTAATTTCACCCTAGGAATCTCTGGCTGGTCACCCTGCAGGGGACTACATAAATTAAAAATCCCCACCTTCCAGCTGGTTAACGAAATGTGGAAAAATCCCACTCAGGTACGTGGTGCTCTAGAGGTTGGGAGGGAGGACTGAAATTTGAAAATAAATGACTGAAGAAAAGGTAATGGGGAGGGATCCCCTTGAAAAAGGGAGAAAGGAGACCCAGAAAGTTCAGTCTCTCTGAGGGAGCACATAGGGACTACAATTAGGCTGGTCACCGCTAGGCAGAACTAGATACTTTCCAATAACTTTGTATCAATAAATCATATAAAACAGTACTCGGACAAGATGAATTTTATTATTTTTCAGTACAGATCTCTGCCACTGAAAATAGAAGTCGTGATTTTTTATTTTTACAAAAACAAGCAATGCTCAGTTTTATGCTGTCCGTTATTAATCTAATAAAGATTATACCATGGCCTGCACAGCCACAATCAATGAAATCATTTTAGAGTTTCTTTAGGCATAACACAAAACATCCAGATGACAATCACAAAGTAGTAGTATGAAAACACTCAATGTGCCACACAGTCATAACTCTCAGGGGAAAAGCTTGGTTTGTGTTAAGTCTCGTGCCCCCTCCCCCCCCAGCAGCCTCTCTCGTATGGGTTGCTTTGCTTCCTTACTAATTGTTTTGCTTTTTTCCAGTTATAAGGGTAGGATATTGCATTTTTTAGACCTGCCCTACGATTTCTTTTTTCCCCAAGCAGAGTACTGGAATTGGTTTTGCTTTTTCAGGAGTGTAATGATTTTGATGGTTTTCTAAGTTCAGGATCTACAGACTTTCCCCAGAGAGGGTGGACTTTGCCTGGCTTGCAGTTGCCTTCGCAGACCTGGAAGAGGTACTGCCCAGATGAGAAGAGAAGACAACAGAAGGAAGAGCTTTTGTTTTCTTTTAAGAAATGTGGTTGTTTTCTTGACCTGCTCTCAGCTCAGGAGGGCAAACAGACCTGTCTAAGGAGAATGGGAAATAATTTTGACATGTCCAATTAACAGTGGGAAGGGTTCACAGGGAGCCATTGAGAACAATGAATTTCAGATGGAGGCTGATGAAAGTAATGATCAGGAACAATTATCCAACTATATAAAATTATAAACATAGGGGTGGATTTTCAAAGGCCCGCGCATGTAAATCCTTCCAGATTTACGCGCGCAGGGCCCTCGCGCACCGGCGCGCCTATTTTGCATAGGCTCCCGGCGCGTAAAGCCCTGGGATGCGCGTAAGTCCCGGGGCTTTTGTAAGGGGGCGTGTCGGGGACGTGTCGGGGGCGGGGCCTACTGATGCGGTGTTTTGGGGCGGGCCGTGGCATTTCGGGGGCGGGCCCAGGGGCGTGGCGCCGGCCCGGGGGCGTGGTCGAGGCCTCTGGACCAGCCCCCGGGACCGGAGGACGGAGCGGGGCTGCCCACCGACGCGTGCAAAGTTACGCCTGCTTCCAGCAGGCGTAACTTTGCCGACAAAGGTAAGGGGAGGGGGTTAGATAGGGCCGGGGGGGGGGGGGTTAGGTAGGGGAAGGGAAGGTGCGTGGAGGGCAAAGGAAAGTTCCCTCCGAGGCCGCTCCGAAATCAGAGCGGCCTTGGAGGGAACGGAGGCAGGCTGCGCGGCTCGGCGCGCGCAGGCTGCCTCCGTTCCCTCCAGCAGCCTTGCGTGCGCCAACCCCAGATTTTATAAGATACGCGCGGCTAAGCGCGTATCTTATAAAATCAGGCGTACTTTTGTTCGCGCCTGCTGCGCAAACAAAAGTACGCGCTCGCGCAACTTTTTAAAATCTGCCCCATAGGTTATACTGCATTTCTCACATTGAAAATGCAACTTTGAGCTTTAATTCCAGCTTTTACAACCACCTCTCTATCGGACATTCTAAATTACTTGGTATGCCAGTATTCTTTGAAGATATTGTCTCCGAAGGTCAGCTTTTCCCTATTTTCTAGTTTGCTGCTCCTTTTTAAAAATTAGCACCAGCAACCTGGTTCCATTCTGGATAAGGGAGAGCCCATCCTGTTAAAATAGGCTTCCCCTTCCCCTGAATGTCTCCAGTTCATAATAAATCTAAAACTCTCTTCCCTGTACCATCATCTCATCTGCACATTGACACTCTGGAGCTCAGCCTGCCTCTAGGATCCTGTGCATGGAACTGGGAGCATTTCTGAGCATGCAGCCCTGGAGATTCTAGATTTAAATTTCCTACCTAAGAGCCCAGATTTAGCTTCCAGAACCTCCCTCCTGCACCTTCCTATGCCATTGGTACCCATGACAGCCAGCTCCTCCGTGGCACTCTCTAACATTGTATCTAGGTGGCGTGTTAGGTCCACTAACTTTTCACCAGGCAGGTAAGTTACAAAGCGATCCTCACGCCCACCAGTCCTCCAGGTCTGCCACTCTAGCTTCCAGAGATTGGACTTGTTCTCTGAGATCCAGGAGCTCTTTGCACCGGATGCACACATACAGGGGTAGATTTTATAAATGTACGCGCTGGCGTATTTTTGTTCGTGCACCAGGCGCGAACAAAAGTTCGCTGGATTTTATAAGATACGCGCGTATCTTATAAAATCCGGGGTCGGCGCACACAAGGGGGTTCACATTTGTGCAACCTGCGCGCGCCGAGCCCAGCGCGCGCTGCCTGTTCCCTCCGAGGCCGCTCCGAAATCGGAGCGGCCTCAGAGGGAACTTTCCTTCTGCCTCCCCTCACCTTCCCCTCCCTTCCCCTACCTAACCCCCCCCCCCTACCTTTGTATTGTAACCTGCAAAACCTGATTATGCAGTAATCATTTTGTTAGGGACATACCCAGCAATAAAGAAATGAGACTTGGATGAACAATAATCTTTTCAAATCTTATCAAGCTTGTTATGTCTTCCGAATTATTCTCTTGCAACCACAAATTACCTTGTCTTAATATAAAAGTAATATAATAAGACTGAAAATCAGGGAAATTAACCTGCCTCCGCCCTCCCATCCAAATCTTTTGAAAACTGATATTTACTAAGTGATATTCTTGGAGTTTTATGTTTCCAGAAGAACTGAATAAGAATCTTATCAAATCTTTTATTTATTCTATTCTCCAAAGGTAATAGAAGCATACTGATAATATTGTTAATCACTCTAGGAGAATTGTCCATTTTAATAGCCTCTAAATGACCCTAACAAGGAAGGTATTAGGGCAGCTACTTCATGGTCAAATCATGTGTAATAGACACTCATTTAAAAATATTCCTACAGACTGCCAACTTTTATGGTGCAGGTTTTTCACTTCCGCCAGAAGCTGACCTGGCCAGAGAAAAACCGTCCAGGCTGGCTGAAACCTGTTCAGTTGGCGACCCTAGTTACAGATACTTATACAGTATAGCAATCATTAGAAATAGAAATGCACTTGAATAATGAGTCCGTCAACACCAAGGAACAGTAGCTGAAAAACAGGTGGATTTGGACAGCAGGAATGTCCCATGCATGATCCTTTCCCATAGAGCACCAATAATGGCAGGGACGTGGGACGATGACTTTTAAATCAGGTGCATGCGTTTGCCGGCTCACAGCCAGGAACGTGGCTATTTTATAACATAAACGCACATATGCACGCATAGTATAAAATAGGCTGACCGCGCACGTATGCGTGCAATTTTAAGTGGGCACGCGCAAATGCCGCTACTATCCCGTAAGTGGGGGGATTTTAATACACGCGCGTTGACACATTACCAGTTTTCCTTCTTCATTCCCAGTTCGGCCAGGTAAAGGATAGGATTTCCAAGCCCCCCCTAGTTTAATATCCTCCCTTTTCCCCTGTTAGCCCCAACCCTTAAAACTCCACTGACATGCCTAGATTTTTACATTTTATTACTCACACCTCATCCATAGCAGAATCAAATTTACGTGGCAGCTGATCCTGGCGCGTGCTTGGGTGCATACATTTTATTGTGAAATCCAGGAATGCCCATGCCCTGCTCCTTTTTTGAAACTTTTTATTTGTGCCTGTAGCAGGAGATATGTGCTTACTTGGGCAGCTTTTAAAAGTCGCTGGGCGTGTGCCGGCCCAGCATATTTGCATATCTCTCAGTCTGGGCGCATGGCAGGCTTTTAAAATTCACCTTAAAGTATCTTGCTGCTTAAATACATCCTATAAATGGCCCCTTGTGGGCTTAAGGATTAATTCTTGCATGCTGCTCTGACAATACTTCCCTGCTCAAAACTTCTCTGCTTTAGGTAACCCTTTCCTGCCTTTTAACTGCGTACAAAAAGTGAGTTAACTGAACCCTTTAATATTAATATTATGGTTACATGGGAACGAGTATATCTTAGAGATGCAGATAATTATCTTGAAGCACAAACAAAACAGGAAAGAGCTTGACAATGATTTCTATCTATCTAATATATCTAATATATATCTATCTAATATATAAAGAAAACTATTTTTTTTTGTCTTTATATATTGTAACATCCCTTTTTTCAGGGTCCTCCATGAAATAGGCAAGGAATGACCTTCAAGTACTGCAGAGCACTAGCCAACTCTTAGGGGTCCTAGATTCAGGATTCTTCCGGGGGGGGGGGGGGCAGCTAAAAGCAGAAATACGCAATGGGATTACATTCTCAGGCTCTCAGTAAACAGTCCACACACAATGAGTGTTCCTAATTGAAAATTATATTTACTGAAAACAAAAATAGGAATTTTCAGTAATACAAAAGCAGAAACCTATTTGCTTTAACAATGCACAAGCACAAAAAAATGTATAGATCAATATTCAGAAAGCTAGTGAGCAGAGACATTTTCTAGATAAAGATACCTGGATAATGTCAACCGAATATTCAGTACCAATTCTGGGTAAAAGTGCAGTTGAATATAGTCGGTAAAATTTACCTGGTTAAAGTTATCCAGGTCACTTTGCCGCTCATCAGCTTACTGAATATTTGCAAAACAAACTGGCAGCCAAGCAGCAGGCAACCCCTCTTCCCATCCCCCAATATGAATGTCAGCTTTCAGTGAAGGAAGCCATCATTGCCAGAGAATAATGAATAATTTAATACTAAGTGCTGTCAGAGCTATCGGCACTTAGTGATCAGTAGAGTAGGAGAAAGCAAAGTCTGTCCTGCTACCACTCTGCTTTTGGGAAAGTTTTAGGGGTTCAGGGGTAAGGGGTTCAGGGATTGGAATGGGGATTTTGGGAAAAATGTTTTAAAGTTACAGATTTGGGGGTGGGGGTGGGCGTTGGGGTAGGGGTCAGGGATCTGTACCGCTCACTGCTGGACAATTTTTAATTATATTGGAAGGCAGGAGGGGGTGCAATTTGGTCATACTACAAGGTTTACATCTGTTGAGAGTATTCACTTGGCTGCACAATATTTTTGAATCATATTAGGGATGTGGGAATCAGCTGCTGTTCGGTCAGTAGTTTGTTTTCTTTTTTTGAGGGTTATCTGGTTGAATTTAGAACAGGAATTTTTCCAATCAGAGTTAGCCAGATAACTCTTTCTGGTTAACATTGATATTCAGTGTTACCTGCTTAAACTTGTCATGCCCCCGGAACACCCCACATCTTAATTTTAACTGGGTAATGATTTACCGGGTTAAAATTTAGCTGCTCAGCATGGCAGGAAATTCAAATCTTAAGGTTGATTGGCTGGACAAACCCTTTTGAATATTGACCTAAGAGTTTCTCCTAGGACAATCAGGATGGTATTCTTCACATGAGGGTTACATCATCAGATGAAGCATGGCACAGAAAACGTTTGAGCATGCCCACCCTGCCGCTATCCGCGTGGCCACATGAGGTCCCTCTTCAGTCTCTTCTTTACCGCAATGCGGTAGCCTCATGGTTCTGGAGCTCCAAACCCTTGAAAGCATTTTTGCTATATTTTTCAGGGGTTTTGCTCCGTCAGGTCCCCCTTCACATTCAGTTCCTCCGGTAGGTACCCTTGGCTTTTTCCATCATTATTCATGGTCGATTCCTGACTCCTGCTTCTGGGTCTCCGTCGGTCATTGACTGCACCAGCCTCTTTTTCTATGGCGTCATCGGGTTTTCGAAGGTGCCCCCAGTGCCTGTGGACCATGTCCATCACAGATCCACATGAGGTGTATATCCTGTGCTTGGGGGCCTCGCACAATGTCCGAAGGTGTTATTTGTGCAATCAAATGACCCCCAAAGGGCGTTGTGCTCGCCTGGATAAAATGGAGAAGATTTTTGGCTTTCCAAAACCCTCCACTTCGGTGTCAGTATCCTTCACGCCTAAGGACCGTGGAGAACCGTCTCCGTACCTTCTCCTGGTGGTCCCGCTCTCCAGTACCCCTAAGGATCGTGGAGAGGGAGATCGATCCTTGATGGTCTCTTCCCTCCCCCTAACCTCTGGGTCATCATCATCCTTGGTGCCGGGAAAGACCTGGAAGAGTGCCAGAAACCCAGGAAGCATCGACACCAGTCACTGTTCCGAAATGGTTCCGGTTCTGGAGCGGTATCAGCAACCGCCAAACCACCATTGAAGAGGCACCAGCCACCAGAGTCCCCATCCTCTGGTGCCACCAGTAGCCCAAGGCATTCCCCACCAACAATGGTACTGGGCACCATGGCTCTTCATGATTCTTCCGAGGGTATGCCAGTGATGACCCATCCCTCTCCATCAGTCCTTACTACATAGGACTTCCAGGAGGAGTTGGAACGCAGGGTGCAATTAGCGGTGCTCAAAGCACTTCAGAGCATTGAGCTGCCGGCACCACCAGCCCCCATACCGGTGTCTGAGCCTACGCCTTCAATGCTTGCACCCCTGTTGGAGCATCTGGATATCCTTCTTGGTGCCTTACCGATGCAAACGGTACCTGAGATGCCATCGATGCCTCCTTGGCGACAGATTCCCTCCACCGGAGCGATCCCGATTCCTGGATCCTCCAAGGAGGATGAGGCTGCAAGGACTGAGCACCCATACCCGTGGTTCCCTGGGCCACCACGAGTCCCCCCCTGGCGACCCATGGCTGATGCCTCCCTCGATGCCCAAGGGTCCATCAATGCCGTCAGTGCCCCCATGGTTCTTGGGGTCTTTGGGGCCCAGGCCTAGCACCCATCCCAGTCCCCGCCCTCAGTTTCCGGACCCTAGTGAGGAGGAGGGCCCCTATGACCCATGTGATGATGACTCCTTGGACACATGGCCTGAGTTCTCCGACAACCCCCTCTTAGAGCCTTCCACTCCGGAGAAGCAGCGTCACTCCCTGCCCGAGGACCTGTCGTTCACCAGCTTTGTAAGGGCCATGGCTGAAGCCATCCTCTTCCAGCTCCAGTTGGAGGAGGATACCCATCATAAGATTCTGGAGGTCCTCCAGTTCATCGATGCCCCAAAAAAGATTGTGGTGGTGCCAGCCCACGACATCTTAAAGAACCTCATCCTCTGCATGTGAGAACACCCGGTGTTGGTCGCCCCAGTGAACCATAAGGCAGATGTGACTTATCTGGTTCAACAAGCCGTGGGCTTTGAATGGCGACACTTACCCCACCAGTCTGCGGTGTTGGAGTTTGCACTCAAAAAGGCCAGATGCTCCCGGACACATGCATCTGCCCCTCCAAGGCACGGACACATGGAGCTCAATGGCATTGGGAGAAAGATGTTACAGGAGGCTATGCTGCTGGTCCATATTGTGGCCTACCAGCTGTACATGACACAATACTACTACAACTTGTGGAAGCAGGTCCAAGAGTTTGTAGAGGGCCTTCCCCAGCAACAGCAGGAGTCCCTCATGGCCATTACCACACTGGGTCTTGAGGCAGGTAGTCACGAGGTCAGGTCTACCTATGATGTCTTTGAAACCACAGCCCACCTAGCCACCGGGGGCAATGGCGCCAGATGGATGGCTTGGCTCCAAGACTCCGATCTCTGACCAGAGGTTCAGGCCAGGCTTGCGGACCTCCTCTGTACAGGAGAACATCTGTTTGGGGACAAGGTGAAAGAGGTCATGGTGCAGCTGAAGAATCAGCATGATACTCTTCAGAAACTGTCCGCCAGCCCCTCCGAAGGCCCATCTGCTGTCAGGAAGTCCTCCAGGCCGGGCTCGCGCAAGCCCTTCTACCGACCAAGAAAATACTTCCCTCCAGCTGGCCGTACTCGGCCATCTCAGTACAGCCCTAGAGGCTGCGGCCGGCAGCAGCTAGTTCCATGGGACTAACCAGCCCCCCAGCAGGCCTCATCCACTGGCTTTTGACTGGTGGCAAGGGGGCATGAGTCAAACGTCAGTTCCCATGGTGACCGATCCCTCAGTCGATGGCAGGCTCCTTTCCTTCACCTGCCTTTGGGAAGCGATCACTTCAGACCGTTGGGTCCTCTCCATTGTTCACCAAGGCTACTGCCTGAACTTCAGCAGGCTCCCAGAGATCACTTCCCCATGCCCATCATGGGATATGTCCACCCATCAGGATGCCCTTCAATTGGAACTTTCCGCCCTTCTAGCGGCAGGCGCAGTAGAACCAGTTACCTGTGAGCAGTGGAGCCATGGCTTCTACTTGAGGTACTTACTCATTCTGAAGAGGAATGGCGGCTTGCACCCCATTTTCAATCCCAGGGCGTTAAACCTGTTTCTTGTAAGAGAAAACTTCAAGATGGTCTCTCTGGGCACGCTGATCCTACTCCTCCGAAGAGGAGACTGGTTCTGCTCCCTCGACTTTAATGAGACTAACACCCATATTGCAATTGTCAGTTTTAAATATGTATCTGTTTTTGTGTATATGTCATACCTAAGATTATGTATGTATTGCTGTAATCCATCAATAGTTATGGATTGGTGGAATATAAATGTTTTTAAATAAATAAGTAAATAAGTAAGTAAATAAATAAAAGTGCCTAGTTGGAATTGCCAATGGCACTCTCGCAATCAAGGTCATGTGTACCCAAACCTTTTACCTAGTGAACCCTAAAGACGAAAACCACAAATAAAAAGACATGACCAGAAAGAGAAGTTTCAAAGCATGTGACTGCTTTATTAAACAACTTTAGCCACCAGATTCAAAGCAAGTTAACATCTTTGGTAATCCCATTTTGCAAGGACAAGGTATCAAATAGCACATGACATTGCAACTGAAATGGCCATCACATTTAGTGGAGAAATGTACAATGTTAGAAATGCCAATATGACATACTATTGTGGCACCCCTATGGTATGACCACTAGATGTCACCTAGTTCCTGTAGAAAAACCATTTTACAGCTCTTCCTCTCTGAGGTAGCTGAGTGGGTGGATCCTGGATAAAGCTAGAGACTAGGGCTAGATTCAGGAGGAGTCAAGAGAAGAGCTTGAAGAAAGTAGGAGCCCTAGTGGTGTAGGTCCCTTTCCTTGTGGTGAGGCCTACAGCTTCACCCCAGATACTTTTGGAAAACACCTGCCTGTGCATTCCCTGCCGGGTTAAATATCAATAGAGAGAAATTAAGAGAGTGAAAATGATTTGGACTATATTAAGGACTATTTTACCTGAATTACAGTCAGGAGCTCTGAGGAAAGATTACCCCCTGGATCCAGAGGTCAGGTCACTAAACTCTGTTAGTGCTCTTCAATGGTTAATGAAGGGCTGCAGGGACAGAAGATATTGAAACAGTCAGATACCATATTTATTGTGAGGGGAGATTGTTTACCCCTTCTCTCATTTTGAGTGATTTAATGCCTTTCTTTCTGGGAGACTCAGAAGAAGGAAACCACAAATAAGAGGCTGAAGAGCATCAAGGAAGACCCACTACAGGATCTTTGAATGGGACACAAGTGCAATTTGGGTCACTGTGTGAAGTCAGCTGGATCCAGGTAGGACTGTGAAAATTCAAAGGGAATCTGTTACAGTCTAGTACCCTGTAGGAGTAAGGGATTATTATGCTCTCATGTAAAGGGAATTAGGATTTCCCCAGGAGTCCAGAGATCAGCACTTACACAGAGAAAGAGGAAGGACACTTATTTGTACAGACATTTATATCATCTGGACATTGATTATCTTTTTTTAAAAAAAGTAAACTTTATTTTTTGAACATCCATTCCTGTGTCCTACACTTCTTGTCCTGATCAGCATTAGAGATTTACACTAACCAGCTGCACTCCAGAACGGAAGTCATTTCACCACCTGAGACACAAGCACCCACTTTCCCCCATAGAAATAACTCACCCCTGGGGTAATGCAAGTGAGGGGCTTGTACAAAGGAAAATAGCCCTGAGAAGCATAAATTCTTTTGTGTGCCCTTAGAGGAGCTGCTCCTCAGAAGAAAAGGGTTACACTATATTATGATCTTATCCTTTAGCAAAATCATTATTACTGCAAAAAAACCTAGAAAGCAGATGTAGCAACCCTTAGCTACATTATAGCTAAGGTTAAAACTGATGCCAGTACAACTGTGTGATAATAAGAGAAGGCCCAGAAAGTCCATGTTGGATAGCCTAAGGAGCCAAGGCAGCAGAGTTCAAAGAAGTCCCAAAGTGTCCATTTTTAAGGAGTGCACTCAAAAGGGTACAGCTTAAGGGCCAAGGCAACAAAGTTCAAGTAGCAGGCAGCAGGTCCAGGACCAGAGAGCGCAGCATGGAGGCATCAGGACCAGGACTGGAAAGTGCACTATGGAGGCAGGAGTCCCAGGAGATGAGACAGCAGCATGAAAGCAGAACCCCAGGAGACAAAACATCAGCATGGAGGCAGCAGCAGGATCATGACTGGAGACCACATAAAAGAGGCAGGACTATTTATTTCTTTATTTATTTGTTTTTTATATACTGATATTCATCTGGAGTCATCACATCAGTGTACATATAACAAAAAGTTTGAAATGTTACATTGTAATAATCATAACAGTGAGAAGATTAAATGTAAAAAGAGAAGAAAAAATAAAAAATGTGTGAAAAAGAGAAATAGTTAAAATGAGATTAGAAGAATAATATGATTTATCATGTTGAGTATGCTTTTTGAAAAAGCCATGTTTTCAGTTCTTTTTTAAAAGATTGTGAAGAAGGCTCAAGTCTTAAATCAATTGGTAGGGAATTTCATAGTATTGGGCCAGCAATTGAGAAGGCACGTTGTCTTGTTGAGGTGAGATGGTATCTTTTAGGAGAGGGAATTTCGAGGAGGCCAGTGTTTGTGGAAGTAAAGTTCTTTTTGATGATTGAAAAGTGAGTGTTGTATCCATCGAGTTAGACTTATTATTGTATAAAGCTTTAGGAATAAGATATAAAGTCTTGTATTATATTCTATAAAATATTGGTAACCAGTGTAGAAATTTGACCTTTTGTGATTACTGAGTAATCTAGCAGCCACATTTTGTAAAAGTTGAAGAGGAGTAATGGAAGAAGCAGGTAATCCAAGGAGTAATGTATTACAATAGTCTATTTTGGTAAATAGTAGAGTTTGCAGAACAATGCGGAAGTCAAAATGGTGAAGGAGGGGTTTAATCCTTTTCAAAATTTGAAGTTTGAAAAAGCCATCTTTTATAATGTTGTTAATCTGCTTCTTAAAAGATATTTCAGAGTCTACATTAATTCCAAGGTCTCTTACATTGAGTAAAATAGTTTTGCTAGATAAATAATTATTAAGATGTAGGTCAGGTTCAGGTGAGGATTTGTTACAAATATATAGTATTTCAGTTTTATTATGAATGAGTGAGAGGGACATTTGTATTAATAGATTTTGTATTGTAGTAAGATATGAATTCCAAAGATTAAGGGGTAGATTTTTAAAGTTATGCGCGGGTGTAGATTTGTTCGCGCTGGTCTACGCCCGATTTTATAACATGCGCGTGCTGCCACGCGTATGTTATAAAATCCAGGGTCGGCGTGCGCAGGGGGTGCACAATTGTGCAACCTGCGCATGCCGAGTCGAGCAGCCTGCCTCCGTTCTTTCTGGAGCGGCGTCAGAGAGAACTTTTTTTCCGGCCCCCCCCCCCCCACCTTCCCCTCCCTTTCCCTACCTAACTCACCCCCCAGACCTAACTAAATCCCCCCTACCTAACTTGCGCGTGCTGGCCAGCTGCCGGCGCGCCATTCCCCGGCCCGGGCTCTGGTTCAGAGGCCTCTGCCACACTCCCGGAATGGCACCACGCCCACGGCCCCGCCCTCAGAACGCCCCGAATGCCATGCCGCCCCCGACACCCCCACCAAGCAAAGCCCCGGGACATACGCGCATCCTGGGGCTTTGCGTGCACCAGCGGCCTATGCAACATAGGCTCGCCGGCGAGCAAATCCCCTGTGTGCATAAATCCGGCTGGATTTACACATGCAGGGCTTTTAAAATCTGCCCCTAAGTGTTTTAGTAATATTTGTTGTTATCGGGAGGAGAATTTGTACATCATCTGCATAATTATAATATGTTAATTTAAGATTTGATAGTAGTTTACATAATGGGAGCATGTAAATATTAAATAGAGTAGAGGATAGTGAGGAACCTTGAGGGACTCCATGTGGAAGAGGTATAGTTTTAGATTCATTGTAGTTAGTTTTAACAATATATGATCTATTATGCAAGTATGATGTGAACCAGTTGATAGTGGTATCACATAAGCCAATTTCTGTTAGTCTTTTCAAAAGAATAATATGATTTACAGTGTCAAAAGCTGCTGAGATATTGAGAAATATCAAGATTAATTTTTGACTGTTATCTAGTAGGGATGTGAATCGTGTGCCCGATCGTCTTAACGATCGGGTTCGGCTGGAGGGAGAAAAAAATCTGATCGTTGGAGATGTGAATCGTTATTTTTTTTGTAGTGAGGTCCGACCCTTTAAAATTGACCCCTTACCTTCCCCCACCCTCCCGAACCCCCCCAAAACCTTTTACGAGTACCTGGTGGTCCAGTGGGGGCACGGGGACCGATCTCCCGCTCTGGGGCCATCGGTGCCATTTTGGCGCCGATGGCCCGATAAAAAAAAACCAACTCACTGACCCTTTAAAAATGACCCCTTAGCTTCCCCCACCCTCCCGATCCCCCCAAAACATTTTAAAATTACCTGGTGTCCAGTGGTGGTCCCGGGAGCAATCTCCCGTTCTCGGGCCGTCGGCTGCCACTCATAAAGATGGTGCCTGTGGCCCTTTGCCCTTACCATGTGACAGGGTATCTGTGCCATTGGCCGGCCCCTGTCACATGGTAGGAGCACTGGTGCGCCCCCACTGGACCATCAGGTACTTGCAAAAGGTTTTGGGGGGGTTCGGGAGGGTGGGGGAAGGTAAGGGATTAGTTTTATAGGGTCGGAGTAGGTTTAGGGGTTGTTTTAGAAACATAGAAACATAGAAACATAGAAATGACGGCAGAAGAAGACCAAATGGCCCATCTAGTCTGCCCAGCAAGCTTCACACATATTTTCTCTCATACTTATCTGTTTCTCTTAGCTCTTGGTTCTATTTCCCTTCCACCCCCACCTTTAATGTAGAGAGCAGTGATGGAGCTGCATCCAAGTGAAATATCTAGCTTGATTCGTTAGGGGTAGTAGCCGCCGCAATAAGCAAGCTGCACCCATGCTTATTTGTTTTACCCAGGACTATGTTATTAGCCCTTATTGGTTGTTTTTCTTCTCCCCTGCCGTTGAAGCAGGGAGCTATGCTGGATATGTGTGACGTATAAGTCTTCTCCCATGCCGTTGAAGCAGAGAGCCATGCTGGATGTGCATCGAAAGTGAAGTATCAGGCACATTTGGTTTGGGGTAGTAACCGCCGTAACAAGCCAGCTACTCCCCGCTTTGTGAGTGCGAACCCTCTTTTCTTCTCCCCTGCCGTTGAAGCAGAGAGCTCTGCTGGATGTGTGAAGTATCAGTTTTTCTTCTCCCCTGCCGTTGAATCAGAGAACTTTGCTGTATATGCATTGAAAGTGAAGTATCAGGCTTATTTGATTTGGGGTAGTAACCGCCGTAACAAGCCAGCTACTCCCCTCTTTGTGAGTGTGAATCCTTTTTTCCACATTTCCTCTTGCTGTTGAAGCTTAGAGCGATGTTGGAGTCACCGTAAGCCTGTGTATGTTTATTTAATAAGGGTATTGACTCCAGGCAGTAGCCATCATTCTGGCGAGTCACCCACTCTTCATTGGCAGCCTCTTGACTTTATGGATCCACAGTGTTTATCCCACGCCCCTTTGAAGTCCTTCACAGTTCTGGTCTTCACCACATCCTCCGGAAGGGCATTCCAGGCATCCACCACCCTCTCCGTGAAGAAATACTTCCTGACATTGGTTCTGAATCTTCCTCCCTGGAGCTTCAAATCGTGACCCCTGGTTCTGCTGATTTTTTTCCTTCGGAAAAGGTTTGTCGTTGTCTTTTGATCATTAACACCTTTCAAGTATCTGAAAGTCTGTATCATATCACCTCTGCTCCTCCTTTCCTCCAGGGTGTACATATTTAGATTCTTCAATCTCTCCTCGTACGTCATTCGATGAAGATCCTCCACCTTCCTGGTCACCCTTCTCTGTACCGCCTCCATCTTGTCTTTGTCTTTTTGAAGGTACGGTCTCCAGAACTGAACACAGTACTCCAGGTGAGGCCTCACCAAGGACCTGTACAAGGGAATAATCACTTCCCTTTTCTTACTCGATATTCCTCTCTCTATGCAGCCCAGCATTCTTCTGGCTTTAGCTATCGCCTTGTCGCATTGTTTCGCCGACTTCAGATCATTAGACACCATCACCCCAAGGTCCCTCTCCTGCTCCGTGCACATCAGCCTTTCCCCCCCCCATCGAATACAGTTCATTCGGATTTCCACTCCCCATATGCATGACTTTGCACTTTTAGTGTGCCGGTTTTCCCGCCCTCCCCCCAAATAACTCCCGTTAGTGGACACTAACGGGAGTAATGATTTTTCACGATAAATCGGGAAAATTTCTATTGTATCGCACACTCTAACGATTTTTGACGATTTAAAAAATATCGGACGATTTTTTAAATCGTCAAAAAATGATTCACATCCCTATTATCTAGTCCTTTTAGAATTAAATCAGAGAGTGAGATTTAATAGGGTTTCAGTGCTAAGAGAACTTCTAAAGCCATGTTGAGCTGGGAAAATAAATTTGTGTTGTTCTAAATGTTCCTGAAGTTGGTGATTAACAATTTTTTTCAAGTATTTTAGCTATGAAGGGGAGGTTAGAAATAGGTCTAAAGTTGGTTATAGTATATTGATCGAGGTGAGATTTTTTAAGAGTAGGTTTGATTACAGGACATTTTAGTTTGACTGGGAAAATGCCTTCATTAAGTGAGAGATTTATGATATCTGCAATTGGTTTAGCAATAGTATTAGAAATTAATTTAAGTAATTTTATAGGTATAGCATCAATTGGATGAGAGGCGGGATTCATTTTTTGGATGATAGTTTGAACTTCAGTAGAAGCTATAGTTTCAAATATTGACCATTTTAAGTTTAAATTAATGGGAGGGGATATGAAGTCTTCATTAAGTATTGGGGAATTTCTGATAAGATTAAGAATTTTGTCTCTAAAAAAGATAGCAAATTCATCACATGTTATTGATTGTTGGGTTTTAGGCAAAGGGGATTTGCATTGAAGAGCTTGTATGTATGCGTCTGTGTGAGAGTTTGTGTCCAAATTTGTGTCTATGTCTGTGTAGAGCTTGGGTTCAAAAAAGGTGTTGTGAATCTGCTCGCATCCGTGGACAGATCCCCTACCTTCCTCATTCTCCGACGTGGCAGGACGCCGCCGACTCCATTCACCGCGGCCCGGAGGCTGTGGCCGTCTCCTGGCCTGCGCGCAGGGCTGATACCGCCGCTGCCGCTCCTCCTTCATGGCAGGGAGCCGCTTCCAGGGTCCTTGCTGTGCAGGGAGGCTGCCTCTGCCAATGCCTGCCTCTCACTGCCTCCTTCGCGGCCTAGTGCCGCTGCCAAGACTTGCGGCCTGGAGGCCGCACCCACCAGCGCTCTCACGGCATGATGCTGCCGCCGAAGTCTTCCTTGAGTGGCAGGGAAGAGCCACTGCCATTCCGATGTTGTCTTGCGGCCTGGAGGCCACTCTGAAGCCTGCCAGCCTGCCTGTCTGGGCGCCTCTGCGCCGAGGTGCAGGAGAGCACTGCTGTCCATTGTGCTTCTTCTCTCTTCTGCCTGTCTTTAGGTGCTGGCGCACGCCTCTTCACAATATCTGCTTACAAACAATATCTGCTTACAAACCATCAACTCTCTCCTATCCAGCTTGAACCTCATACTTAACCCAAACAAGACAGAAATCCTCATCATCTCACCAGACGAAAATCACACCCTTACCAACTTTCAAAGCGTAACTCAATTCTCAAATCCAATCACTAACCTCTAGGGATGTGCAGAGCAAAATTTTATGTTCATATTTTTTATGTCCGAAAGGGGGTCCCACTTGCGGCCAATATGGACATAAAAAAAATCCAATGAGTTGGGTATATGTACATATGTGCAAAAAAAAAATTAAACCCCCTCACCCTCCTTAATCCCCCCCCCAGACTTACCACAACTCCCTGGTGATCGAGCGAGGAGTGAGGACGTCATTTCTGCAATCCTTGGCGAGAAGCATGTGACGTCGGTGGCACGTCGAGTGACGCGGCGTCACGTGATTCCCGGCTCGTTCGCGCCGGACGGCTCGTTCGGCCCAAAAAGAACTTTTGGCCAGCTTGGGGGGGCCTCCTGACCCCCCCAAGCTGGCCAAAAGTTCTTTTTGGGCCGAACGAGCCGTCCGGCGCGAACGAGCCGGGAATCACGTGACGCCGGCGTCACTCGACGTGCCGCCGACGTCACATGCTTCTCGCCAAGGATTGCAGAAATGGCATCCTCACTCCTCGCTCCATCACCAGGGAGTTGTGGTAAGTCGGGGGGGGGGGGGGATTAAGGAGGGTGAGGGGGTTTATATTTTTATTTTGGCTCAACAATCGCGATTTCCAACATATCGAACATATCTATGTTCGATATGTGGGAAATCCGATCGTTTATGTCGAATCAATTTTTTAAGTAAAAAAAAAATATGAGTTGCGTTTTACTAATGCGGTCAATCCGAATGCACACCCCTACTAACCTCTCCACCTCCGTCAGAGACCTGGGGGTGCGTCTTGACAACAAATTTAACCTAAAATCCTTTATAACCAACACAACTAAAGAATGCTATTACAAACTCCAAGTGCTGAAAAATCTCAAACCTCTTCTTCACTTCAGCGACTTCCGACTAGTAGTCCAGTCTTTAATTCTGTCTAAGCTGGACTACTGCAACTCTCTACTGCTAGGTCTCCCAGCTTTATCCACCAGACCATTACAGATGGTGCAGAATGCAGCAGCAAGGCTACTCACCAACACTAATAAAAGAGCCCACATAACACCTATTCTTCACAGCCTACACTGGCTTCCTATAAAAGCTAGAATCACCTACAAGACTCTATCAATGATCCACAAGGACATAATGGGCATCGCCCACCTAAATCTAAATTCGCTTCTCCGCCTTCACACATCTCAAAGACCCATCAGGCACAACTACAAAGGTTCCTTATATGCTCCCCCGATCAAAACCACATTAACAAAACGAGCACTCTCAACAGCCGGACCCACACTCTGGAACTCACTACCGCCAGATCTACGCCAAGAGACCTGCCATCTAACTTTTAAGAAAAATCTAAAAACGTGGCTTTTCAGGCAAACATATACAGAATCACAAGTTTACTTAGACACCGGCCAAAAGAAAAATAGCTCAACACCAGATCCAGTTTCACCTTTACCCCCCTTCAAGACTCAACTACGTCGGATCTGAACTTCTCACCTTAAAGACTTCTTAAAGACTTCTTAAAGACTTCTTCTCTGATTCATCTGTCTTCCTTAACTCATGGATTTCTCGCATACTTTGCACATCAACATGGTCTGTGTACCCTCAAATCTCAATTTAGTCTACCCGTTAATTTTTTTCTAGATATTTATTCTCGCTATAATCATGCCGAGCATTCACCTACGTCCTGTTGACGAGTTACTATTATTTTATTATTATTATCCATGTAATATTTAATTTAATCTATTATTAATATCCATATGTTATAGGTTATATGCTAAATGCAATATGTTATACGTTATATGTTAAGAAACGCTGTTCCATGTAACGCCTTTTGTGCGAAAGTTTTGTTATATGTAAACCGACCTGATTCGATACTTGTATTGAGAATGTCGGTATATAAAAATCCGAAATAAATAAATAAATAAAATATTTAATGGGCCAGCCACAGGAAGTGTTGCTGGCTCCTTCTGATAATGACTTCCTGCTTCAGCCCTATAAAAGGGATTCCTCTTCAGTCTCTCGTCGCCTTCGGATCGGGTTCCACAGTCGTCTGTGTCTTCTGACCGGTCCAGGTCCTCCGTGGTCGTCTTCTGCTTTGACGGCTTCGTCTTCATGTTCCAGATGTCCTTCAGACAGGTCTTCAGTCGTCTCCATGTTCCAGATGTTCTTCGTCCAGGTCTTCAGTTGTTTTCATGTTCCTGATGCCCTTTGTCCGTGCTTCTGATGTCTTCAGGTTCCTGATGTCCTCTGTCCCTGTCTTCAGATGTCTTTGTGTTCCCTGTGCCTGATGTTCTGGTCTTCTGTTGTCTCGATGTTCCTGATGCCCTTGCCTTCATCTCTGCCTCCATGCCTTGGTTCCCAGATGTCTACCTTCCTGGCATACCGCTGTCGTGGTCCAGGACCAGTCCCACGGGTGGACTGTGTAGGGCGCCACACGGTACAAGGCCATCCTCATCTCCACAGCGCAACCCTCTGCTTCAGTCCGTTGTTTTTAATCCTTGAGAATCGAATCCTGCTTCAGTCTTGTCCCAGTCTTCAGAGCCTATTGCAACCTGTGTCCGTCCATGTCAAGTTTCTGTTTGATCCTGCTCTGAGCACGGCGTGGTCCGCGACCAGTCCCGCGGGGGGCTGTGTAGGGCGCGCCCCGGTGCAGGCCTCTTCAGTACCTTCGTCATGTTCCGGTATCAGCTGCCACTATCCCTCCTGGAGTCTGCTTCAAGCCCAGCGTGGTCCACGACCAGTCCCGTGGGTGGACTGTGTAGGGGGCACTGCATCGCAGTCTCGACCCAGCTCTTGATGCTCGCTTCGGCCTTCGTCTACAGTGTCCTCGCTTCAGTCTTCGTCCAAAGTCTTCTGTGTTCTAAGGACTCTGTCTGCCCTCGTCCTCTCTCCGGCCTGCTGCCTCTTGCCGTACCCAGTGGCAGGTACAAAAGGGCTTGGAATGGTCAGAGGACTGTTCATCGATCAACATTGCATTGTTGGTAATCCTGGGGCGTGCAGGTCTGGTTGAGGGTCAGACCTTGTCTCCTTATCTTCGCTTAAGCCTTGTCCAGTTCCTCGTTACCTGTGCTCGCACCAGCTCACCTCCCGCGGTGTGTCTTGGGGCTCCTCCCTGGGTCATGCCGTGGCTCAAGGGCTCACAATACCCGCTATAGAAATGACCATGCTTCCATGCTCGTAACGGAATCCGAAGGCCCCCGTGTCTCGGAACGTAACAGAATCCGAAGGCCTCCCAGCCCTCGGTCCATAACAACTGCCGGAGGGCGCGCTCGTAACAAAAGGTTTGGATAAGTTCTTAGAGGAGAAGTCCATTAACGGCTATTAATCAAGTTTAAATAGGTAATAGCCACTGCTATTAATTGCATCAGTAACATGGGATCTTTTTAGTGTTTGGGTAATTGCCAGGTTCTTGTGGCCTGGTTTGGCCTCTGTTGGAAACAGGATGCTGGGCTTGATGGACCCTTGGTCTGACCCAGCATGGCAATTTCTTATGTTCTTATAACACCTGTGTTACTAACTTGTGCATCGGTATTAGCAGTTTGTACTTGATTCTCAACTGAATTGGCATCCAGTGGAGGGATAACGCAGGCATAATATGAAAACACCATTTGGCAATCAATTCCACAGTTTAATTGTGAGCTGGCTGAAATAAATACGTGAGTAGACAAAAACATTATCTTGAACATTTTCTTCTGTAGAACATAATAGGAACACATGAAAAAAGAAAAGCCAAACCGGACTTACCCCTGCCCTAGAGAGAAGAGGACTCTTCCAGGAAATGAATACAATGTGCATATACTGGGTGAATAGCCCACTGTGCGTCAGTTCAGGGGTGCTGCAGAGGGCATTTATGGAACACTTACAGTGGCCTTGCCTCCTCATGCAGTGTTGAATATGATTTTGGCAACCTTGAATATCTCTCAAATATACCCTTTTACAATAGTTGTTATTCAGGAAAAACAAAATATCTGCTGCTGTTCTCCCAAAGGAGGCTGAAACATACTGGAGCAATTTGACCCCAGTACATTTTTACAGTCTAGTGTACGTTATTAATTATTTTATTTTCTTTATACATTTACTTCCATGTGCTGAAGGATTTGTAGAAGAAAGAAAGAAAAAGGTGCCCTGGGAGCAGAGGTGGTTAAATGTAGAATAAAATGTGCTGAAAACGTTTCAATTCATATTGATTGAGAGAGAAGAAAGTCATGCAGGATGCGGAGGGACATTGATTGTCCAGCAAAACTGTTTACATTGGGTAGATTTTTAATAATTCATCAACTGAACCGAGGTTATCCTTTCTCAGTAAAAGAGGGCCTTGTTTCTTTCCTATCAAAGAACTTCAATGAAAGCACATTACTACTAGAAAAAGAAGAAAAGGTAGCACACACTGTTCCAGGATTGTTTCTCTTACAGAAATTATGTTTTTGAAAGAATCTTCAATTGAAATAGCGACAAGCTTACCACAAAAGGAAATCTTATTGTTAACTACAGTATTACTGACCTCAACACAAATTCGGCAGGTACGGAAAACTCAAAGGCTCTGTTACATCTCAGTGTTGCAGTCATCCATCTGTAAAAGACATACCGTAGTTCTATCCGCATTGAGTTTGGTATATAAATCTGATTTAATCATTTTTTTTTTCAATTTTCATGAAAGGCAAGTAATTCTAAGCCGTGAATGAACGTGTTCCTTCTCTGTCACACAACCAGAATGCATCCCAGCCGCTTTTAAAAACATGGGCTTCTCTCCCAGCAGCCCCCCCCCCCACCTTTCCTGAGCATTCAGGAAATTTCCTAAGGCAACTCCTTAACAGCTTTAGCCTGATCAGAGCATGAGGTAAAGAAATGGATTTTGTTACACTCTCCACTTTAGATATATACAGTGGGGTACATTTTAAAAGACAGCGAGTGCGCGTACTTTTGTTCGCGCATCAGGTGCAAACAAAAATACGCAGGATTTTATAAGATACGTGTGTAGCCGCGTGTATCTTATAAAATCCGGGGTTGGTGCGCGCAAGGGGGTGCACATTAGTGCAACTTGCGCATGCCGAGCACTGCGCACGCTACCCATTCCCTCCATCCCCCCACACCTTCCCCTCCCTTCCCCTACCTAACCCACCCCCCCCGGCCCTATCTAGACCCCCCCTACCTTTATCCGAAAAGTTACTACTGCCTCCGGGCAGTAGTAACTTCCGCACGCCGGCGTGGCAGGCCCCGACACAGGCCGCTGTGTTGGGGCACTCGGCCACGCCCCTGGACCGCCCACACGCCCCCCAACATGCCGCCGATCCGATACCACGCCCCCTGGCCACACCCCTGACCGCCCCTTTTTGCAAGCCCCAGGACTTGCACGCGCCACCGAGCCTATGCAAAATAGGCTCGGCGCACGCGGGGGGGGGGGGGGGGTTTAAAAGGGTTACGCACATACCTTATGCGCGTAACCCTTTTAAAATCTGGCCCAGTATTTTTATTTAAAGACTTAACAATACAGCATTTGTGCGGGTAAATGCTGTGCGGAGATTTATTTGAGAAGTTTATAAACTGTGTGGCAGGGGCTGCACAGTTTACAAAGCACCATGAATTTCTGTTCCAAACGTTTGCATGTATGTGCCAGTATGCACGAACATTTCCAATGCAAGAAAATGTATGTTTCCAGTTTATCAATAGGCACCCTTTAGAGGTAATTTTCAAAGGAGTTGCATGTGAACTTATTTATTTAGGAATGTAACATACTCTTGCAGCAATTTTCAAAAGCCTATTTAAGCACTGAGGGTCTGATTTTCAAAAGCATTTACACGCGTAAAACTGCGTTTTACACTTTTAAATGCACTTTACCTGTGTAAGTGGGCTTTTGGAAACTGCTACAATATATGCCATTGAATTGTCCATAGGATTTACTTGAATAAATGGCTTTTGAAAATTGCTGCTATATAGGGTCATTCATCAAAATGCGTTATGGCATTATCACGGGTGTTATTTTTCGCATCGCGAGATGCGTATACAAATTATGAAAATATAGTCAAAGGGGAGGAGTTTAGGCGGGATTAATGAAAATGTGGGATGTTTAACCTTGCATGCGATAGCATAGCACACATTATAACTACAGGTTTGAAAATATAATCCATGCATTTTATTTTTTTTATATCACCCAAAATACACCCCTGGGAAATCCTCCCCCATGTGCAGTTAAAGTGCTAAAGAGCGCTGTTTACCCTTTTAGTTGTATCGAAGGAGGCCAATTTTCAGACAGCCTGTTTTTTTTTTTGGGGGGGGGGGGTTTGAAATTACCCTCATAGAAGGTAATTAAATAACAACCTGCTACCAAAGTGCATAAGCTCCGCCACTTTTCAAAGTGAGCTTATGTGCATGATTGAAAATTATTTCTAAAGATGTGCAGAGTGTGACTTGTGCATGTAAATCCTCACTGCCCCAAATGCAGCGCCTATTTTTTGGAGTGCATAAAAATACGGAAAATCAGGTTACAGATAGACTTTTGTGCACACATACCTATGTGTTATGCACAGAAACAGATTTGAAAATACCTCCCCCCATCATGTCAAATAATTAGGAGTTTCTAAAATTAATTGTTGTAGAAGGCAATATTTTATATCAGTGGCAACAAACCAACTCCAGATTGGTGCAGCAACTGGTATTTGCAAACCGGTACAGTATATGGTCCTATATTCCAACGGCTATCTGAAAGAATTTTATAGACATGATGCCCATATCAGACTAACAATAAAAGTATAATGGAAAACCTACTTAATGCGGCTTTCTGATGAGAATCAAATGAGATCCATTCATCATTTTTTTCAGCAGCTAGAAACAGCCAAACTCTTAAAGTTTTCAACATACGTTCCTATTTTTATGTCCCCACAATGAATAATGTATTATTGTAGCTTCATAAAACAAACCTGTTATAAAAGCTTTTGATGTCAGAGCAATTAAGCTTTGTTTCTTAATTCCCAGATCACAAGCGTGATCTGGGAATTACGCCAGATACGTCAATTGTGCAACTATCTCAGCAAACACAATCTAACCACCACAATTCATGCATTAGTCACCACCCAAATTGATCATTACAGCTCTCTCTCTGTTCAACAGCATCTCTCAATACAGCCTAAAATGGATCCAAATCTTGCAGAATACTTCGGACCACATAAGACCTATCTTAAACCAGTTGCCCTGATTGAAAGCAGGATAACATTTAAAATCCTTTGCTATTTCTTTAAATGTGTGAAAAAAAACCAGGTTCCTGAATGTCTCTTCCAACTTCTTACCTCCTACACCTCCACTGTTCCTCCCAATTGGCCCTTCTCTACTCCCCGTCTCTGGCTTCTGCCAAAATGACCTTTACAAGACTTCAAGCTTTGAGCTATTATGCACCTAAAATCTGGAATGGGTTACCGCTTCCCCTCTGTCTTGAGTCAAGCTACCTCACTTTCTGGAAAAAAGCTAAGGTATGGTTGTTCAATCAGGCCTTTCCCTAGTCTGCTTAGAGAAGAAGAAAAAACTTATAATGCCACTTAGAAGGAAGCTTTGATGCAACAATAATCGTTAATCTCCCTGCAGCTACTGAAGCTGTTATTATGTACCTATAGTTTGTCTAATTTGTCTATAAGCTGAGAGCATTTGTGGAAAAAGACAGAATGTCAAATATTTATGAATAAATAAATGTGTATACAGGACAAACATAATAATGATAAAAGAACCAAAGAAGCCTGGTTAACCTCTAACATAAAATCAAACGATCAAATTCTGGAAGATATGTTTGCTAAGCAGTTTTCATTTACGATATACATCTACTCAGATCTGGGCTGTGTAAACCAGTCTGGATTGGGACTAAATATTTTGTGGTTATACATTTAATCATAGCATAGACAACCTAAACTGAGGTTTGCAACTTTTCTTAAACCTTTTTGACTTTTTCAGGGGTGGAAGATACAATTTCAGAGCTTGTATGTATGCGTCTGTGTCAGAGTTTGTGTTCATGTGTATGTGTCTGGGTGAGAGATTGAGTGTGTGCATATGTCAGAGCTTGTGCTCATGTGTATGTATATATATCTGTGTGAGAGCCTGTTTGTGAGTGCATGTGTGTTGTATCTGTGAAAGCCCTCACAGATACAAATACACATGCACTCACAAATAGGCTCTCACACAGATATATATACATACACATGAGCACAAGCTCTGACATATGCACACACTCAATCTCTCACCCAGACACATACACATGAACACAAACTCTGACACAGAGCCTATATGTGACATTTGTGTCACATATAGGCTCTCACAGGAGGCACACAACATAATGTGTCTGTGAAGGAGAGAGAAGGAGTGTGTGTGAGAGCATAGGCATGAATATGAGAGATGGAGAGTGTGAGAGAATGAATATGTGTGCATGTATGTTTGAGTGTGTGTGTGTGACGATAAAGTTTGTGGCCCTACCTCCCCCAATACAGGACAATGTCAGGGTGACTGGAAATCAAAATATTACAGATATGGAGAGCAAGTGATTTTTTAATCCTTATAAGTTTTAATTATTGGGTGTAATTTGATGTTTCTGCTATTTTGAATATTTTATTGTTTTTTGGGAAATATTAAAACATAATTTAGTTACTGGATTTTTTTTTATTCATCAGATGTTTTGAAATATTTTATTGGTGTTTGGGAAATTTTGGATATTCTGTTTGTTAACTGATTTGAAATATTTATTCTTTTTA
Source organism: Rhinatrema bivittatum (assembly GCF_901001135.1). Classification (NCBI taxonomy): domain Eukaryota; kingdom Metazoa; phylum Chordata; class Amphibia; order Gymnophiona; family Rhinatrematidae; genus Rhinatrema; species Rhinatrema bivittatum. Next base: position 758,540,763 of record NC_042615.1, read on the forward strand.
TAACTATGATTTTACTATTTTGATTGATGATTTCTTGATTGTATTATTAAATGTTTTATGAAGAATGGTAATGTTTTTGTTTTTCCATTGTTGCTCTGCTGATTAAGACTAGCTTGTTATGTATTTCTGTTCAGTTCTTCTCTGCATGTTTCTTTTTCTACTTTCTGGTCTCTTTAGTCTGTATTTGGTCAGGGTTTGTTTTCTCCATGTGTGACCGAGGTGAGATATTCTGCTACCATATAATTTATCTTTAGGAATCTATAGCAGTCTGATTTGTTCTGTTTTCCTAATAGAAGATGTATTAGTGTTTTAGGTCTCGGTATAATATGTACAGTGTTGCCTTTCCATAGATAATGTTGTTACTGTTTGAGTGCTGGCAATTAGGGTTGTTTTGGTATGGGAAGTTAACTGTATTATAATGGTAGTTCCGTTTATTCATGGCTTTCTGAGGGCCAAGCCCACATGCAGCACGCAATATAAAAAGTCTAATTCCATAGGAGTTCCAAGCATCTTTTTTGCATTTTCTGGTTGGCACCACAGCAGTGCATGTAAATATAATATGCATGTTATAAGTGATGATTTTGCCTCAGAATGTTCTTTGTCATGTAAAATTTGTTATAAATGCATAATTTAATTGTGTGTATTTGTAAAGATTATGGGAGTGTGTTTGTATGTGTTTGTGGGGGGGGGGGGGGGAGGGGGAGGGGGTATGTACAAGGCTGTATTGTTTCCCTAGGGTATGTAATACCATTTCCTATCCATGAGTTCCGGTGGGGAGGGGGCGGGTGTGTCAGTTTTTAAAAATAAGATTGCTGGAGGAAGCTGGGCTTTGTTGATGGGTTTGAGATAGAATTAACTGAGGGGATGGGGGAGCAGAAAATTAATTGTTTGCACATGGCAGCAAAAAAACTAGCACCGGTCCTGGTCTGAAGAACCAGAAGGGTCTCGATGGCATGGGGAAGGACTAGGCAAACTGGTGGAGGAATCAGAAAACTAGTAATTTCAGATAGGCACGCATGTTTTAAAATATTCCAACTTCCGCGCATAAATTGGGTTTTTACGAGACCAAGTCCTACTTTATTTTCACGTGTAAAATTGTACGCATGCACATTTTTTAAATTGGCAGAGCAAGTATGCGTGCTCAGTGCAATGAAATATTAGTTCTCAATGTATTCATACGAAAGTGTGATCAGGCTTTTCCTGCCACTAATGTCTTGTCCTACATTCATCGAGGGAATTTTTTGCATTTTTGGGGTCCTCCCCCTGCTATATGCCCACCTTTGTGTGGGCTGTGGTTTAGGGGTATAAATTGCCCCAGGGAAGGCTCAGAACTGAAAGGTGAAGTGATACTGGAGAGGGTGAGAAGTCTGAGGTGGTGTTCTTTTCTCTCAACCAGAGGACTGATCAGGAGGGATCTTTCTACAAGTCTGGTGGATTATACCCAGAAAGGTGGAGATTCATGTGTGTGGAAGAGTGTTGGAGTTTTGGAAGATTTTGGACGTTCTGGGGTTTGATTTTGAACCAGTTTCCTGAGAGAAGGGCAAACTCCCAGTCTCTTGAAGGGCTGGGTTCTTGATCTTTTGCCTTTGTGACCAGTTAACAGCAGAGGTCGGAGATTTCGGAGTTTTGAGACTCTGAGATTTTTGATAGAGACTGTTGCAGTTCATTTTTGAAGATTTATTTTTGAACAAGGCTGTGCATGGGTATACACAAGAAAACCCAGAAATACCTTAAGGGACTGGATCCAGACATCTGGCTTGGTCCGCCTTAAGCCCCAAACAACAAGAAATCCTGTTCCGGGAGGAGGTTCTGGGAGGCCCTGGAGAAACAGGAGGAACCCTAGGAAAGCCCAAACTGAGAGACTGTAAGTTGTGATACTGCTTCTTTGTTTATAAACTGCAAAGATATGCAGAGTTATTTTTCTGTTGCGAATTAAAAGTTTATGAATATCTTGCATCTATTCTCTGGTCATTCTGATTCCCACAGAGCCTCAAAGGGGTTTTGTCATCTTTTCCAGTCCTTGTTTCATGCTGGAACTTGAGAGAGGTTATCCTACCATCAGGGGTGGCTCAAGGCAATCTGCCACCTGAGGCGAAGGATGAAATGGTACCCCTACCCCCGACCCCTCTGGCCCCGCCCTCCCCGCCCTCCCCTCCCTGGCCTCCTATGGTTGCCTGCAGCAGCGTCCCTTCTCTCTTCAGCCAGCAATGGCCCGAAGCAGCGTCCCTCCTCTATTCAGCCACCGCTGGACTAGCCTCTGGCGGCAGCCCGCAGCAGCGTCCCTCCTCTCTTCAGCCAGTGGCAGCCGGCATCAGCGTCCTTCCTCTCTTTAGCTGCCGCTGGCCTGGCCTCCACAGGCACCCTGCATCAGTGTCCCTTCACTCTTCAGCCACTGCCAGCCTGTCCTCCGGCGGCGGCCCACATCAGCATCCCTCCTCTCTTCAGCAACCGTAGTGGGGCAGGCAGTGTGAGGCGGATGCCACAGCGGAATTCTGAGAGAGGAATTTTTTTGCCGCCTCAAAATTCTGCCGCCTGAAGCGGTCGCCTCACTCTGGCTCAATATAGAAGGAAGGTTAGAGTTAGACACTGGTTCATTTGGGACAAGGACAACTAAGACAGCCAAATTTTAAATCCCCCCTGCGCGCAAAAAAATGGGGGTTACATGTGTGGCCGGGCCTTGCGCTCGCCGCGTGCATCTTGAAAGGGGCCTGGCCACGTGTGTAACCCCCATTACACACCGAAGTGCCAGGCCCAGTAAGGGGTGGGGAGGCGGTCAGTACAGCAGCCATTGCCGCTGTACCGGGGAAGGGATCACTGGCACGCGTATGTTGCTACTGCTCCAAAGGAGCAGTAAGCAACAATATAAAAGCAAAGAAAGGTAGGACAAAAGATTTAGAGGGTGGGAAAGAGAGGGGAAGGGAGGTTAGGTAGGGGTTAGGGAATTGGGAAAAGGGAAAAGGGACCATCACATTGCTGCATGTAAATTAAAAATTTAATCCCCACGCACACGAGTCCCTGGTCACGTGCACATACGCGCGGATATTAAAATCTTATTTTATAACTTAGGGGTAGATTTTTTAAAAAAGCGCGTTCGCGTACTTTTGTTGGCGCACCAGGTGCAAACAAAAGTAAGCTGGATTTTATAAGATACACGCGTAGCAGTGCGTATCTTATAAAATCCTGGATCAGCACGCGCAAGGCTGCCGATTTTGGGCAGCCGGCGCGCGCCGAGCCGCACAGCCTGCCTCCGTTCCCTCCGGAACTTTTGCGGAGGGAAGATACGCGCGTAGCCGTATCTTATTTTATAAGATACGCACATAGCTGCGCGTATCTTATAAAATCCGGGTTCGGCGCGCGCAAGGGGGTGCACATTTGTGCAACCTGCGCGCGCCGAGCCCAGCGGCACTGCCTGTTCCCTCCGAGGCCGCTCCCAATTTCGGAGTGGCCTCGGAGGGAACTTTCCTTCGCCCTCCCCCCACCTTCCCCTCCCTTCCCCTACCTAACCCACCCCCCGGCCCTATCTAAACCCCGCCCCCCTTAACTTTGCGCTCGCTGGCCCTCAGCCCCGCTCCATCCTCCGGTCCCGGGGGCTGGTCCGGAGACCTCGACCACACCCCCGGGCCGGCGCCACGCCCCCGGGCCCGCCCCCAAAACGCCGCGGCCCGCCCCCGAAACACCGCGTCATTTTGGGAACGCCCCCGGACACGCCCCCTCCCGCCCCTTTTCGAAAGCCCCGGGACTTACGCACGTCCTGGGGCTTTACGTGCCGGCGGCCTATGCAAAATAGGCGCGCAGGCGCACGAGGGCCCTGCGCGCATAAATCTGGAAGGATTTACACTCACAGGCCTTTTAAAATCCGCCCCTTTATGTTCTCTCAACCTAGCATGATGAACTCTCTACCTGGGTAACATCAAGCTAGGTTGAGAGAACATTGCACAAATATCTTCTTTGAGTGAGTTTTCTCACTCCGAGGGTCATCAAATCTTCACAAGAGAGCACTGTTCTGTTCGTACGTCTCACTTTGAATGTCAAAGTGGCCCCTAACACTTACACTAATACCTAAACCTCACCTCGAGTTACTAGGTGGGCCTCCCATACAGATATAAATACCTATTTAGGGTTAGGACATTATGGCTAGTCTCCCTCCTTCCCTCCCAGGATGGATTCATCCCATTTAGTATTTGCCAGGACCCCAATCCATTCATTAGTTACATATGTATTCATTTCCAAAAAAAACCCCAACCCTTTAAATTTAATTAACTACAATCCCCCACCCTCCTGACCCTCCCAAGACTTGCCAAAAGTCCAGCGGGGGTCCTGGAGCCATATCCTGCACTTGGGCCGTCGGCTACCCGATAGCCTTTGCCCTTACTATGTCACAGGTGCTGACTGGTGCCATTGGTCAGCCCCTGTCACATGGTAGGAGCACAAGATGGCGCCGGCTGTCCAAGGCTATTGGTGCCATTTTGAATGCCACCAGCCCGAGTGCTGGACCACCAGGGACTTTTGGCAAGTCTTGGGTAGGGGTTTATTCGTTAGTGATATGTTGTATTCGTGGGGGTTCGCCATACGTTTCGTGACCCCCACGAATACAACGAATATGGCATATTCATTGCGGATTACCAATACGTTGCAAACAAATGCACACCCCTACTCTCGCCCCCCCTATGGTTGTATGTAGGAAATAACACAATTCTGGCACATCTCAAAATGTGAAAAGGTTATTGCAATTTGTGGTAACTTAGCGCTTCATATAGGTAATAGCGCAAATTGCTATTACAAAACACAAGCTTTCCCGGACACCAATTGATAGAACACCGCCAAGCCACCCCTAATCTCCAACTATACCATGGTTAACTAATCTCCAACATGGTTAACTAATCTCCAACTCGGTTAACTAATCTCCAAATACACCATGGTCATCCTTATCTTCTATCGTTTACCTGTGTGAATTTTAATAACCTTTCCTTTCTCTTCCTTCTCAGCCAAGTTCTTATCACCCTGTTATATGTAACTGCCTTTTCAACACCATTGTTATAGTTATGTTTACTATGCACCCCTGTTTTATGTGAATCAGCACGATGTGACTGCTGTCTCGAATGCCGGTATATAAAAATCTGAAATAAATAAATAAATAAATAAACTGCCTATTAACATAAAACAAAATTTTCTTTGAACACCATTTTTTGATGTCATGGTTATTTGCTGTCTGAATCCCCAGTGGCATGCTTCCTACCCAAGAATACCACTGGCCAGTGATCCTGAATAGTGGGGTGAGTATGAATTTAATGACTGTATCCACAACTGTACTGGGGCCCAAGAGATTAAACCTCCTTCCACCGGATAAACCCCAGGGTCCCCAGGCATGAATGAGAAAAGGAGAGGTCTAGGACATAGAAAAGCAGCCTAGGAAACTTTGTGACCCCCCCTAATTTCAATATAACCCGTAAAAGGGGGGGGGGGATGTGTTACATAAGCATATATATGCACGTATGTTGTGGATTGATATACGCATATTTTATAAGATGTGCGTATCAGAAATGCTTTGGTCATAAAATACTATGGCAGATCCGTATATGGCCATATGCACATACATGTGGCTGCACTGGGTTGTTTGAAAATTATCCTTCTTGAGTGTAACTTCGAAACTCACACGCTCCTTGCAGGCCCATAGATACTTTGTCCATAGTTTTCAAAGAGAAACTCCCTAGAGATATTCTCTTTAACCATCTTGTGATGGACCAGTGGGTGAGGATTCTTTATCCTGAGTGTTTGGCCAGTGCAAAGTAGGTGGGGGTAGAGAACACATGGGGATTGCAAAATGAAATGCCTGGGCACTCACCAGGCCTGCCTTAACTTCGTCGCATGCCCCCCCCCCTCCCCCGCAGGAAACATTTTGGGCACTGTGAATTGCGCGTGAACACCCAGCAGAACACTGTATTTGTCTTTACAATTTTTCTTCTCTACTTCTTAATTCTTTCTTTTTACCAGATAAGGCGTGATTCACCTAGCTTTTCCCATTTAGACATCGAAGGCTAAATTAATTTTATATTCAGACTTTACAAAAAAGGTCAAATGTAATCATATAGCTAAAACACTTGCAATCAATGCTGGAGAATGGAAAATATCTTAGAATGCAGAAAGACCAAGTTTAAGAGCAGCCAGATACATTAGATGGCAGGCCCTGATTACAGGCAACCTAGGGTGCTTATATAATTGGTTGTAATTATTGCAAGGTGGCTAGCAATTACCTTTCAGAAGTCATAGATAGCAGGTGAATTCCCAGAGGGGTGAAAATGAGCAAATGTGGTGCTTATCTTTAACAAAGCAACTTCAGTACATGAAAAGATAATACAGCAAATCAACCAAAGATTTAGCGATTTGCTGTCAACTGATAGGTTTTAAACCTATCAGTTGACAGCTATCTCCAAGAAATAGTTGAAAGTGCTGTACATAAAAAGGAAGTAGCATTAAATATCACTTTAGAAGTCAATTTCACCCTGCATTTTGGTTCTCCATTTGGTTAACAGCAAGAGGTAATCAGGATTTTTTCATTAGCAACTGTTGTAAAAGGGTTTGGGAGATATTCAGAGCTGACAAAACATATTCACCACGGCTTGGGAATAAAGATATTTGAGGTAAACAGGAGGTGAACCCCCCCCCCCCCAAAGATATTCCACCACTACTTTCTGCTCTCCCTCTGAGCTGGAACACAAGGTGTTATTCACTTATACACTTATTTATTTATTTAGCACTTTTATATACCGATATTCAAGTAACAAAGTTACCAATCACTTCGGTTTACATTCCAACAATAACCATGACATGAGAATGCCTTACATTGAACCAGGATGATCAAACTTGGATACAAAGAACTGGGTTTAACATAGTGTATAAGAGGAAGAGACTTGACCGGCAAGTTTAATGTTAGCTAGGTGTAATGCCCGATGTCTAAGAAGAAGGCACAGGGAATAGGTGCTACGACGGCGGGTTTGTTAGAACGTATGTACAAACAGAGACTTGCCAAGGACGAGGTCTACTAGTGGGAGATTTGATGAGATAGTTGAGTTAAGAGAAGGCTTGGTTGAACAACCAGGTCTCGAGTCTTTTTTTAAAGGTGCTCGGGCATTGTTCGAGCCGGAGGTCTAGAGGGAGCGAGTTCCATAGCGTTGGGCCAGCGGTGGAGAGAGCTCTCTTCCTTAATGAGGTTTTGATAGAGGGGGCCTGTAGGGTGTCTCTATATGCTATTCTCACCGGTCTGGAGGTTGTGCGAGGCTGAAGTGGGATCACGAGATCCAGTGGGGTGATGTTGTGAATGGCTTTGTGGATGATCGATATTTAGGCATTATACATCTCCCAGAGGCCTTCACCCTGAATATATTTAGGTAGGAGTAAGTCTGGCCTGGCCTTCTTTTACTGCTCAGCTCGTATTCAATAGCAGTGGTTCTCAACCTTTTTTCTATTGGTACACACCTGACAGATAATGCTTACATGCACGACACACTGGACCATCATGGGGCTAGATGTAAACATATACTCTGTATCCATAGGAACTCGCCTCCCCCTTTCCAGGTTTCCAAACAATGGATGCAGAGGAAATTTCCCCATACAGCTCGCCATATAAAAATATATTCTGATTCTGGTACTATCTCAGTAACAGAGACAGAAACTGCCTTACCATCAGATGCACTGTAAAATACAAAACCTGGAAAAAAAAAACTAGCACATGTGTAGCAAACCTGCCATACCATAGCAATACTAACTCCAAGAACTCAGACAGCAATATCTCTACCTATGAGAAGGCACCAGTGCACCACCAGTGCATGTCCTATTGAGAATGAGAAAACGCAACAAATAAGGCTGATACAAATCCCTCTCCTCACTCACACATACAGTTCCAGCCTTCACCAAATACAGAATAAAAGAGCACAAATTACAAATGTAGAAAAAAAAACCTGGAATGAAAACCTTTAAAGTCTTTCTGCATGCAGTGCAAAACTGGAGAACTAGAAACAAAAATACATTTCTTCCTACACTAAGCAAAGCACAAAGACAGAAGAAATGCACATTCCCCAAACTGACATATTATGGCTCTTGCACCCCTTGTCACTCTCCCTCCATGTCTCCATCATCCTTCCCTTCTCCCAGTAACTCCCTTTCAGTCATCTGCCATCACTCACATCCTCTTCCCTGTGCTCCTTCTCTCCTCTGCTTGACTCTCTATGCCCCCCTCCCTGTCCAACTACCCTGTTTCCCACCCCTTCCTGCTCAGCAGCCCCCACATTCCCTCTCCCTTCCACTTCAATCTGCCCAGAATTTCCAACCTCCTTTTCCCCACCCTCCACAGGGTGTAGAGATAATCAGCAGCATCACTCCCAGACTCAGCAGGGGAAGATAAAGTTTGTGTCCCATCGGGGGGCCCAGAACAGCAGCAGTTGGCAATGTCTCACTCTGATCTGGGTGAAAGAGGAAATTGCCTCCCACTGGGCCAGAAAGAAGAGAAGGAAGTGAGAGAAGCCTCCCATCAGGCCCAATATAAGAGAAGTCAACCATTTCCCACCCAGGCTTGTAAGGAGACAGCTGGCCCTGCGACACACCTCCCAGGACCTCCTGACACAGCAGTGTGTCCCAACACACCTGTTGAAAACTACTGTATAATAGAATAATATTTTTTCAAGTTCTTTTCTTTTCCAGATTATAGGAGCTGGAATTTGGCATTTTCTATGTTTGTTTTTAATTCCTTCATATTCCATTCACATGGAATTTGAAAGTAGTGTCATGACAGAGATTTCAAAATTCATCAGCCTCTTTCATTGTTTTTAAAGATACAATGCTACTTTGTATACTGGAGAAGTTGGCACTCATTTTTTTGAAAGGAATCTGACAGAACCATCCTAATGATGAATTTGTCTCCTTCACTGGTACTGTGCTAGCCCAATCTACTTGTTCAGGGTCAGAACCAGATACATACAGTGGGAGCTCTTCCATGCTTCCAGGAAAAACATTTACTATGAAGCAGAGATGATTCAAGACTCTTCTATGTTAGCATGCTAGGATATTTTACATGAGAAACTGAGATAGAAAAACAGTGAATATTATGGGGTAGATTTTCAAAGAGTTATGCATGTAAAAACGAGCATATATATGCATAAGTAGCCTGTACTCATACAACTGAATGAGAAGGTACTGAGAAGGGCAACCAAAATGATAAAGGGGATAGAACAGGTCTCCTATGAGGAAAGGCTGAAGAGGTTAGGACTGTTCAGCTTGGAGAAGAGACGGCTGAGGGGGGATATGACAGAGGTCTTTAGGATCATGAGAGGTCTTGAACGAGTAGATGTGAATCTGTTATTTACACTATCGGATAATAGAAGGACTAGGGGGCATTCCTTGAAGTTAGCAAGTAGAGATGTGCATTCGTTTTTCCGAATTGGACAATTTCAACAAAATTGTCTAATTCGGCATGGTTCAGAGGACCATAATCCAGAAACAGATTTTCCCCGAAATTCAGGAAATATTCGTTTTTCGGGTTAGCGCAGAGGGGAGGGCACATATATTTAAAAAAAAAAAAAACCTAACCCTTCAAATTTACTTAATTCAACCCCCCCACCATCCCGATCCCCCCACCCCCAATACATACTGAAAGTCCTGGTGATCCAGCGGGAGTCCCAGGAGCGATCTTCTGCTCACGTGGTGTTGGGCCTGCCAGGAATCAAAATGGCGCCAGTGGCCCTTTGCCTATACCATGTGACAGGGGCTACCAGTGCCATTGGTCGGCCCTGTCACATGGTAGGAGCAATGGACGGCTGGCATCATCTTTGAAAATGACGCAGGCCATCCATTTTTCCTTCCATGTGACAGGTGCCGACCAATGGCACCAGTAGCCCCTGTCACATGATAAGGGTAAAGGACCACCATCGCCATTTTGATTAGTGGCAGTCGATGGCCCGAGAGGGAGAGATTGCTCCCGGTACCCCGCTGGACCACCAGGGCTTTTAGTAAGTCTTGGGGGAGGGGGGAATCGGGATGGTGAGAGGGGTTGTAATTAAGTAAATTTGGGGTGGGGGGTTATTTTCGGTCTGTTTTGCCAAAAAAAACCCGAAAACTTAAAACTAAGCACATCTCTATTAGCAAGTAGCACATTTAAGACTAATCGGAGACAATTCTTTTTCACTCAGCGCACAATTAAGCTCTGGAATTTGTAGCCAGAGGATGTGGTTAGTGCAGTTAGTGTAGCTGGGTTCAAGAAAGGTTTGGATAAGTTCTTTGAAGGAGAAGTCAATTAACTGCTATTAATCAAGTTTACTTAGGGAATAGCCACTGCTATTACTGGCATCAGTAGCAATGGATCTTCTTGGTGTTTGGGTACTTGCCAGGTTCTTGTGGCCTCTGTTGGAAACAGGATGCTGGGCTTGATGGACCCTTGGTCTGACCCAGCATGGCAATTTCTTATGTTCTAACTGGTATTTTATGAATTTCAGAGGTATGTACTTTACATTTTGCATGCAGAAATACACACGTAAGAGAGGCAGTCTAGGGGCATTCTGGGGCAGGGCCAACAGTTACGCAAATAAGGTGCTATTTAAAAAAAAAAACAACCACTTACATTTGGCAACTTACTTGCATAATTTTTCACCTGATAATTATCTGGCATAATTGATATTAGATACTAGCAACTGTACCCGTTCTACACCTGGGCAGCGAGCCTTTAAACAGGAGGACCTTGCAAGACTGGAAGACTGGGCATCCAAATGGCAGATTAAATTTAATGTGGACAAGTGCAAGGTGTTGCATATAGGGAAAAATAACCCTTGCTGTAGTTACACGATGTTAGGTTCCATATTAGGAGCTACCACCCAGGAAAAAGATTTAGGCATCATAGTGGATAATACTTTAAAATCGTCGGCTCAGTATGCTGCAGCAGTCAAAAAAGCAAACAGAATGTTAGGAATTATTAGGAAGGGAATGGTTAATAAAACGGAAAATGTTGTAATGCCTCTATATCGCTCCATGGTGAGACCTCACCTACAATACTGTGTACAATTCTGGTCGCCGCATCTCAAAAAAAATATAATTGCGATGGAGAAGGTACAGAGAAGGGCTACCAAAATGATAAAGGGAATGGAACAGGTCTCCTATGAGGAAAGGCTGAAGAGGTTAGGACTGTTCAGCTTGGAGAAGAGACGGCTGAGGGGGGATATGTTAGAGGTCTTTAAGATCATGAGAGGTCTTGAACGAGTAGATGTGACTCAGTTATTTACACTTTCGAATAATCGAAGGACTAGGGGGCATTCCATGAAGTTAGCAAGTAGCACATTTAAGACTAATCGGTGAAAATTCTTTTTCACTCAACGCACAATAAAGCTCTGGAATTTGCTGCCAGAGGATGTGGTTAGTGCAGTTAGTGTAGCTGGGTTCAAAAAAGGTTTGGATAAGTTCTTGGAGGTGAAGCCCATTAACGGCTATTAATCAAGTTTACTTAGGGAATAGCCACTGCTTCCCCCTTTCCCTACCTCTTTGTGGCCTTCTGGTGATTTCTTCGATGGAAGCCTACAGCCTCTTGCAGCGCTGGTAATGGATCCACCAAGTTTCACAGGTGCTTTATCCAAGGTGTAAGGGAAGGCGTGCTACTAGAGCACTCTGATGTCTGCAGTAGGGTTGCCAACTGGCTCCAATTTTCAGGACAGGTAGATTTTTTCCTGGTTTGGAAACCATCACATTCTGGGATTTAATCTGATTACCCTATAGCTTTTCCAAGCAAAACCTGCATGACTGGGAGTAATATCAGGACTGGATGAATAGGTCCTGTAAATGTGGATCCAGTTGGAAAACCTAGTCTGCAGTGGCTCTGAAACTGGTGAAGCAGTGGTGTCAGCTATGTCTTGGCATGCCCATGTGACAGTAAGCCTACTCAGTACAGGTGTATAACTTCACATGTACACGTTTCTCAGCTACGGAATGAGGCAGTAAAATGGGAAATCTGTAAATGAAACCTTAAACTGTGTACCTGTACCTTTAGGCTATGCCTTCAAGCTTCAGAGCTATTTGAGATTTATTGCATTTGTAGAGCTGTAGCTCTCCATGAACGAGAAGCAGCTGGGGTGGCATCACACTTGTGAGTGCTAGGATGGACTCCACTGGGTAGGGCCGGCAAGCCACATGGCACTAGGTAGGCCACAAACTGTCGTGCCACACATGTTTCTTTTAGTGTCACTATCAAGCAGAACATATTATGGCAGGCACATGCCTTTGATGTAATCTTAACTTTAACAACTGTTTTTCAAGTATAGTCTACTACTCCATTGTCAAGCTGAATCCTGAGAAGGCAAACAGGTTTTATGTTACACAGTGACCCACACAGAGAAGCAGTGAAAGAAAGAAAGATGATAGTGAGGAGAGCAGCAGCTAACAGTCAAGTGGGTTCCCTTCCCTGGAAGGGGATGTGGTAGGTGAGGCCTATCAGACAAAGTAGTGTTGGCGAAGCTGGCTGCCACTCAGCATGCTGTCCTCGTATCTCCATTCATAGTCCATGGTGTAGAGCGAGATTATGGAAGATACAGCAAAGCAGCACTATATCTGCAACTTTGGGTGGGGCATGCATTAAAGCTCCACCCGTCTTGTCCAAACAGCGTGCTACCCGTCTTGTCCAAACTGTCATGCTACATGTGTGGCATGACAGTTTGTGGCCTAGCACTCCGAAGGTGCATTCGATGACACAGCGGGTAACACATAAGGCTTCATTGTACCTAGTTTCTGCTGGCGTGTTGGGAATGGCAATAGGGGGTAAGAAGCCAGGTCCTGCAACCGTAACCAGAATCTCCTGTAGCAATTACAGATTTAAGCCATCAGTCATAGCATTGTCACTTCCAGATTTGGCTGCCAAACCACTGCATCATATAATACTAAACCTCATCTGGGTACTCCAACAATTGCATGCCAGGCCTGCACAACCGAGCGAAGGTTACTGGTGTGTAGCAGGCTGCCTACATTGAAGCAATAAATAAAAGCTGGCACACCTGTGTAGCTGCAAAAATGGTACCTCATGGTGTGATTACGAATGAGCCTGCTGGCTATGTAGTATGTCCTCCATAGATATCCATTTTTACCCCCCGACACAGGGAATATGCCACGCCACCAACATACACAGGACAATATTTCTGGATGAGGTGTGTGAGGGTCAAGACAAAGAAAACTGTGGACAACAACCCGGATAACGCCTCGCTAACCGGCCACACGTGATCGTGCAATACCAGCAGTGTGGACACTTCAAGCTTGTCATTAACCAGTGAGATTTTAATAGCTCCCAATGGGAGGATAGGAACACGTTGAAAGTGTAGAATGCCAACTCACACACCAAGCTTTAGGGCCGGTGCATTGTTTGCCATCACAAGATTGGCAGGCCTCTGTAGCTTGGGGCAAAAAAGTCAGGCTTTGGGCCAGTGGCCTGCAGATATAACTGTACAAGCCACTTGTCATAGCAGCAATGCTTTTCCTCCACCCCACCCACCCCCTTTCCCATGCCATTTGATAGAAACACATAGCCAGAGATGGAATATAGAAAGAAGTGTCTCTCTTACCTATGAGCCAACCATCACCATATAGGCTGTCTTCAAAATTTTCAAAGAGGCCCGATTGGCTAAGTATAAAGGAATCGTACCTGGCCACCACATCGAGGATGCACATTTGAGTGTCATAGACCACTTGCACATTGATGGAGTGGAAGAGCTTTCTGTTGCGGTACATCTCCTCCCTGTCACAGGGTGAAATGATGGCCACGTGAGTGCAGTCGATGGCTCCCAGAACATTTGGGAAAGTTTGCAAAGGCATAAAAGCCTCTCTTCAAGTCCATCAAGTCCCGCCTTTCCCAAGGAAATGCTATGTAGCAATTAATGCAGAGACTGCTGTGATGAAAGGGTCCAGACAGCGGGGAAAAAGTGGTTTGGGACATTCCCCCCATAACTCCTACTGTCATTTGGAAGGAGCTGCTTGCCATGAAATGCATGGTGGCCAACAGTTTGGTGAAGCCAGACACAGCGTGACCAGATCCAAATCCCCTCTGATTTTGTCATACAATTCTAGGATAGCACGAGAGCTAAGGCGATACCTGCAAACCACATAATCCTCTGGCATGCCCAGCAAGGATATTCATGGAGGAAAGATACATTCCCTGTAGCTCCTCCGTGTGGCTGTCTGTGGGCCAGGTGCTGCCCTGGGCCCTAACCCTGCGGAGCCCGTGGCTCTTCCTGCATTGCAGGGACTTCTCTAGGAGGGCTTGGAACAGACCTTGCTTGTTCTTGTGGTTGTTGTTGTTCCAATTGTCTGCAGCTAGCATCCCGAAGCATCCAGGATCCCCCAGCAATTAAACTTCCCACAAACATTATGGCTTTAGGAAGCTAGACCAGGTAAGAACAGGTGTTTTTCTTGGGACAGGAAGGCCTGGTAGATGTGTCCGTTACCATTCCTGTTTTTATTGCGCACGATAATCGCTGTGATAATACCCGCGATCTGCGATATTGCCCGTGATAAATACTGTTTTCACCGTATCGCAAAATAGGTTTAGTTGTTTCCATTAAGTCCTGTGATAGTGTGTGTTACTGTATTACACGCTGCGCTAGCAGACCCTCATTCCCATTTACTCCGCCCAAACACCTCCCACTCTAACACAAATTTTAAATTTGCATATGCATTTTGCGATGTGGTATTTATCGTGCTTGTTATGGCCCTAACGCGTGATAAGGCCCTAACATGAAATAATAAATGACCCTGTAAGTGTTCAGGTGTATGAAAGGGAACAAACCCTGACAGGGGTAAGTTTTATTTGATCTATGCATATAAACAGACCTCAGATTCATGCAGCCCAGAAAATAGACTACGTTAGTTCTGGCTGTGATTTCATGTTGAACGTTTGTCAAACTTAAATAATCTCATATGCAACCTAAATAAAAATATTTAAAACTATGAGGTGGATCTTATTTTCTTGTTTTGTTTTTTTCAGATCTGTATGGATAAGGATATTAGTCTGCCTGAGTACAGTAAATGTGCATTTGAAATTAAAGTTTAATTAAATGGACTATCAAAGCCATCGCAATTCAAGTTAATCAGTGGCATAATTCTCCTATTTTCTCTTTTTCATTTCTATTTCCTTTCTTTATTACTATAATGTTGATTAGATCTCTAAAATCAAGGGAGATTAGAATGTGCTCATGTTATAATTAAGGCTCCTGGTTTGTGGGATTTAACTTTTAAGCTTTTCTTTGTGCAGTTTTCTGGGTTTTTTGTTTTTGTTTTTTTCCTTTATCTACTTTAGTTACTCTGGCAAAAGAAGTCAAAGTCTCTACTATGTATTCAATATTTTTAATGAATATATTTATCTTTTAGACTTTCTTGCTAAGGAACTCAAGATTTAAAATCAATGAACAATCCATATGCCTTTGTAGCCCGGGTGCTTTGACCACAATTCGAGACGAGCCTCCAGTATTACCTTTCCTGCCCTTGTCAGCTAAGGACAAAATGATATTTTCTGCTTCCTTTTCCAAACCCAAAGGCAACATAAATCTGAGTTCTTGTAGGCATTATAGGTTTTCAAGTGGTAATCCCCCAAAATACAGGCAGATACATTGAGACCAGAGTATAGAATTTATTTAATGAACCTGCATATTGAGGGCAATTTTTAGTAAGCAGATAGATGCAGGATACAAGGGTAATTTGTATATGTATTTATTTATAAGTTAAATTTGTAAATCACATAATGTAAAAAGCTCAATGGAATGTACAATAAATGAAAATCCACAATGAATAACCAACAGATACATAAAATCATAACAACATTAAAAAGGTGAAAAACCAAAATAAAAACTGAAATCAATAAAACAAATCAACAACTGACTAATATAACCAGCCATCCAAAAAGTAATCACACATCATAAAAGGGGTAAACTCAGACAGAGCCCATTCAACAAAACATCAAAAGCAGCAGCAAAATAATCAAGCCTTCAGCTGCTTATGTAAAAGGGACCTCATAATCCCCAAAGAGAGAGAGAGAGAGAGAGAGAGAGTTCCAAAGCTACAATGAAAACTCTGGAATGGATCCTTTCTGACTTAAACTTCCATACCCCAGGAGCACATAATAGGCCCACTTGAGAGGATTTTAATGGCTTAGAACAATGGTTCCCAACCTAGGGGCCGGATTTTAAAAGGGTTACGTGCAAAAGGTACGTGCATAACCCTTTTAAAACGCCCATGCGTGCGCCGAGCCTATTTTGCATAGGCTCGGCGGCACGCTCAAGCCCCAGGACGCGCGTAAGTCCCGGGGCTTTCAAAAAGGGGCGGCCGAAAGCGTGGCCAGGGGAGTGGTGTATCTTATAAAATCCAGCGTACTTTTATTTGCGCCTGGTGCGCGAACATTTATAAAATCTACCCCTAGAAGTTCACGAGACCATCACAGGGGGTCCGCCAGAAGGGAAGCAACCAAAGTGCAGCTGTTGAGGAATACAGCATGCTGATCTCACGTCTGAGGAGCTCTGCTCGAAGGCTCCTGATGCCTAATCTCACTACCTGATCCCTTACTGAGAAGAGGAAGGTTGCAGCCTCAAGAAGCCCAAATTGGAATGCAGAGGAGGTAGGGAAGAGCGTAGCTGATTGCCACCACAGGAGTCTGAAGCTGTGCTGAGAAGAGGGGAAGCATGCTGCCACAAGCACTTTAAATATCCACAGCTCTACATGGTTAGAGGCAGCAGCAAGCAGGGTGATGACCCTGAGGAGCCTTTCTGGCCATGCCTATATGTGCCTTGGCTGTCCTGCTGGCCTGACAGTGAGGGGGAAAATGCTGCTAAGGGAGTAGTATGGCTTTGTTGGGTTTTGGAGAGAAGGGGCCATAGTGAGATCAGCAATCAGAAAGAGGCAGAGAAGGGAACACAGGGAGGAGAGGGCCAGAGGAAGAACACAGGAGTGAAAACTCTTGGAAAGAAGGAGGAGGACAGGGAGTACTACAAACTGCTTGGCACCTTATGGGGTGCCTTAAATGTGCTGCTGCAACCTATTGCTTTACTGTGATGCTTATATTTATAGGAGTGTCTTGAAAATGCTGCTGCAGTGTACTGAAACATTTGTATTCTTATCTAATTAGTCCTGTGCTAATTTTACTGAGATGCGTTGTATTTTTAGTTCTGTTGTTGACTTATTTCAAGTTTAATCCTGTTCTATATTTTACCTATGTTAGTCTTGTTGATAAATATCAAGTTTAGTCCTTACTGAAATCTTCTTCAGACTAGAACTGTTTGTCTCCTTCAGACTATGTGTTACATTTCAAATATGTCGTGTGCCATCTTGAATGAATTTCTTATTCAAAAAGTGGATAAGAAATCCAATTAAATCAGTAAAAGAGTGCTTGAGATGGGACCATAGGTATAGGAAGGAGGACGAGGTCCAGGGAAGGAGATGAAAGGGTAAGAGGACAGGAGGCAAAGCACTCAGGAATCAGCTATGGTGGAGGGAAGAAGGGAAGCCACTTGGGAAGGGACCATGGGGGGATGAGGTGTGCAGCACTCAGAAAAGGGCCATGGGGGAAGGGCAGGAGGGAGGAAGGAGCACAGGAGGAGACTACCCAGGAAAGAGATCTAGGCGTCATAACACATTCAAATCATCGGTTCAGTGTGCTGCAGCAGACAAAAAAGCAAACAGAATGTTGGGAATTATTAGAAAGGGAATGGTGAATAAAACGGAAAATGTCATAATGCCTCTGTATTGCACCATGGTGAGACCACACCTTGAATACTGTGTACAATTCTGGTCGCCACATCTCAAAAAAGATATAGTTGCGATGGAGAAGGTACAGAGAAGGGCTACCAAAATGATAAGGGGAATGGAACAGCTCCCCTATGAGGAAAGACTAAAGAGGTTAGGCCTTTTCAGCTTGGAGAAGCGACGGCTGAGGGGGGATATGATAGAGGTGTTTAAAATCATGAGAGGTCTAGAACAGGTAGATGTGAATCAGTTATTTACTCTTTCGGATAATAGAAAGACTAGGGGGCACTCCATGAAGTTAGCATGGGACACATTTAAAACTAATTGGAGAAAGTTCTTTTTTACTCAACGCATAATTAAACTCTGGAATTTGTTGCCAGAGGATGTGGTTAGTGCAGTTAGTGCAGCTGTGTTTAAAAAAGGATTGGATAAGTTCTTGGAAGAGAAGTCCATTACCTGCTATTAATTAAGGTGACATATAATAACCACCGCTATTATTAGCAACGGTAACATGGGATAGACTTAGTTTTTGGGTACTTGCCAGGTTCTTTTGGCCTGGATTGGCCACTGTTGAAAACAGGATGCTGGGCTTGATGGACCCTTGGTCTGACCCAGTATGGCATTTTCTTATGTTCTTAAGCACTCAGGAAGGGGCCTTGAGGGGGAGGACCAGGGAAGAAGACACAGGAGGGATAGAAGAGAAGGCATTGAAGAAGAGGCCAGGGGTCGGGGCAAGCAAAGCAGGAGGGAGGGCACTTGGGGGAAAGGTCACATGGGGAAGGCAGGAGGAACAGAACCAGAGAAAGGGGCAACTGGGAGGAAGGAGCAAGAGAGAGAGAGAGAGAGCACTCAAGAAGGGTCTGTAGATGGAAGGAAGCAGGGCGGGAGAGAAGGCACTTGTGGCAGGCCGTGGTGGAAGTGGGGAGTAGCACTCATGAAAGCTCCATAAAGGGAGGGCAGGAGGGAGAGCACAGTTTATATCAGAAACCATTCCTTATTTAATGTTAAGTTTTATACATTACAAATGATTATTATTATTTGATAGTATATTGCCTATGGCATTTAATTTCAAGTAAAAATTAAAGGAATGTATGTGTAGGTGGGTCATGTAGTTTTTGCCCCGGCTTTTCAGAAGAAACGCGGGGTTGCCATACTACTGAATAAGAAATTGAACGCTCAGATCCTACATCAAGCATTTGATCCTGAAGGACGGTGGATTCTGCTTCAGGTGGAAATTGCACAATCTACATTCACTCTACTTAATTTATATGCTCCGAATTCTGATGATCCTCTTTTTTTTCAGTCAATTTTTGCCACTTTATTAGCCCTTAATCCTACTTCGTGTGTTATTGGAGGAGATTTTAATCAGCCTCTGGACCCCTTTTTGGACAAAAAAACAACGGCTCGTCCCACAATTTCTAAATCAAGTATACAGTTAAAACATTTGATGGACTCTTGCGGACTTGTTGATCCATGGAGGCTATTTCATCCCACAACCAAGGACTACACATTTTTTTCCTTTCCACACTCCTCATATTCTAGGATTGATTTTTTTTTAGTTTCCAAATCTCTTCTTCCTCAAATTCATTCTGCTGTTATCTGTCCAATAATAGTTTCAGATCATGCAGCTGTGCAGCTTCAAATCGAATTGACTACAACTCAGGTGGCTGACCGTCAATGGCGCTTCAATTCTACGTTACTAGCAGATACCTCTTTTCAAGACACTATCACATGGAAAATCACGGAATATTTCCAACTTAATGAACCCTCTGGAGTCTCGCAACCGATTCTGTGGGAGGCATTCAAGGCTACCGTTAGAGAAGAGATTATCAGTTACTCCATCCATTAAAAAAGGGTTAATGCTGCCACTCTTCAAAACTTACAAGAAACTGTCGCCACTCTGGAACGGACACATATTACCTCTCCCTCACCTTCCTCGCTTACAGATTTATTGAAAGCGAGGTACCAATTCGATTTGCAACTGAGCTCACAAGTAAAGTTGGGAATGTTTCGTTCCAAAGCCAACTATTATGCTGATAACAATAAATGTGGTAAACTCCTGGCCAGCTATCTAAAAAAGAGGGAAGAAAAGAAACGTATTGCAACTATCTTGTCTCCTGCTAAGCAACCTCTAACTCAGGAGGAGGATATTCTACGTACATTTAGTGACTTCTATGGTCAGCTATACCAATCGGAAACAACAGCTTCTTTGTCGGACATTGATCACTTTTTGTCTACTATTCCACATCTGTCCCTAACCCCGGAACAAGCGTTTACTCTGGATGCACCTCTCACAGTGTCTGAAATTGAATCGGCTATTGGATCTCTGAAATGGGGCAAGGCACCCGGTCCGGATGGGTTTACCACAGACTTCTACCAAGCCTTTAAGAAAGACATTTTGCCTCCTCTTCATAAATATTTCTCATCACTTTTAGATTTCATTAGTACATCCCATAACTTCTCGGACGCTTGCATAGTGGTGCTTCCAAAGCCAGGTAGGGATGAACGAGAGGTCGCAAACTACAGGCCAATTTCATTGTTAAATACTGATTACAAGATTTTTACTAAAATTTTAGCCACCAGAGTTTCCCGCATCCTTAATTGTCTTATCAATCCGGTCCAAACTGGCTTCATTAAAAACCGTCTAATTGCTAATAACACCAGGCTCTTTTTACATATACAGTCCCAGGCATCTACCTTGATGAAGCCTGCGGTAGCCATATCATTGGATGCCGAGAGGGCGTTTGATCGAGTTGAATGGCCCTTTCTTTTTTCCTCCCTTCAGTGGTTTGGTTTTGATCCGGTTTTCATCTCTTGGATCAAGTTCTTATATCATTCCCCATCTGCTTATTTGTACATCAATAATAGAAAATCACCCCGGTTTCATCTTCATAGGGGAACCAGACAAGGTTGCCCGCTATCCCCCCTTCTGTTCAACCTGGCTTTGGAACCACTACTTATGGCTATCAGACAGTCACCCACCATAGAAGGACTTCGTATTGGAACCGAGATGTATAAAATGTCTGCTTACGCTGATGATGTTTTGCTTTTTCTTCTCAATCCGGACTCCTCTACCCCCTCTCTTTTTCGTTTGATTTCTGAATATTCGTTTGTATCTGGCTATAAAGTAAATTGGCATAAGACAGAGATGTTGCCTCTAAATATGTTGGGGTCCATCCATGACTATTCCTCCCTTCCTATTCAGAAACTGTCTAAAGAACTTAAATATCTTGGAGTTTATTTCTCCACTGATATATACACTATAATTCATCAGTGCGAAAAACATATTTTAACTCAAATAAAGGAAGTTACGTTGGGTTGGTCCCCCTTGCATCTTTCCTGGTGGGGTCGATTGGATACCATTAAAATGGTATTAATACCTAAAATTACATATTTGCTTGCTATGATCCCTATTTTTTTTTCCACAGATTTTTACGTCCAAGCAGATCGTCTTTTGTCCCATTTTTTTATGGAAAAATAAGGCCCCCCTTATCGCGCTGGCTAAACTCAAAAAGCCGATATGGGAAGGAGGGGTTAATTTTCCAGATATCCGTATATACCATCAAGCATATATACTTCAGCAAGGATATCATTTTTTTGCTAATTGTACTGATTCATATGACAGGCCTAGTTGGCTCACCTTGGAAACCTTTTTAATACAACCATTCCCTGTAGAATTTTTTTTTTTTGCAGCTCCACTGTTGGCCACTTCTCAAATAAATCCTATTCTCCGAGCTTTGCATCAGGCTTTTCAAATCTTAGATAAAATATCGTATCCCGACTCCAGTCCATGGCCTACATCCAGGTATGCGCCAATATGGGGAAATCCGCATCTCAAAATAGCAAACCGCCCTATCAGATGGGCAACCTGGCAAGTACAACAGATATGGTTTCTCAGCTCAATAATCCAAGATGCTCATATCCTTCCGTTTGAGGTATTACAGACAAAATTTAACTTACCCTGCACGCAATTCTATGCTTGGCTGCAACTGAAACATGCTATCCAAAATATACCTTCTGTTGGTTTGCCTAGTATATTAACCCCCCCCCCCCTCAGCTCTTGTGATATACTTAGAATATGGCAAGAAAGGTCATTTAGCATCACGATTTTATAAAATATTCCAAGCATCTAAATCAGGATCTAGCTCTCTGCAGATCTCTTCCATGACAATTGTAAGGTTAACTGGGCACGAGTATGGAAGGTATCCAATCGTATCTCCCTATCCTCTAGCTTAACACAAACTGCCTTTTTTGTTACCCATCGTGCTGTCTGGACTCCATGGAAACTGCACAGAGCTGGCCTTCTGAACTCTCACCAGTGTTGGTCATGTTTGGCTACTAAGGCCACTCTGTCACACATGCTTTTTCAGGGCCCATTGGTACATATTTTTTGGCAACAAATCTGGCAAACCATCTCTCGGATCTTGTCCTTGAATGAACCCATTACTTATTCGCTTATTATTCTGAAGGGAGCGGACCCTACCCTTGCCTTGCCTGTATCCTCGTGTAAATTACTTGATTTTTTTTTAACAGTAGCAATTCATAACATTCTTTCCAATTGGAAACATAGTGACAGATTGTCAGAACATCTATGGTGGAATACGGTTTGTCTTTACAGTAGATACGAACAGGCGATGGCAGTTAAGTATAATCGATTGACATCCTGGTGTAGGGTGTGGAAACCTCTTAATGATTATAATACATCCATAGAATGAATGGTTTTGCTTTTGTATTGTGCTGCTAATATTCAATATCCCATACTATGTCTCAATCCATACAAGGAATTAGGCACATTGCTTTGTTTATTATCTCTTTCATGGTACCCGGCATCTCATTCAACACGCTGTTACGAGCATGCGCGGAGCGCGGTCGTCTCAAGCGGGTGGTGAGCCCTTGGGCCACGGCAGGACTCAAGGAGGAGCCCCAAGCCACACCGTGGGAGGTGAGCTGGGCAGGCATGGAGAGCCAGGCGGGTACAAAAGCAGGGGAGCAGGCATGGAGTCTGACCCTCAGCCGGACCTGCATGCCCATGGCAACCAACACGAGGAAGTTGGTTGATGAACGGTCCTCCGACTGTTCCCGGCCCTTTCGGACCTGCCACTGGGTACGGCAATGGGCGGCAGGCCGGACAGAGGCAAGGGCAGACAGAGTCCTAACACTGAAGAAACCGTAGACAAGGCAGGTGCAGACATCGTAGACAAAGGCTAGTGCAGACATCGAAGAGGAGGGCTGGAAGGAGACACGGGCACTGTCCCTGAGGGCGCCCTACTCAGCCCACTCACGGGACTGAGTCGCGGACCACCCCGTCCCATACGCGCCCTACACAGCCCAGGAAGGCTGGTCGTGGACCACGTTGCTCCCGGCATCGGAGCAGGAACTCCGATGCCGGGAGCAATGACATCCGAAGCCCCTTCGGCTGGCAGGCAGGGAAGCTCCAGAGCGCAGGGAAGAATCCCACCTGTTGGCCACTCCAGGGCCCAACAGGCCAGAAGGCTCAGGAGCCAGACAAGACGTAGGGCAGAACAAGCGGAACTGGATCAGGACATCAGGAACACATCAAGGCAGACGTCAGTAACATCAGGAAGCAGACATCCGGACAGAGACAGGACAAGGCACCATCAACACAGGCAAGACCACGGATGACCTGGATCGAGGAGAGGTACAGGCAACTGTAGAGCCCGATCCGAAGGCCTGGACTGGAACAGACATTAAGACAGGACAGGGAGCCATCAAAACAAGGCTGACCACGGAGGACCTGGATCGAGGAGGAGGTACAGGCAACTGTAGCACTCAATCCGAAGGCAAGTTGCAAGTGACAAGAAAGTCCTTATATACTGGAGGTTGTAGGCAACTCCCTGGGAGGAGTTTGCCAGGACCGCCCCTCACTGGTCCTATAAGTAAGGTGGAGAGCTGCGGGCCAGCCCCTAGGGAAACGGGCGTGGCTGGAAACCAGAAGTCCAAACAGCCAAGCAAGCCACAGGAACAGCTAGGCCTCTCAGGCCCTGGAGCAAGTCCCGGATGGAACACAGGCGAGGCCCTGGCTTCGGAGCGGCCTCCGGTGGAAGGTGAGAGACCACCTTAGCGCAGCAACAGGGGGGATCGTAACACACGCCACGCTTTCATTTTGCCTTTTATCAAGTCTTTACTTTTCTTGCCTTCTTTTTCTCTTCCCTCTGTTCTGTCTACTCTTTCTCTTTCTCAACCTCCTTACTTTCTTTCTTTCCCGCGTATTTCTCCTTTCCTCTTTTTTCTCTATATAAAAAACAAAATAAGGGCCCATATTGTGATGCGTTTCTTTTTATATGTATGGATATCTTTCATTTTCTTCGCTTATTTGAATTAGTGATGTTAACTATATTGATTTTACTCGTGTTCTGATGGTCATCGCATTGCATTGCCTTTTTTTTGTATATATTATATGTATATATTATATGTTTCAATAAAGAAATTTATGTATATATTATATGTTTCAATAAAGAAATTTAAACAGAAAAAAAAAGGAATGTATGTGGGGGTCTGCAAATTATTTGGAGGTTGAAAAGTGTTCCAAGCTCCTCAAAAGGTTGGAAATCCCCTTGTCTAGAAGGAGCGTAATGGACAGTTGTACTGTGCGGTGATATTCAAAGTAGGGGATTTAGTAAATGTACATGATCACCTTCCGTTCCCCCTCAAATTCCTCTGGCAAACTGAAGAGTGGCAATTCACCTGGAACCAGATGGTATATACCCCAGGGTTCTGCAAGACATCAAAAATGAAATTTCAGACTTCTTACAAGTAATTTGTAACCTATCATTAAAAGCATCCATTGTACCCGAAGACTGGAGGGTGGCCAATGTAACCCCGATATTTAAAAAGGGCTCCAGGGGTGATCTGGGAAACTATAGTCCAGAGAGCCTAACTTCAGTGCTGGGAAAAATCATGGAAACTTTTCTAAAGTTTCCATGATTTTTCATGGAAGTGAAATTTTCATGGATTTTTCATGGAAGTGGTAATTTCCATGAAATTTTCATGGATTTTTCATGGAAGTGGTATCATGATTCCATGATACCACTTCCACATGTAAAAATGTTATTACTAATGTAAATACCTATACCTAATGTTATTCTCTTTCTTTTCTTCTCTCCTCCCAGTTCTATTACCTTGTTATTTGTAACTGCTTCCTTCTACACAAATAGGTTATTGAATTGTTTACTGTACACCCCTGTTATATGTAAACCGGCATGATGTGTTTGCAACATGAATGCCGGTATATAAAAATTTTAAATAAATAAAATAAATAAATAAAGAACAAAATCACAGAACATATACAGATAGACATGGTATAAATGGGACACAGCCAGCATAGATTTATCCAAGGGAAGTCTTGCCTCACAAATCTGCTACATTTTGTGAAGGGGTTAATAAACATGTGGATAAAGGTGAACCGATAGGTGTAGTGTGTTTGGATTTTCAGAAGGTGTATGTCAAAGTCCCCCATGAGAAGCTTCTAAGAAAATTAAAGCGTCAAGGGATAAGAGGCAATGCATTTATGTGGATTGCAAACTGGCTACAGAGTACAAATATTTCTTGTGTCTTAATAAAAAGTTTAAACATTAAAGACAGGAAATAGAGAGTTGGATTAAATGGTCTGTCTTCTCAGTGGAGAGAGATAAACAGTGGAGTACCTCAGGGATCTGTTCTTTGATGGGTTTTTGTTTTTTTTTTAATATATTTATAAATAATCTGGAAAGGGGAATGATGAGTGAGGTGATTACATTTTCAGATACAAAATTATTCAGATTAGTTCAGTCACAAGCACATTGTGATAAATTGCAGGAGGACCTTGCAAGTCTGAATGATTATATATCTAAATGGAAAATGAAATCTAATGTGGACACCTGCAAGGTGATGAATATTAGAGATGTGAATCGTGTGATCGATCGTCTTAACGATCGATTTCGGCTGGGAGGGGGAGGGAATTGGATCGTCGCAGTTTGGGTTTTTTAAATATCGTGTAAATCGTGTAAATCGAAAACCGGCACACTAAAACATCCCTAAAATAAATCCCCCACCCTCCCGAACCCCCCCCAAAATGCCTTAAATTACCTGGGGTCCAGTGGGGGGGGAGGGCGGGAAAACCGGCACACTAAAACAACCCTAAAACCCACCCCGACCCTTTAAAATAAATCCCCCACCCTCCCGAACCCCCCCAAAATGCCTTAAATTACCTGGGGTCCAGAGGAAGGGTCCCGGTGTGATCTTTTACTCTCGGACCTCAGACCTCCGTGGTCTGTAGAAACAAAATGGCGCCGGCGCTACCTTTGACCTGTTATGACAGATTAGCTCCGCGGGAAGGAATCGTAACCTTGCCTTAAAAATGGATTTTAATGTGTAAAATCATCCCCTTTTCCATGGAGCATTTTGGGGGGTTAAAACTACATTAAATCATACAAATTAATTTAAATAAATTATGTGGGCACCATAGGAGGGATTGGGAAACATCATTCAAATTTTACTTTGGTTGTAAATACTGTGGATTTTGAAACTGGGACACCTGTGCCAATGGGTAATTTTTGGAGGTTGTGTGGACATTTGTTTTGTTTCAGGATGGCATTGGGTGTGGTTGGGCAGTCTTTCATCACTATGGGGCGGATTTTAAGAGCCCTGCGCGCCGGTGCACCTATTTTACATAGGCCTACCGGCGCGCGCAGAGCCCCGGGACTCGCGTAAGTCCCGGGGTTTTCAGAGGGGGGCGTGTTGGGGGGCGGGCCCGATCCGCGTGGTGTTTTTGGGGCGTGTCAGGAGCGGGCCCGGGGGCGTGGTTACGGCCAGGGGCGGACCGGGGGCGTGGCTGTGCCCTCCGGACCCGCCCCCAGGTCACATCCCGACAAAGGTAAGGGGGGGGGTTTAGACAGGGCCGGGTGGGTGGGTTAGGTAGGGGAAGGGAGGGGAAGGTGAGGGGAGGGCAAAAGAAAGTTCCCTCCGAGGCCGCTCCGATTTTGGAGGGAACGGAGGTAGGCTGTGTGGCTCGGCGCACACCGGAATCGATAGCACACCGGAATTGATAGCACATACGGAATCGATAGCCGATCCCGGATTTTAGCGGATACGTGCGGCTACGCGCGTATCTACTAAAATCCAGCGTACTTTTGTTGGCGCCTGATGCGCCAACAAAAGTACGCCAAATCGCGCTATTTGAAAATCTACCCCTATGGGAACAAACTGGGAATATTTTTAAGTTTTAAAATTAAAGTTCATTGTAATTTTTAATTCCAGTCCAGTGAATTTGTGTGATGTGATCCATATTTTCCTTGTCTAAAACTTAGAAACCAAGGTCCCTACAGCTCTGCCTATGTCAGAATGCCAACATTCTGACTTGCCTAAGTAACAACTTAGCAACAGAATGTTTATGAGGTAAACAACATGTAAAGAAGCTGACATGTTTATAGAAAACTAATACAAACACTGAGATTTTTGAATAACCAAATATAATTTGGAGAAATTTAAAAGTTTTCAAAGATTTCCTGGTACCATTTATATTTGCAGCAGTGAGTTTAGAAAGTTGCCCCTAGATTCATCAAAATTCATTACTAACACATTGATAACACCTGTGTTAAGAAAAAGGGGCATGTTTAGAATTACTGCACCATGTGATAACATACTGCTTCACATCAGTAGTATTGCATAGTGTGGTAAACTTATTGCACCCCACAATAACTCCTATTTTCACGTCTGAGAGAGAGAGGGAGAATCTATCTACAAGGCCCTCATATTAGTCAAGTATTTATATCTAATAAGAGGGCCATCTAATAGCTCAAGGTGAGGTGTTGGTGGTGATTTAGGGCCCAGTTTCTCATGTAGAGTTAGATGAACAAACAGCACAGAACATATTGGTGAAGATTTGGCATCATTTAGAGCAGTGATTCTCAACCCTGTCCTGGGGACCCCCCCAGCCAGTCGGGTTTTCAGGATATCCACAATGAATATGCATGAGAGAAAATTTGCATGTTATGGGAGGCAGTGTATGCAAATTTTCTCTCATGCATATTCATTGTGGATATCCTGAAAACCCGACTGGCTGGGGGGGTCCCCAGGACAGGGTTGAGAACCACTGATTTAGAGTAAGGAAAGTCTCACAAAGATGCCATTTCTACTATGTTCTCTTATATTAGTTTGATGGACTCGAGGGTACCATCAAGCTAGGACGAGATAACATAGTACAAAATTTAATCTTTGTGAGACTTTCCTCACTCCAAATGATGTCACATATTCACCAAGGTTACTAATTTCAATTCTGATATCCCCTATCACACAGCTGCTTGGCCTTACACTTTTCTCACTGATATTATTCAATGCACAATCTCTTGTAAAAAAAAACTCCAATCATACACGACATCCTGCCTGACATTTGTGCCATCACTGAAATGTGGTTCAAACAATCAGACACAGTCTTAACCAACCAGCTTTCTATTCACCTCTACAAATTTATCTCCATCCCGAGAAGCAAGAGAAGAGGAGGTGGTCTACTCTTAGCCTCAAAAAAAGAACTCAAATTGAGACTTCAAATCTTACACTCAGAACCTCAATTCAAAATAGCCTACTTTAAATCAAATCATCTTCAAATTGTGCTAGTCTACACCCCCGCTCCCCCCCCCCTCCCAGGACTGCTAGAACGAAATGCCTCTCCTCTAACTAAATTCATCATGGAAAACATTGACATAGAAACCCCTGCCATCATCCTTGGTGACTTCAACCTGCACGTAGATACTGCTCCCCTATCCCCCAACTGCGAAGCCATCCTAAACACCCTAACAGCAATGGGGTTCAAACAAATCATAAACTCCCACACACACAAAGCAGGTCACTCATTAGACTTTATTTTCATAAACTCACACATACAAACCTCGAATCATCCCACATGCACACCTGTCCCATGATCCGACCACTCCCTCATTCATGCAGATTTCACCATTAACAAAACCGTCATCCTCTCACCCAATCACACATCTACAATCCAATTCAGAAAAACCTGTAAGTCTGATGACCTGATCGACAGTCTACCGGCCGCATTAAAAAACCTAGAGCTAACCGACACTGATTCTGCTCTTTCATCCTGGAACTCCATCACTAACAACATAGCCAACGAGCACTGCCCCCTAATAACTAAGGAAATAAACCCCTCCAATCGTAACAATAACATATGGTACACACCTGAACTAAAAAACATGACCCTCAAAAAAATAGAGAAACAATCGCACCCTCAGCCTTCTAACCTCCTATAGAAATACACTACACAATTACAGGACATCAATCCTCAAAACTAAATATGACTTTTTTGTAAAGAAAATACATGATTTCCATTTCAACCCTAAAGCCCTCTTCTCCTACGTAGGTGCCCTAACCAAGACAGCCTCCCCAGCTACATCCCACAATTATTCCAAAGCAAAATGCAATGAGATTGCCCTCTTTTTCAAAGACAAAATCTCAAACCTAATGTCATCATTCCCCCCATCTATCTCAGACAAAAATATCATCATTATACACCCGCACTCCACCTTTAACACATTTGATCATATCTCCTCCTTAGAAATGAAATCTCTCATTAGAAAAATAAACCCTTCTTCCCACCTTACAGATGCAATCCCCATAAAATCTCTAAAAGCTATTCCAAACATAATAGCAAAACCTATTGCCGACATTATAAACACATCCCTAACCCAGGGACATGTTCCAGACAAGATAAAAGGCGCACTAGGTAAACCCCTTCTAAAAAAAAACTCACCTTGACCCCTCAGAACCAGCCAATTTTCATCCCATATCCAGTCTCCCGTTCCTTGCCAAACTTCTTGAAAAAGTAGTAAACCAGCAACTGACAGAACACCTAGAAAAACACAAAATCCTATACCCATCCCAATTTGGATTCCACAAGTTCTTCAGTACTGAAACCCTACTAATTTCACTATCTGACACAATTCTCTTAGGTCTAGACAAAGGTCAGTCCTACCTCCTAACGATGCTAGTCCTCTCCTCAGCGTTCAACACCATCAGCCACAACATTCTAATTGACAGACTAAAAGAAATTGGCTTAAATGGCAATACCCTTCGATGGTTCGAATCTTACCTAGAAAACAGACACTACAAAGTCAAAATTGGCAACAGTGAATCCGATCCCATAAACCTCAATCAAGGAGTACCTCAAGGATCCTCCCTATCCTCCACACTCTTCAATATATATATATGCTCCCTCTATGCAAACTACTGACCGACCTAGGACTCACACACTTCATTTACGCCGATGATGTCCAAATCCTGATCCCCATCACCGATACCATATCCAAATCACTCCAACTATGGAAATCACACCTAACTACCATCAACCAACTACTCACACAATTGAAGTTAGCACTAAACACTTCCAAAACCGAGCTCCTCATACTGTGTCACAAACTAAACGATAAAATCCTAACGGACGTAACTCCCAATCAATCTAAACACCCCATCACTGAAGATGTAAAAAACCTAGGTGTTATCCTTGATAGCAAATTAAACCTTAAAAAATTCATAAACACAACAATGAAAGACTGCTATTACAAATTACACATTCTTAAAAAACTAAGACCCCTCCTTCACTATAATGATTTCAGAACAGTTCTCCAAGCATTAATCTTCTCCAAAATAGACTACTGCAACTCAATACTACTAGGACTCCCTGCAACAACTCTAAAACCTCTGCAAATGTTACAAAATGCCACAGCCAGAATCCTCATAAATACCCGCAAAAATAAACTTATTACCCCCATTCTAAAAGACCTCCACTGGCTGCCGATCCAATTCAGAATACGCTATAAGAGTCTAACACTCATACACAAGACTCTACATAACAAAGACATACACTGGCTTAACTCCGCCTTCCATTTCAAAACCCACATAGAAACACCAGATCAGCCCATAACGGAACCTTTCCTATTTCCTCACCTAAACTTACTCACTTCACCATAAAGCGAAAACGAGCACTATCTCTTGCCGGCCCCTCTTTATGGAACACCATGCCACAAGAGCTAAGATTTGAACCAAACATTCAAAACTTCAAAAAAAAATTGAAAACCCGTCACATGATCCCCGAACACCCTACAGCCACACACAAAAATCCCCACACACACCCTTAAGGCCATGCATAAAGTAGTTGCTCTCTTCCCGCTCTATGACTATTATCATACAACTTTCAGAATTACTTTTAACTGTTCCGTGGATACCATACCATATATGTTAGACTTTTTGTATACAATACAAGTTAGACTTTTCATATACCATACATGTTAGACTTATTGTTATTGTTCCTTTCATGTTACGCTATACCTGTTAAAACTATTGTTACTGTGTTCCTGCTCTCTGCCTTCCCCCATCCTTCTCCCCTCACCTATCCATGTATTTATTCATGGGCCCTGTTATACCAATAAGTTTTTAAGAATGTTGTTCAGATGTAATTTCCTTTCAGTTTCCACTTGTTATACTGTAAACCGATGTGATGTGAAAACGAATGTCGGTATATAAGAGCAAATAAATAATAAATGAATAAATACTTCTCATGCTACATGAGAAACTGGGCCCTAAACTCTAAACCACCAACAACACATCACCTCAACCTAGTAGATGGCCCTCCTATTGAGATATAAATACTTGACTAATATGAGGGCCTTGTAGATAGGTTGTATCTGTCTTCTCTGTCTCTTTCTCTGCCCAGAAATAGCCAAATGCAATTCTAAATATTTTTCACAAATTGTGTTATGGCCATTTTAGGCATATCACACAGACTATTGCCAGGAAAAAAGATTTAGCTATTTCTGGTGTTAAAGCTGTGCGATAGTACGCATTATGCTATCGCATGGTGTGATATCACCCCTTATTTCCCTAAATCCCGTCCAAACTCCTCCCTGATTCTACCCCTTCCAAAAATTTGCATTCGCGCCGCACACTAACATTATTATCGCATGTGTTATAGCCTAGTGATTTCAATCAGCTTTTATATCTTGCTTCTGAGAGATGTGTTGAGTAAAAAAAAAAATCTGAATTATATTAAAATTCCTAAATAATTGAGTGAACTTTAAATATTCTAATAGACGTCAAAAGTAAAGATCCTATGCTTGAGGAAGCTTAAATCCACTCCAGTGTGGTCATGCCAAAAGAAAACTCTGTTAATGAACCTTTGAGTATATCCAAATGT
Organism: Rhinatrema bivittatum; assembly: GCF_901001135.1. Lineage (NCBI taxonomy): Eukaryota > Metazoa > Chordata > Amphibia > Gymnophiona > Rhinatrematidae > Rhinatrema > Rhinatrema bivittatum. The sequence goes on from NC_042615.1 coordinate 758,572,705, forward strand.
TGATGATAAAAAAGGAATTTCTGATAGCTTGATACTAAGGGTGTGCATAGAAAAATCTGTATTCAGATAAAAATCTAATTGCAAGTTCAGTATATGAAGAGCCCCAACTAATTCTGAGAAGACTCAAAAATTTCCTTAAAAAGGGAAATTGTCAAGGGAGCTAGAAAAGCAGCTACCCTGAGGTTAGCATAAAGTTTGTAAAATGTATAATATAAGACTGTAATTAAAGCAGAAAATTGGCTTTAATCACTCCTTTGATGCTAAAGTTCATAAAGAAGAGATAAACCAAAGTGAATTTACTTTGACCAAGTGCATGAATGCCTGAATGTCTGTGATTTAATACATCTTTGAAAATTATCTTTCTAAAAAACTGAATGCTTTCAAATTTTGGTTAAAAACCTATATCAAGCTATTAATGGTTAGAAAATTATTTAGTCATATAGAATATTTCTTTATTTGTTAACATCCAAATCTTCTGCCAGCATATCTGCCTATTTATTCAGTATTCCAATAAAATCACATTCTTTTCATAAGACAGTTTTAATCTATTATTTCATTGTAAATATATTCTGGGTTATAACATCTAGTAATCTTTTCACCATGACAAACAATTGGAAATTCCAGAATCTTATCAATTGACCACATTTGTAATATAGTAATGACAGTAGAAAAAGACCAAATAGTCCATCCAGTCTGCCCAGCAAGTTTCTTATGGTAGTAATTGCTGCTTCATGCAGGTTAACCCCAAGCTAGTAATATTAACAATCAAAACCAAGAAACTGTCAAACCCATAACAAAATTCTAGCAAGCAACATTTTTACAGGGTGAGCAGCCTTCCTGATAATTTATACAATGCTGTTGCTTGAACATGCTTTGCTTTTGGACTTGGCCATCCTGCACTCTTTCCCTAATGTTACATATCAGTAGCCTGGACTGTAAAAGTCAGGGCTGTCATCTGAATTCAATTCTTCTTTCTTACCCCCCCCCCCCCCCCCCCGTTCTGCATCCAATGTTGAAGCAGGGAGCGATGCTGTGTCAAAATCATCTAAGCTAATTGGTTAAGGGTTATAATCCACCATGGCTTCTGTTAGAGGTAGTAGCTGCCACTCCATGCTGTTATCCCCATACACCCTTTTCTTAATTTCCATCTCTAGCCTTTAGGGATCCACAGTGTTTATTCCATGCCTTTTTTAATTAATTTACTGTTTTTGTTTTCGGCACCTCTTCTGGTGATAGGAACTGTGCCCAAAGGGCTGTCAGAAATACAGCCCAAAGGATGGTGTCCATAGGGTAACGCTCCAGCCATTCCAAAAGCCCTTTCAGACTACAGGTATGCGTAAGCCCTGTGCCACGACGCGACCAACACAACCCCGTGGCTGGCCATGGTCCATGCTGTTGGCAGGAGAGCACATCCAGGTACAAACTAGGCTGAAGCTGAAGACTCAGAATCTAAGCAAGATGAAGAACCAGGCAAAGTCTGAGAACCAGGATCAATCAGACCAAGGCAGGGCCAAGGCTCCAGAAGAGACGGCATGGGAACTTTGGAACTCAGAACCAGAACTCGGGACCTCAGAAGACTATGGAACAGGACTAGGAACTCAGGAGCACAACTCTAAAAACTTGGAACAGTACACCCATTTGAAGGCTAAAGACACTGGCATGCTGAAGTGGACTGAAGACACAGGATGCTGACAAGATGCTGAAGACACCAGAACACTGGACCAGGCTGAAAACACCAGGTGGTGGAACAAGTCTGTTGGGTTTGTGGCATATTGTGGACTCTTGGTTGAAGTGGCGATGACTCCTCCCATGGGGAGGGGCCCTGTGGGGAACCACAACGATAGGCTAGACTCTAGTAAGCAGACACTGAGGAAAGAAAGCTTTATTGTACTACTGATGTAAGTTGGCCAGCGATATCACAGTAAGCTCAGACAGTCTCTATAGATGATGGTCTCACCCGGATGTAGCAAGGTTGGGTAGTGTTCCGCAGCGCGGGATAAGCCGAACCTGAAGGGTAGAATAAGGAGAGCTGGAGCGTAGCGCTACTCACAGAGTGGCAGTGCTGGTAACTTCCTTGGTAGAAGAATGGAGAGAGGGACCCGAGGTCCGAGGTGCAGGATACCCTGATCACGATAGGCCCTCAAGGAGCGAGTACCTAGGAGCACCGAGGGATCCTGGAAGAAAGTAGATAGGACCCCCGAGGAGTGGGTGTCCTTAGGTTAGGTAGTTGAACCCTGAAGGGCAGATAGAAGCGAGAGGCCCCCGAGGAGCGGGTACCCAGAGCTTCTGTAGGAGCGAGTTACCCCGGAGGGTAGTGAGGAATCCAAGCGAGCAGCTTAGAAGTGGTCAGAGTAGCAAAACCGAAGTCCTTGCTAACTCATTGGGCTAGAGTGGAGCGGAGGTTTAAATACCCGGAGGTACTGACGTCATGCGGTGGGGATGCCCCGGAGGTTCCCGCTATGACGTATTCAAAAGCGTAGGTGGCGTGCACACACGCGCCTAGGAGGCCTCAGGAAGAAGCATGGCAGACAGGGACGCCCATGCTGTGTCGGAGACGCCGAGGGTTTCGGCAATCAGCACCAGAGGCAGCCATCCTTCCCAGGGAGGAGGAAAAGGGTAGAAGAGAAGTGAGGCAGAGTGGTCGCAGCCGTGTGCGACCAATGGACACAACAGTACCCCCTTCAAAGGGCCCCCTCCAGGACCTCTTCCTGGTGGTATGGGTTTTCCAGGATGTGTGAGATGAAATTAATGTACCATGTCTTTATCCATGATGTTGGCCAGAGGTTCCCATGAGTTTTCTTCTGGTCCATAGCCCTCCCAGGCGATGAGGTATTCCCATGTCTTGCCTCTCTTATGGACATCCAAGATGTCATCTACGGCATATTCAATGTCATCCTCCATGTCCAGATTTGTGGGTTCTGGGGTCTTCTTGGAGAACTCTGAGAGCATCAGGGGTTTTAACAGAGAGACATGAAAGGTGTTGTGTATTCTCATAGATGGAGGTAGTTTTAGACTGTACGTCAGATTTCCCAAGCGCCAAACGATTGCAAAAGGTCCTACATAGTGAGGTGCAAAGCATGCTGAAGGTAGTTTAAGATGGAGGAACTTGGTACTCAACCAGACTTTGTCTCCAGGTTGAAATTGAGGTGCCTCTCGATGGTGAGCATCGTAGATCTTTTTTGCTTTCTGTCCTGCTTTGAAGAGCAGGTCCTTCATTTGCTTCCAAAGCTGAGATAGCTCTGCTGCAGTAGCCTGTGTGGCAGGAGAAGCCACTGATAAAGGAATTGGCAGAGGAGGAAGCGGTTGTCGTCCATAGACGAGTTGGAAGAGAGAAGACCCTGTAGATGTAGCAGGATGCAAATTGATAGCAAATTATGCCCAAGGCAGCAGTTCTGCCCAGTCACTCTGTCTTGAGTTAACGTAGGACCGTAGAAACTGTTTAAGTGTTATGCTCATTCGTTCAGTCTGACCATTAGACTGAGGGTGGTAAGCGGAGGTCAAGTCCAAAGAGATGTCAAATTTTTGACATAAGGCTCTCCAGAATTTGGCAATGAATTGTACTTCTCTGTCAGACAGAATATGCTTAGGCATTCCATGAAGGCAGAAGATATGTTTGATGAAGAGTTTTGCTAACTCCACAGCAGAAGGTAATCCTGGTAAAGCTACAAAATGTGCCATATTGGAGAAGCAGTCAACGGTGACCCAAATGGCATTGTTCCCATTAGAGAATGGTAAGGCTACCACAAAATTGGTTGCTATATGTGTCCAGGGTTCATCCGGTGCTGGCAGGGGTTGTAGCAGACCCCATGGACATCTGGCTGGCGGCTTTTGCTTGGCGCAGACCACGCAGGAACCCACATAAGCTTGTACATCCTTTTTCATGGTTGGCCACCAGTAATACCGCTGTAACATAGCCAAACTGTGACTCTGTCCAGGATGGCCGGCTAGGCGGGAATCGTGTGCCCACTTCAACAGTTTCCTCCATTGATTTCTAGCCACGACCGTCTTCCCGGCGGGTACGACATGAGTGGCTGCAAGAACTACTCTCCCAGGGTCAATAATATGATGGGGTTCGTCAGGCACATCCTGAGGGGAGAAGGATCGTGACAGGGCATCAGCCCGAGTGTTCTTCTCTCCCAGACGGTATTTCAAGAGGAAATCGAATCTGTTAAAGAAGAGTGACCATCTTGCTTGACAGTGATTGAGTTGTTGAGCATGTCTAAGATACTCCAAGTTCTTGTGATCGGTGTACACTACTATCTGGTGTTGTGCGCCTTCCAGCCAAGGACGCCACTCCTCAAAGGCCAGCTTGATTGCGAGTAACTCTTTGTCTCCAATTTCTTTTGGCAGGTGAAAATTGCCTTGAGAAGAAGGAGCAGGATGGAGCACATTGGATTTGCTGTACTGGCTCAAAACCACTCCCACGCCGACGTCCGATGCGTTGACCTCGGCAATGAATGGGTGATTCGGGTTTGGATGATGGAGGCATGGCTTCTTTTGAAAAGCCTCTTTGAGAGTCAGGCTGATATGGCTTTAGGTGACCAGTTGGCGGGATTGGCTTCCTTTCTGGTCATAGCAGTGAGAGGAACTGTCAATGATGAGTAGTTCTTAATAAAGGAATGGTAGTATTTCGTGAAGCCCAAGAAGCAGCGCAGTGCCTTCAGGCCTGCAGGTTGGGGCCAATTCTGGATGCTTTCTAATTTCTTAGGGTCCATCTGAAACCTGGTTTTAGAAACAATGTAGCCCAGGAAGGGTACAGACTCCTTGTGGAACGCGCACTTTTCTAGTTTTGAGGAGGCCTCAGGAAGAAGCATGGCAGACTCCGAGGGTTTCGGCAATTAGCACGGAGGCAGCCATCCTTCCCAGGGATGAGGAAAAGGGTAGAAGCGAGGTGAGGCAGAGCAGTCACAGCCGTCTGCGACCGACAGACGCAACAAAGATGAAGAACAAGACACTGGAACAAGATGAAGACCAGGAGACTGAGCGAGATGCACATCACAGGAAACAGGAGATCACACTCAACCTTGAGAAGGCAATCTTGGAGAGACAGAAGAGCCCCTTTATAGGGCATCCAGCAATGACATCATCGGAGGGTGCCATGGGCTTTCCTACTGCGGGCTATATAACTGAAGAAGAGAGGTGCAGACCTAGCAGGATGCCAACAGGAGCGATGGCATTGGCGGTGTTTCCAGCTACAATGGTAGCAGAAGCAGAGTCGGGGCCATCGTGGATAAGCAAAACCATTTACGGGGCCTTTCCGTGAGCAGTAAACCTAACATCCAGAAGGGCATTCCAGGTATTTACCACTCTCTCTGAAGAAATATTTCCTGATGTTGGTTCTGAGTAGTCGCCCCTGAAGTTTCATCTTGTGACCCCTAGTTTTACTGTGCTTTCCTATAGAAATTCTCAAGGAACATGCATCATAAAAACCTTTCAGGTATCTGAAGGTCTGCATCATATCACCCCTGCATCTCCTCTCTTCCAGGGTATACATATTCAGATCCTTCAGCCTCTCCTCATATATCTTCTGATACAGATCGCACACCATTTTGGCTGCCATTCTCTGGACTGACGCCATCCTGTATTTTTTTTTAGATATGGTCTCTAGAGCTGAATACAGTATTCAAGATGAAGCCTCACCAAGGACCAGTGCACTAGTTATCTCCTCCTCCTTTTTCTTACTGATTATTTCTTTCTGTGTGCATCCCAACATTCTTCTGGCTTTAGCTATCAACTTGTCACATTGTTTTGCCAACTTCATATTGCCCGACACTATCCCCAAGGTCCTTCTCCCAGTCCATGCACGTAAGTCTTTCAGCCGCCCCCCCCCCCCCCCCCCCCCATCACATACAGCTTTTTGGATTACCGCACCCTAGATGCATGACTCTGCATTTCTTGGTATTGAATCCCAGCTACCAAGTCTTTGACCACTCTTCAAGCTTTCTTAAATCACTTTTCATTCTCTCTACTCCTTCAGGTATGTCTGCTCTATTGCATATCTTAGTATCATCCATAAATAGACAAATTTACCTTCTATCCCTTCCGCAATGTCACTCACAAAGATATTGAACAAAAATGATCCCAAAACCCATCCCTGTGGCCCTCCACTTCTCTTTTCAGAGTAGGTTTCATTTACCATTACATGCTGTCTCCTGTCAGTCAACTAGTTTGTAGTCCACTCCACCATCTTGTTGCTGAGTCCCAAGCTTCTCATTTTATTCATGAGCCTGCTATGTGGGACTGTATCAAAAGCTTTGCTGAAACCAAAGTAAATCACATTGAACACTCTTCATTGAGCCAGTTCTCTAGTCATCCAATCAAAGAAATCAATCAAATTTATCTGAAAGGTCTTTCCCCTGGTGAATCCTTGCTGCCTCAGGTCCAGAAACTGACTGGATTGTAGATATTTCATTATCCTTTCCTTCAGCAGCGTCTCAATTAATTTTCCTACCATCAAGGTGAAGTTAACCAAAGTTTCCAGCCTCCTCTCTGCTACAGCGCTTGTGAAGCGGGACCACCACAGTTCTTCTCTAGTCACATGGCACCTCTCCCGTTTCCAGGGATTAGGGAAGAGCTGTAGTGGTCCCGCTTCACAACAGTGGTAGCAGGGAGGAGATGGTGGGAAAATTAGTGGAGATGCTGCTAAAGGAAAAGATAGTTCCATGATAGCAGAAACAAGAGGAACATAGCCTAGGTGGTTTACACTAACAACCCACTCACAAAACACAGTAGGTTTCACTGGTCAAAATTTTTCCATTTAAATTATAACCACATATATAGTAGTTCTCAGTATTGTAGGACCCACACTCCATGAGTTTTTTAAATCAAACTCATAATTCTGGTTGATGGTCCATTTACTTTATTTAATTGTTAACTAATTTTTAGAATTTTTGTTTTGTTTTGTATTTCAAAATTTTCTTAAAACCAGACCAACTGAAGCTGGCATACTATCCCCACACAGGTATCTCATTGGATCAATGGAGCAAGATAATATATAATCCTTTGTAATACTTTGGAAACAGTCCCATATAGCTAGTCATAAAAGAATCTTTGAAGTAATACTCATCTGTACTGATACAGCAAACAGTCCCGACACAATCGTGTTTCGGACCACTCGGTTCTGCTTCAGGGGAAACCGCTCTTCAAAGGCTGCACTCCATATCCTGTAACGACTCCAGTTGAACATCGTTCATTTTCCAAACATCCTTGGTTAAATCAACAATTTTTCTTCACGGTCTGCAGTCACGGTTTTGGCAAAAAACATGGTGAACCCTCCTGCTTTTTATCCTGGAACCAGAAGTGCATATGTCACATCTCAGTCCTCAAATCGGTCGTGAACATACGTCCTCATCTCAGTCCTCAAATCGGACGTGAACTCGACAAGCTCAATCCACTGATGTTTAACTGTAAACTGACATCCAATCTATTGCACAATCTCAATTAAACATGTAAAAGAAGCAGGAAACCAAACAACTTCTATAAAGTTTTGTTGATACAGAACAAAATTGGAAATATACTAGAGAAATCTTAGAAAAAAATATATTTAGAAGCAGAAATAGATCTCAACCAGGTCCGTCTATGCAGAACAAAAATCTCCTTGTATATCAGCAGTTTTCATCCACGTCCTTTATTGAACCACCAAGGGAGGCAGATAAAATTACCTCTAAATTAACGAGTACCAGTTGATTTTTTCATTTAAACCTTGGGGACACACAGAACCAAGTTTAAAAATCCAAAAATGCTCCCGTCTATTGATCCGAGCTTGAATGTCTCCTCCTCTGATGTTCATCCGGAGTTCCTCCAAAACAGACCATCGTAAATCCAAAAAATTATGTTTGGCATGTAAACAATGCTGGACAAGGGGAGCCTTGAGCTTAGAAGTCTTAATACAGCTTCTATGCTCGATAAGTCTCATAAGAATTTTCCTCTTGGTTCACCCCACATATATCTTGTCACAGGGGCATTGAATCACATAGACCACACAATCAGAGTCACAGTTGGTAAACGCCACCTGATTTACTACAATGTCTGATCCAGGACATACCCATTGGTTACCCGTGATGGACAGGGGACACATCTCACATTTGCCACCTATTGGCAGATCATCATGTGTGGAATCAAACGCAGACCGCACCACCAAATCTCTAATATTGGATGCCCGGGAAAAGGCGAATCTGGGAATCATCTGAAAAACCTTATGCCAGTGAGATCTTACAATGTTTACCACCTCATTACTCAAAGCCGAGTACCTCAGAACACATGTCATATTCTTAGAATAAGGTTTTTGTTTGTATTGAAGGAGTAGGCCCCTGTTGGCAAATAAAGCGCGTTTGAAAGATTTTTTGACCACAGCTTTTGGGTACCCTTTCCGAAGAAACCGTTCGCAAAGCTCTGCTGCTTGTTTCTGAAATTCAGCTTTGCTCATGCAAATTCTTCTCAACCATAAGAATTGCAAAATGGGAAGGCCATCTTTCAACTTTTTTGGGTGGTAACTAGAATAATGAAGAAAGTGATTGCGATCTGTTTCTTTTCTAAGTAACATGGTCGCAATCCCAGAACCCTCTCGCTGAATCAAAATGTCCAGAAAGGCCACAGTATGCTGGTGGTACTGAGTGGTAAATTGTAAATGAGAATTTTGCTCATTTAACCACTGTAGAAAAAGAAGAAGATCCTCTTTTGAAGCCGTCCAAATGCAAAGTAAATCATCAATGTACCAGCGCCATTTGTACACCAATGTCCTGAGGGACATTGGTGTACAAAGAGGTAACGTCAAGGGTAACTAACCAACAATCCTCCGATAGAGATGGTAGATCTTGTAATAGCCGTAATGCATGTGAGGTATCTTGAAGGAAAGATGTGGCTTCCTGTACAAAAGGTTTGAGAAAATGATCAAGGTAGTCAGATAATGGTTCCAAAACCAAACCCTTGCTGGCCACTATGGGTCTTCCTGGAGGTGAAGATGTACTTTTATGAATCTTAGGAAGAGTGTACAGTACTGGATGTACTGGATGGACCACCTTCAAAGCACGGGCTTCACGAATTGTCAGGAAACCTTTTGAAAGACCCTCAGTCACCAAATCTTGAATGGCATCTTGTAATTCCCCCATGGGGTCCAAAGAGAGCTCTTGATAGTACCTAACATCTCTTAGTTGGCGATGAATCTCTGCCACATAGTCTGCCGTGTCTTGAATAACAATGGCACCGCCCTTGTCGGCAGGTTTTACAATCACCTTCGAATTTTCCGCAAGCTGCTTTAATGCACAGTATTGAGCATAAGACCAATTGGGGGCCATATGTTTCCTGTCTTTTGAATGTAACCTCTCCAGTGTGTTAACATCTTTCTATACCAACTGCATAAATGTCACAATGATTGGATCCACAGGGCCAGGAGGGACCCATGAAGATCTGGGGATAATGATCGAAAAGTCCTGTTGCTGACCCTCAAAGTCCTCAAAAAATAATTTTAACTGCAGTCAACGAAGAAAACAGTGTAAATCTATATGCACTTGAAAAGAATCAAATTTGCAACAAGGCACATATGACAACCCTTTTCCCAATGCTATATAGGTCTCATGAGAAAACTGTTCTTTGGACAAATTCAAAATTGTTGTTGATTCCGATGTTGGGCTCATGTGATTGGTCCTGTCCAATCCGGTGGTTTGGTGCGAGTATGTCCTCTGTATGGACTGCATAGACTGACTTGGTTGACATCTATTTCTAAGTATATTTTTTTCTAAGATTTCTCTAATATATTTCCAATTTTGTTCTGTGATCAACAAAACTTTATAGAAGTTGTTTGGTTTCCTGCTTCTTTTACATAATTGAGATTGTGCAATAGATTAGATGTCAGTTTACAGTTAAATATCAGTGGATTGAGCTCGACGTGTTCACAACCGATTTGAGGACTGAGATGTGACGTATGCACTTCCAGTTCCAGGATAAAAAGCGGAGGGTTCGACAAGTTTTTTGCCAAATGCAGTTCTGAATGCAGACCGCGAAGAAAAATTGTTGATTTAACCACGGATGTTTGGAAAATGAACAGCCAGTTCATTTTCCAAAAAATCCAGCCAGTCCTACCAGACGTTATCCAACCAGTCCTACCCCTTCTCCATGTAATAACTATAGCTTATATTATAGATATTGTAAATATATTTATCTAATGTAAATATCTTTATCCAAAGTTATCCTCTCCTTTTTTCTTCTCTTCTCCCAAGTTTTAATTCCCTTGTTATTTGTAACTGCTCACTTCCACAGGTTATACTGTTGTTCATTGTACACCCCTGTTATATGTAAACCGGCATGATGTGATTGTATCATGAATGCTGGTATATAAAAATCTTAAATAAATAAATAAAATAAAATAAAACTAAGTATAGTTGCCGGTATATAAAAATCTTAAATAAATAAATAAAATAAAATAAAATAAAGACAAACTCATGGAGTGTGGGTCCTACAATACTGAGAACTACTATATATGTGGTTATAATTTAAATGGAAAAATTTTGACCAGTGAAACCTACTGTGTTTTATGTTGTACTGTGTGAAGGTTTCTGGAATAGAATAGTTGCTGGGCGGTTTTTTGTGATTTACACTAACAACTAACAAGTGTAAAATAAATCACTCAGTGCAGAATCAATTTGTGGATTCTGTTGCAGAGGGATGTGGTCAAGGTGACTAGCAATTCAGGATTTAAAAAAGGTTTAGAAAAGTTCTTAGAGAAATAGTCTTAAATCATGATTATCCATTTAAAAAAGCTATAGATATTCCTGGAAGTGAAGAAATAGATATACTTTATAGGATATTTTGTTTACATGCAACTGTTGCGTCCATCGCTGCTCTACGCCCTCACTCCACTCTCTTTACCTCTGTGGTGACTCCCTCCGGGTCTGATGGACGGTTAGCTGCCACTGTGTCTTCTTGCCGTCTCCCTCTGGCGTCCCCGGACCAGCACGATGCTACGGATCCGCCATGTTCCTGATGACGTAGGGCGCACGCGCGCTCCGATTGATGTACCAGCAAGGGCGCGAACCTCGGGGGCATCCCCCTGAGATGAAGTCATCCGCTTCCAATATAAAAGGTTTCAGAATTTGCTAACACATTGAGTTAACAAGGGTTACTCTACCTAAGCTACTCTGCCTCCTCGGCCTTACCAGGGGTACCCGCTCCTTGGGGGCCTCGCTCTCTTTTCTTTATTTCAGATTGCAGATAGGAACCGGTACTCGCTCCTCGAGGGCCCATGTTCCTGATCACTCTGAAGATTCTCTACTGCCTGGAAGCTATCGCAGATACAGACATTTGTGAGTTACCATCGCTCTCTCGGAGCTTTCCCTGGAACCAGGTACTCGCTCCTCGAGGGCCTAACCCTTTCCAGCTACTGAGCTTCCTAAAGACCTTATGTGAGTTTTGTCATCCAGTTCTGGCTGCGAACACAGCATACCCTGTCTACTCACTATCTATAGTTTCTCTACAGCTCAGCAACCCTGGGATCACTGTTCCAGTACCTGAGGGACTTCAGCCCTGCTGGGCATATCAGCTCACTACTGCCACCTCTGGTGGTTCTACTAACCTGTCTAATAAAAGACTTAACTGTGTCTGTCTCCGTACTCAAGCTTAGCCGGAGGTCCCTCTCAGGATATCTTCCTGGGGGCGCAGTCATCTGCCATCGGCCCAAGGATCCACCTATCTACATTCCTCTACAGCTGACTGCCCTCTCCAAGCACTCCGCTGGCAAAAGATTGCTACTCTTTCTCCATCAGGAGTCTCCAGCAACAGATTCATAACAGATTGCTACTCCTCAGTCTAAACCCTAACAGATTGTTTACCATTCCCTCTACAGGAGCTGAGCATATCAGATTGCTACTTCCTCCATCCACAGGAGCAGATTCATTACAAATTGCTAACTCCTCCCTTCTTGCGGAGTAGATCATAACAGATTGCTAACTCCTCCCTTCCTCAGGAGTCGAAGCATAACAGAATGCTAACTCCTTCCTTCCTGAGGAGTCAAAGCATAACAGCAACCTGGACTAGTCACTGTCAGAAACAGGATGCTGGGCTTGACATTTATTTATTTAGATTTTTATATTCTGCTTTTTGGCACTTCATAGTGCTCTTTGAATTACCACACCCCAGGGGCTTACAATCTAATTTTGTACCTGAGGTAATGGAGGGTAAAGTTACTTGCCCAAGGTCACAAGGAGCGACAGTGGGATTTGAATGCTAGTTTCCACTGCTCTAACCTCTAGGCTACCCCTCCACTCTGGTATGACCCAGAATGGCATATTCTGACCAAACATGGTTGATTGGGGACATCTTTCTCTCCTGTGTCATCCCATCAAAGAGGAAATGCCCAATGGCCAGTAAGGACTCCCCCATCAAATAGAAATGTTCCAATAGCCAAGTAGACCCTTTCCTTGTGCCAGGCAGGCTCTCCCTCTTAATCTTTAGCGAGGCTAATGTCCAATGGGGATGTGTTTTTGTTTGAAATTAATTGGTAAAAAGTAATGAATGGCATATATTGTAGCAATTTTCAAATGCACAGGTAAAGTGCATTTACATATGTAAAGCCCAGTTTTAAGCATGTATATCGTTTTTAAAATTGTCCCCATTTGTCCTCTTAAATAGCTTACCCATGTAAATTGGCTGTTTAAATATTGCCCTCCCTCCAAGCTGCTAATGGTGTGAGTATTATTTCCACAATTCACCTTCTTTTTGTTGCATTTACAGGAGGCATTCCCCAGGGCATGTAGAAGTCTGGGGATGAAAAGTGTGTGCATAGATTGCAGTTTCAGCTCTGCACACATTATTTTCCATTGAAAAAAGAAGCTGTGGCAAGCTTTAAAGTGAAAGTACACATGTGCATTCTCTTTGAAACCAGTTCCAAAGTAGAAAGTCTCCAAGGATATTGTCCCAGTATAGAAAGTGTGAAAATGACTACCTACATCACTACCTATACCCAACATTATCACGTCGAGACACTAACACCTTGCTAATATTTATTTCTGTCATTTGAAGATCTTTTCTTTTCTTGTGACTGTTATAGTTAGTGAGGTTTTGGGTGGACCCTTGGACTCTGTGGCAGCTGACCACGCCCATGGGGCGAAGTCTCGTGAGGGGCCACAGGTCAGGCTCAGCTCTGGACATACAAACACGGATAGTTCTTTATTTAGGCAGTTTGAAAAGCCACCAGAGATGGTAGTAGTGAGTAGAAGATGTAGCCCGGCTGGGCTAGGATTCCCCAGGGCACTGGAACAGTAGGAAAGGAGATGGATGCAGGCAGCGGGTCAGGGAACATGGGCCCTCGAGGAGCGAGTACCAGTTCCTGATAGCGACCTGAAAGAAGCAGAGAGGCCCCCGAGGTGCGGGTACTCCCGTTAGCAGAAAGAGTCCAATAGAAGTTGGAAGGCAGAGTAGCTGTGTACGGAGAGCGAATCCCATTGAGTTAGCAAGATTACCCTTGCTAACTCAATGGCTAGCAATAAACAAAACAGTAGGCTTAAATATCTGGGCAGCGTAGCGTCATCACAGGGGGACGCCCCTGAGGAATGCGCCAATGAGGAAATAAGAATAAGGGCCACACAGCGCACGTGCCCTAAGGTACCTGGAGAACATGGCAGGAGGCAGTGCCCAAGCCGGTCCGGGGACGATGGAGAGGACGGCAGCGGATGCCGCTGCAGCCAGGCGTCCATCTAGAGCAGGAGGAGTCGCAGAGAAGGAAAGGTGTGCTGCGGCAGTTCAGTGTGCTGCGGCAGTCAAAAAAGCAAACAGAATGTTGGGAATTATTAGGAAGGGAATGATGAATAAAACGGAAAATGTCATAATGCCTCTGTATCGCTCCATGGTGAGACCGCACCTTGAATACTGTGTACAATTCTGGTCGCCGCATCTCAAAAAAGATATAATTGCGATGGAGAAGGTACAGAGAAGGGCTACCAAAATGATAAGGGGAATGGAACAACTTCCCTATGGGGAAAGACTAAAGAGGTTAGGATTTTTCAGCTTGGAGAAGAGACGACTGAGGGGGGATATGATAGAGGTATTTAAAATCATGAGAGGTCTAGAACGGGTAGATGTGAATCGGTTATTTACTCTTTCGGATAGTAGAAAGACTAGGGGGCACTCCATGAAGTTAGCATGGGGCACATTTAAAACTAATCGGAGAAAGTTCTTTTTTACTCAACGCACAATTAAACTCTGGAATTTGTTGCCAGAGGATGTGGTTAGTGCAGTTAGTATAGCTGTGTTTAAAAAAGGATTGGATAAGTTCTTGGAGGAGAAGTCCATTACCTGCTATTAAGTTCACTTAGAGAATAGCCACTGCCATTAGCAATGGTTACATGGAATAGACTTAGTTTTTGGGTACTTGCCAGGTTCTTATGGCCTGGATTGGCCACTGTTGGAAACAGGATGCTGGGCTTGATGGACCCTTGGTCTGACCCAGTATGGCATTTTCTTATGTTCTTATGTTCTTAGGTAGGCGGAGTGAAGCCGTCGGGCAGCGACGGTCGTAACAGTGACACCCCTTCCGCCTCCTTATTATTTGAGGGCTGAGTCAGATAACGTTACTCACATATTTTGTCTGCAATCATTTTTACTTGTATGGTATGCCTTTCTTGTTTCAATCATGTAGACTTGAAATATTTGTAAATTTCAATAAATAGAAAATAAAACAAATCACAGCCCAGACCTGAAAAAGGTGGGAAAGGGATTTTGTGGAAGTATGAGTAATCAATATCTTTTTTTTTTTGTTTGTTTGTTTCATGGTTTTAGATAACTTTAGCATTGCCCTACAACAAGAGCTTCGGCGAGAGAAATGGGAGAGACAGCAGCCGAAAAAGAAAAAGATTTCCCAGCGTTCAGTCAGTAAAGAGAGATGGGTGGAAACTCTTGTAGTTGCGGATTCTAAAATGATTGAATATCATGGCAGGGAAAATGTTGAGTCATATATCTTCACGATTTTAAATATGGTAAGTCATAGCCTCTTTAAGCAATTTATTTTGTATGCAATGAAAAACTCTCTCTTTTCTTGTTTAAAATAATATCCTATATCCAGCATAAAAATGGTGACTGAAAACTGTTTGTTCTTTTTTTTAATTACATATATGGTGACTGAAAACTGTTTTGTTCTTTTTTAAAAAAACACATATTTGAGGATTATGTAGAACTGATCATGTACACAGTACTTTTGTTTGATATTCTCTTATTTTTAATTCACTTATGCAGTGCCTTTACCAAGAGCACATAAGGAAACTGTACAAAGTACACACAGAAATGTCAATATAAGCTTTTAATTTTGCTTGTGTTTTCACCACTCGGGGTCACCTTTAATCATTGGTCCTATTTGAAAACTTTTACTTTTAAAAAATGCAAATGTGATACTTCCCCTTTGTTTGGGATACAGAGCCCAGAGTCCGACATGATATCACGTTTCGCATGCTGCTGCTGCCTCAGGTACTCTCCAACTTTTTACACATCCTTCTGTTTCAAAGATTCTTCGGATATATTTACGATCATCTGCAAATCATCCGTTACAAAAACTTCAAAATTGAGTCCATTAAGGCCTGGATTTTCTAAGGTCGCAGACCTTAGAAAATCCGGCGGTAATAGGGGGTGGGGGGGGTGAAGCGAGGGGCGGGCCTGCGAAAGCCAGCAGCCATCGCACCACTGGGGTGCACTAGCTGCCGGCTTTTGCACTGAATAACTACACCATAGCGTAAGGTAAGGGTCCTTACCTTACGCTGACAGCGATGTGTCCACAGCGTAGGCCCCAGTGCCGCCCCAAACTCCTCCTGTTCCAGGGCCGACTCCGCCCCCATTTAGTGATCGCACGCGAAAAGGGACTTTTCGTGTGTGATTGCTTTTGAAAATGACCCCCTAAGCCTCTTCTGCAATAAAAATATTTTAGTCTCTTCTGTAATAAAAATGTTTTAGGTAAAGATATGCATATCACGGACAACATTATGGGTCACCTGGCAGAACCGCTTACCAGCCGCTACCACCATTTTAACCTTCTTCATCACTTAGGCATAATCTCGCTGAAAGCGAGTCTATTTGTGTTTGACCCACATACCTTACGTGGCTATTTACATGCTGTGATTATATTCCTATGCTCAATTTAGTGCAAATTTGCTGTTTTGTCATTCCTACATAAAATAAAAGCTTGAAAACTGCGGGGTAGTATGAAGGTCCAAAAAAACTCACTATAAAACATAAAAAACAAAAATATAAGTATAAGATATGAAGGAAAATTTTCTGGGGTACTGACAAGATAAAATTTTGATACGTGTTTTATTTAATTGCAAACAAATCTTCCAATTGTATAGGATCAAAAAAACATATTTATTTCCCTGAAACTTTATCACACATTTACAAGGAAACTTGACAGTAAAGGTTGCTCCTAGAACCACCTCCATCTGCTTTTTCAAGAGACAATTTCTCCATCTCTGTCAAGTTTCTTTGACTATATCTTGAAAGCAAAGTTGCTTACCTGTAACAGGTGTTCTTCTAGGACAGCAGGATATTAGTCCTCACACATGGGTGACATCATCAGATGGAGCCTGGCATAGAACTTGATCTCAAAGAATCTAGAGCTTTCAGCATACTCTACTGAGCATGTGTAGTTGTAGTCATCACCTTACCCCTAGACAGACTCCCTCAGTCCATGATATAGCTAATACATGAAACAACCAACTCCCAGGGGAGGCGGGAGGGTTTTGTGAGGACTAACATCTTGCTGTTACAGGTTGGCAACTTTGCTTTCTCCTAGGACAAGCAGGATGGTAGTTCTCACACATGGGTGAATCCCTAGCTATAGGCTATCCGAGCAGGACAAAGTAAGAAACCACACAGTGCTGGAGCACAACCACTTTCTTTTGCCTCAGGCAGCTAACCCACCAGGGTTCAGGCTGGAGAGCTGGGTTCTACAAAGAAAAATCATAGAAAGACTGATACACAAACCCTTGTGCATAGCAGGAGTGTCTAAGGCAGGGAAGAGATGCGAGTGCAACAGAAGTAAACTCTGCATCATGGAAAACAGTACGAGCAGGGTCCCTGATAAGTAAACCCTGACAACAACAGTAGCTCTAGATCTTCCTGGATTCAGGACGAACCCAGAGAGGTAGACAAGAGAAGAACTCTTGGATGATGATCGTACAGTTTCTTTTGATGTTAAAAAATAACTGAAAAAACAAACTGGGGCCAGAGAGACCTCCAGAAAGAAACATGGGTCCTCAGACATCCGAAGGACAGAATGTTTCTGGAGAAAAGTGCCCAGGTTTGGCTGGAGGAAAAAATGTGCAGAAGAAACCAAAGCAACACTTGGAAGAATAAGCTCCAAGCCACAGCAGAGCCTGGGACAGACACTGCATGCTGAAGCATCAGACATAGCTGACCATGCAGGACAGCATCAAGGGTTTCAGGGAATGAGAGACAATCCCCGAAACAGACCTGTGGCACAAAATTCCCAAACAGGGAGATGAGATAGGCCTGAAGCTCACCCAAGAGCAGCTGGCAGAACAAATTAATCTACCCTATTTTGGACAGCATAGGGGAAACTAAAGGCAGTATCAGGAAGTTGCGCAAATATATGGAGCGAAGAACACCAGGAGGCAGACTGTTGGACTACCAGGGGAAACACAAGTCACCAAGTTGTCTATCAACCCCATAGAGGCAAAAACTCATAATAAAAACTTTTAAAATATATCTGAAGCAAGAAACCTGTGAGGTAGTCTGTTGGACCATTAGATGACTGAGGTTAAAGGGGCTCTTAGGGAAGATAAGGCCATTGAGGAAAGACTAAATGAATTCTTTGCTTCCATGTTTACTAATGAGGATGTTGGAGAGATACCAGTTCCGGAGATGGTTTTCAGGGGTGATGAGTCAGATGAACTGAACAAAATCACTGTAAACCTGGAGGGGTAGATTTTCAAAAAGGTACGCGCGTAAGATACGCGCGTACCCCCTGAAAACCTACCCCAACCCCCCCCCCCCTGCGCGCGCCGAGCCTATTTTGCATAGGCGCGGCAGCGCGCACAAGCCCCGGGACACACGTAAGTCCCGGGGCTTGCATGGAGGGGCGTGTCGGGGGTCGTGTTGGGGGCATGTCGGGAGTTACGCAGCGTTTTGGGGGCGTGTTGGGAATGACGCAGTGTTTCGGGAGCGTGTCTGGGGGCGTGGTTCTGGCCCGGGGGCGTTCCGGGGGCGTGATAGCGGCCCCTGGACCAGCCCCCGGACCGGAACATGGAGCGTGGCAGACGGCCCGGCACACGCAAAGTTACGCCTGCTTCAAGCAGGCGTAACTTTCGTGATAGAGGTAGGGGGGAGGTTTAGATAGGGCCGGGAGGGTGGGTTAGGTAGGGGAAGGGAGGGGAAGGTGGGGGGAGGGCGAGGGAACGAAGGCAGGCTGCGCGGCTCGGCGCGCACAGGCTGCCGACCCTGGATTTTAATGGATACGCGTGGCTACGTGCGTATCTATTGAAATCCCGCTTACTCTTGTTCGCACCTGGTGCGCGAACAAAAGTACGTGTGTGCACAGATTTATAAAATCTGCCCCGGAAGATGTAGTAGGCCAGATTGACAAACTAAAAAGTAGCAAATCACCTGGACCGGATGGTATGCATCCTAGGGTACTGAAGAAACTCAAAAATTAAATTTCTGATCTATTAGTTAAAATTTGTAATCTATCATGAAAATCATCCATTGTACCTGAAGACTGGAGTGTGGGCAATGTAACCCCAATATGTAAAGAAAGGCTCCAGGGTGATCTGGGTAACTATAGACCAGTGAGCCTGACTTCAGTGCTGGGAAAAATAGTGGAAACTATTCTAAAGATCAAAATCGTAGAGCATATAGAAAGACATGGTTTAATGGAACACAGTCAACATGGATTTACTCAAGGGAAGTCTTGCCTAACAAATCTGCTTCATTTATTTGAAGGGGTTAATAAACATGTGGATAAAGGTGAACCGGTAGATGTAGTGTATTTGGATTTTCAGAAGGCGTTTGACAAAGTCCCTTATGAGAGGCTTCTAGGAAAACTAAAAATCATGGATAGGAGGCGGTCCTTTCGTGGATTGCAAACTGGTTAAAAGACAGGAAACAGAGAGTAGGAATAAATGGTCAATTTTCTCAGTGGAAAAGGGGTAAACAGTGGAGTGCCTCAGCGATTTGTACTTGGACCGGTGCTTTTCAATATATATATAAATGATCTGGAAAGGAATACGACGAGTGAGGTTATCAAATTTGCAGATGATACAAAATTATTCAGAGTAGTTAAATCACAAATGGATTGTGATACATTACAGGAGGACCTTGCAAGACTGGAAGATTGAGCATCCAAATGGCAGATGAAATTTAATGTGAACAAGTGCAAGGTGTTACATATAGGGAAAAATAACCCTTGCTGTAGTTACACGATGTTTGGTTCCATATTAGGAGCTACCACCCAGGAAAGAGATCTAGGCATCATAGTGAATAATTCTTTAAAATCGTCGTCTCAGTGTGCTGCAGCAGTCAAGAAAGCAAACAGAATGTTAGGAATTATTAGAAAGGGAATGGTTAATAAAACGGAAAATGTCATAATGCCTCTGTATCGCTCCATGCTGAGACCGCACCTTGAATTCTATGTACAATTCTGGTCGCCGCATCTCAAAAAAGATATTTGCGATGGAGAAGATACAGAGAAGGGCAACCAAAATGATAAAGGGGATGGAACAGCTCCCCTATGAGGAAAAGCTGAAGAGGTTATGGCTGATCAGTTTGGAGAAGAGACGGCTGAGGGGGGGATAAGATAGAGTTCTTTAAGATCATGAGAGGTTTTGAACGAGTAGATGTGAATCGGTTATTTACACTTTCGAATAATGGAAGGACTAGGGGGCATTCCATGAAGTTAGCAAGTAGCTCATTTAAGACTAGTCGGAGAAAATTCTTTTTCACTCAATGCACAATAAAGCTCTGGAATTTGTTGCCAGAGGATGTGGTTAGTGCAGTTAGTGTAGCTGGGTTCAAAAAAGGTTTGGATGAGTTCTTAGAGGAGAGGTCCATTGACTGCTATTAATCAAGTTTACTTAGGGAATAGCCACTAATATTAATTGCATCAGTAGCATGGGATCTTCTTAGTGTTTGGGTAATTGCCAGCTTCTTGTGGCCTGGTTTGGCTTCTGTTGGAAACAGGATGCTGGGCTTGATAGACCCTTGGTCTGACCCTCCATGACAATTTCTTATATTCTTAAGCAAAAACTACTGCCGAAACCAGCAGAGAGTAACCCACCAAGATAAAGCCCTCAAACTGCTTGAAACAGCAGAACTGAGAGCGAATGCCCCAGGACAGAAATTACGAGGTGCTTGCCAGGTTCTTATGGCCTGGATTGGCCACTGTTGGAAACAGGATGCTGGGCTTGATGGACCCTTGGTCTGACCCAGTATGGCATTTTCTTATGTTCTTATGTTCTTAGGAGACAGGAAGCCTTACAGTTGCATGTGCAGACTCTGATGGAACAGGATTTCATTACCGGCCCTGAAACCTGAAGTGCATCAGGGCAGGCCCAGGGTGATCTTGGACAGATTGCCAAGCACCCAGCTGAAGTATCACTATCCCAGCCATGAGTGCATATACTGCCATCCAAGGGAGCACGTGGCCCACAAATGGACCATGCTGCATGACCCAGGACTCCTCTGTCCACAGACAGGGTGATCCCGAAGAAAGGGGGAAGAATAGTTTGTACGCTACCACAAGTAAGGGGTAGTACCTCTGTTGCAAGAACACCCAGCCCCCCACGCCCTCAGCCATGGACAGGCAAAAGGGTGAAAGGCATGTTTGCCCATTTGGTGGACTAAAACTGCCCATTTAGAGGAGGGCCCAGCAGGCAAGAGTGACTGACGATAGTAATCTCTAAGGAAGATGCCAGAGTCCAGTAGGTAACAAAATGATTCCTGAATAGGGGGATCCTGGAGGGGCACCGGGGAGCAACACTGGATAGGCTCCCTCATGGATAGACCTGCTGAGTCTTACAGTGCCCAAGGGAGAGCGCTATCTTCAACCGTTTCTTGGGGCTGGCACCAGTCAGAGCAGTGTCATCCCTTCTTAAGGGACAGAGAAACGAGGGGCACCCCTTGAAGGGATGCACAGTCGGGCTTTCAGAGGGGAACTCGAAAGGGTTACTATGGAACCCAGTTGAATCTCCCCTTCCAGAAAGGAGAGGGAAGCAGTGGAATCAGGGCCTCCTTATCCCGAGGATCTAGGAACTCGCTAGAGGAGAGTTGAGGTACAATCACCGATCACTGGGGTGCTGAAGCAACCAACCCACCGCAGGCAGCCAGCCTCAAGGAAGGGAGGTTGCCACTGCAATCCCCGGAGGGACGCAGCTGAAGACAGTCCAATGACCGCCTTTGCTGCTCCAAAGAGATGCACCGATTCAAAGAATTGAGGCCCTGGTTCAGAGAAAAACTTGCCAGTGATAGAGCACTAGGGACTTTACCACAAAAAAGGGAAGTCAGACACAGGAGAGGTCGAAAGACACCTTCCTCCACTGAGAAAGGATCGGACTCCTGAACCACTCTGATGAGGTCCACTCCCCTCAGGATCTGATCAGGAACTCAGTCCTAGGTCAGTCCTGTGACTGCGGACCACAACTTATTGTGACCGCCTGGAGAGAAAACACCCATACACACACTCTCACACACATACAGATGCCCAGACAGCAGAGGGCAACTGGAAGCCCTCTGCTGTGAAAGCACGCTGGGAGGCACACATATAGTGGTAACCCATCCACAGATGGTGGCACACATGATCCTATGTGCCATGCTTGAGGGTGAAGTCCCATGCCCAGTGAGGACCGAGTACCACATGCCAGTCGGCTACAAGCTGCCCCATGACCAAGCACAGAGTGTATGATGATGCCTTCCCTGCCAGTGCTCCTCAGCACTAACTGGCGCAGACTGTCGAGGAGGTGGAGGCCATGATGGAACAAAGGCAGAACCCTAGAATGGCTGAGGATTGCACAGACAGGGAGAATGCCCCCTGCCAGCTTCCAAGGCCTTTGGAATAGATGCCATGTCTTTCCCGACTGCACATGCTGCTCGTCAACTTCACAATAACTCCAGCGGTGTGGAGAAACAGTGTGATGACAGTGATTCCAGCAGCACTGGCGCTCTGGGTAAGGCATGGTGGAGGGTGGCAGTCTATGGCTTCACCCCCTCCAGTACCTGATAACACTTTGAGAGACGGGCCCTTGAAATTGCGTTGGGACTGGTTCACCTGCGAGTCCCACAGGGAACAACAGGAGCAAAGTCCCTGGCAATCAAAGGTACCTGTGGCATTCTGCAGATATGACCTGGGATCTCTGAGTGCAGCCACTGATGGCCAGAGGATGACGGTGCCCGTAGGGCCTATGGCGCTTTTGTACTCACCAATGCAGTGCCACCACAAGGGCATGACTCTGCACCCAGGGCCTTGACGGTGCTAAAGTGAACCATAATCAGTTCGACGATATATGGCGCCATCCCCGGCACCACAGGCGCCCACAGACTGACTACACAGTGCCCAAAGTAATCAACCAAGGAAAACATGGGCATCTGCAGGGAGAGGTCCTGCAGTGCACCCATCGATCACTGATGCCAAAAGGAACCAATGACCCCCAGTGTCAATGACAGTTCCCCTCATCTCACTTACTCGTTCACGGGTGTCGATGCTGCAAGCTCAATGGCCTCATAAGCATTACGGCTAATGAGATCCTCGCTAGCACCCATCAACACTGATGGTATGTGCATCCCGGGCCTCCAATGCTGGGATTATCAGCTGAAGAGACAGCATTGAGCTTCTCAGTGCTCATTAGTGGACACCATCCAGGAGCCTTGAGAGCACTGGACTACTGTGTATGGATGCCCCAGTGTACCAGAGTGCATCTAGTGGATGGCGACCTGCACTCGATCAGTACACGAGAGCTGCAGGGTCACATGGGGGCTTTCAGATCCCTGGCAGTCGATGGCCATGGGGCGACCCAGGTGCTCAATGGCAAACCTAGTGCGAGGTCAGTGGAGCTCGATGTGGTTGAGGTGGTAATGAAAGGCATCAGTGGCCTAAAGGCTTCTACTGTGGCCCCGCACCTCCATGGCCTCGAGGGTGTAAGTAGTATTGGGGTAGCACCACATCGTAATGACACTGAGGTGATTTTCTGCACTGGCATCGAAGCCGCCCATCTCAACAACCTAGTAGGGGCCTTGGCATCAAGCATACGCACCTCGATGACATTGAGAGCTGCCTCAGCATCGATGTTACACATCTCTACAGCATCGAGAGCCTGCCCCCGCTTCAACCTCGACAGCTCCGAAGGTGGCCACACACGCACCTTGATGGGATCAAGGGCGTTGATGGCATCGATGGCACTGTGGACATCAAGGGCTCTGTGGGCATTGAGACACAGCGGTATCGATTTACCGTGGTCACCACTACATTGAATGCAGCATGGTCACTGAGGCGTCGAGTACATTGAGGGTATCCCCGGGCACCAAAGCACTGAGGGCACTGCAGCCTCAAGTGCATCACAGCATCGAAGACATTGCGACACCAAAGGCATCATGGCACCGAGGGCACCATGACACCAAGGCCATGGCCTCAAGTACACTGCGGTACTGAGGGCACCGTGGTATCGAGGGCAGTGTGACCTTGAGGCATCAGTGGTATCGAGGGCATCGATTTTTTTCTGTTACTCTGCCACCTTGATGCCCCAGCTGGTTCAGGGAGGCTACTTCCAGTGATGCCGCTGGCTCAGAAGGTCTCTGCGGCATTGTGGGTAATCATACACCTCATTGGCATCGGAGGTGTCCCTGCATCTTGATGGTGTCAAGGGTCACTATGGTGCCCGATGGTGGGCCTGGTCCCAAATGTGGTCCTGATATCGAAGCGTCGGACAAACGGTGCGCTGGTCACAGCTGTGCATGGGCAGCCGTTCATGGCCATGGCACCGAGGTGTGGCAGCAAGCTGGAACCCAGGCTCCACTCACCCTCTCTTCCAGGGAGACTGCACTGCCAAGGCTGGCAAGCAGGAGGGGAGGCAACATCATCCAGGGCTCCTGCCTGTTGAGACTGGTTCCTTGGGATGTGTGGAGGATGATCTCTCCCCTCACTTCCACCGTCCAAATCCATCAATGCCATCCATTCGGTAGAACACCATGGAACTCCAGCCGAGTAGAACTCAGGCAAGTCCGCAGGCTCAGCGACCTACATGGATCACTGACGGACTGCATATGTCAGTCCTGTCAGCACTGGGGAAAAAAAAGAAAAAGCAGCAGAGCAAGGAGAGGACACAGATACAAAACTGCAGAAGCAGTTTTTTCTTCTTCATTTTTTTTTTTTTTTTATTAAAGTAACTGACTCTGCCAGGCTGCACAGGGGAAAACCCACTGTGCATCTGGCAGACAATTGCAAAGAAGATGAAAACAGAAGAAATGAAACTACCTTAAGGAAAAGGGAAGAGAACAACTGCAGCTCTAGAAAAACTCACTTACCTTAAGGAAAAGGGAAGAGAACAACTGCAGCTCTAGAAAAACTCACTTACAGCAGAACCAGGGGTCACGATTTGAAGCTCCAGGGAGGAAGATTCAGAACCAACGTCAGGAAGTATTTCTTCACGGAGAGGGTGGTGGATGCCTGGAATGCCCTTCCAGAGGAAGTGGTGAAGACCAGAACTGTGAAGGACTTCAAAGGGGCGTGGGATAAACACTGTGGATCCATAAATTCAAGAGGCCGCCAATGAAGAGTGGGGGACTCGCCAGAATGATGGCTACTGCCTGGAAACAATACCCTTATTCAATAAACATATACAGGGTTACTGTGACTCCAACATCACTCTAAGCTTCAACAGCAAGAGGAAATATGGAAAAAAGGATTTGCACTCACAAAGAGGGGAGTAGCTGGCTTGTTACGGCGGTTACTACCCCAAACCAAATAAGCCTGATACTTCACTTTCGATGCATATCCAGCATGGCTCTCTGCTTCAACGGCATGGGAGAAAGACTGATACATCACGCATTTCCAGCATAGCTCTCTGCTTCAACGGCAGGGGAAAAGAAAAACAACCAATAAGGGCTGTATAACATAGTCTGGGTAAAACAAATAAGCATGGGTGTAGCTTGCTTATTGCGGCGGTTACTACTCCTACTACCCCTAACTAATCAAGCTAGACATTTCACTTGGATGCAGCTCCATCACTGCTCTCTACATTAATGGTGGGGGTGGAAGGGAAATAGAACCAAGAGCTAAGAGAAACAGATAAGTATGAGAGAGCAAAGCTGAAAACCATGAGCACACGGCTTCCGCGACCACACAGTTCCGTGGAATAAAAGAGACTAAGGGACTGTGCCTAGGGGGCAGCTGCACATACTCAGTAGGGCATGCTGAAAGCTCTAGATTCTTTGAGATCAAAGTTCCGTGCCGGGCTCCATCCGATGATGTCACCCATGTGTGAGGACTACCATCCTGCTTGTCCTAGGAGAAAGATAGCTATCCTTCAAAAAAGAAGGCATGTAGTCCTGAGAAGGAAATAAGTCCCAGTCATCTGCTTCTCACACTCTTTCCTTAATATCTGTCTGTGAATGTTTGAGGAAGTTAGAAATAGCCAAGCTTTCATCTATAGGTTCTATCCTACCCCTCTCCCCTCCCTTTGAAATATTTTTATCAGTATTATCTGGAAAATAATACAGTTTAGAGAAAATAGGACTTGTATCTTTGGAGATTCTCAGAAAATCTAAATAAAACTTTCTGAACATCTCCAAGGGAGAAATCAAAAACACAATAAGGAAAATTTAGAAACATCAAATTTATTCTTCTAGAAAACATATCTAAGATTTCAGTTTTCTGATGAAATAACTTATTATCCTTAATCAAAGAAATTTAGGTTTCACACAAGGAAGAGCACTTATTACCTAACTCCGACAATTTCTCAGCTTGATTAGGAATCAAATGAGAGGTCAAAGTTCCAAGGGAAGTCAGTGTGAAATCTATCCTTGAGGAAAGAGATTTTTCAAGCTTTACAATCCCTGTCCACAACATATTAAAGGTGATCACTGCAGGTGGCCAGTTAGATCTTGATCTATCTCTTGTAATTCAGTGGGTAAAGCAGGAAGCTCCCTGCCTGGGAGAAGACTCTACTTGATTTAATATATGAATTTTCTCACTGGCATATGCCCTTTTGTGTCTTAAAGCATCAATTAAATTCATCCTTCTGGTATTTAAACAGGTCACAGGACTATTTCATGATCCAAGTGTTGGCAATGCAATTCACATTATTCTTGTTCGACTTATTCTGCTTGAAGAAGAGGAGGTAAGGTTTTCAAGATTATAAATTATAATTAAGGAAAAAGATCTAGGGTTGATTGATAATAGGTATTTCCTAACTTTTTATAAATCAGGCTCATAGAGTGCATTCTTGAGAAGAAAAATGATTGATTATTTTGGCCAAATGAATTATTACTCAGTCTCAAATGTTATTTGTAAATCATCACTGCATACGCAGAAGCAGAATTAGAGGATAACTTTAATACATAAGCGACCATGCCAATGAATGAATGTGGATGGGCGCGCCCATGCAGTCTGATGTGTGCAATTGTGCACACACTGTATAAAATATGCTTAAATCTACACAACAACATATTTGCATATTTAAAAGATATGCGGCATGTATTTTAAACATAGTCGATAAGCAGCACTTTTAACCCTTATCCAGCTAAGTGGGAGCAAAGCTGCCCCTTACCCAGAGACGTACAAAATTATTCAGATAAGTAGGACAAATATGCTATGTGCGAGTATTTGTGCTCTCTGTTTTATACGTGAAGATTTAATAAGAGTATTTTCCTTAGCACTTGTCAGCTTTTACTGGTGTAAGTCATCAAATTTTGTAACATGCACGCATGTAGGAAATTACTAGTTTTACCAATTAGTCCACCAGTTTGCCCAGTCTGTATCTAGGTCATCAAGACCCTCCTGGTTCTTAATCCTGAAGTCCCCTCAGTTTACCCAGACCCCTCACCCAGTCAGTATTTGACTATAAAGAATTGTATTCTCACACCAGATAATAAGCAAATGTAAATATACACAAATAACATACATACGCGTGTCATTTTTGCAGGTTATAAAATAGCAACTTTTATGTGTAAATGTTGGCCTGCCCTGGACATCACTGGCCCACCTCTTTTATATACGCGCAAATTTATTCATGCACCATTACTTGAGCGTGTATATTAGACATTTATAAAATAGCATTTGTGTGAATATGCACTATGGGGCAGATTTTAAAAAAATACGCGAGCGCACTTTTGTTCGCGCACCCAGCGCAAACAAGAGTACGCCGGATTTTAATAGATCGGAGCGGCCTCAGAGGGATCTTTCCTTCTGCCTCCCCCCACCTTCCCCTCCCTTCCCCTACCTAACCCACCCCCCAGCCCTATCTAAACCCCTCCACCTTTATTATAAAAGTTACACCTGCGCAAGGTAGGCATAACTCGCGTGCGCCGGCCAGGGAGCAGTTTCGGAGGCCTCGGACACGCCCTTGAAATGCCCCCGGGCCGGAGCCCCGCCCGCAGCCCCGCCCCAGATGACGTGCCGCCGCGACACGCTCCCGGCACGCCCCCCAGGAAAGCCCCGGGACTTACACGCATCCCGGGGCTTACGCTCGCCGCCGAGCCTATTCAACATAGGCTCGGCGCGCGCAGGGGGAGCTTGGGGCAGGTTTTCGGGGGGCAGATTGAAAACCTGCCCCTATTTGCGTGCGCATTTGCTAATTTGTATGTGCACAACTTATTGAAAATGCACCTTTTACATTTTAGCTGATAGTATTTGTCTTGTGCAAAATCCTAATGTACCATAGTACTTGTTATTCAGTGGTTATTCATTATGAAAATCCCACTTTTTATGCAAGATATTTTTTTTAGATTATAATGAAAATGTTTCTGAATCATTTTCCTTCCATTTGCCTCAATTTTTCTTTTAGTATATAAGATATGACATGTTGGGTCAGACCAAAGTCCATCGAGCTCAGTATCCTGTCTCTGACAGTGGCAGCCAGGGTCTCAGGTACACAGAAGATCCCAAAAACTAACAATTTCTTGTTACTCACTCCCAGAAATAGCAATGGCTTTCTCTAGTCTACCTGATGAATAATATTCAATGGACCTTTCCTCCAGGAACTTGTCCAAACTCTTTTAAAGCCTGCTATGTTAGTCAACTTGACTTGAATATTATTCTGAGAGCAATATTGGTTGCATACACTTCCAGGGCTGCAGTCAGAGCAATACTGGAAAGAAACCTCTGGGAGCAGTACAAGAGCATCATGATCCTGGCAGCAATAAATTATTTAGGAGAGGGCCAGGTGGGGTGGGAGAGTTAGAGTTGGTCTTGATGGAGAGAAGAGGGGGGATGAGCAGGGGACAGAGGTAAGTCCTTTTTTTGAATCATCCTAGCAGGGGGTGAAGGGAAGTGCCTGTGGAGGGACAGCTATAGGCCCCATACCCCTTCACCTTTACAACAATGTTTGGAGAGGTTTAGGGCAGGGTTGTGGTGGCAGACCCCATTTTTGTGACAATGAGATAGAGGTCAGGGGATCAGGAAGCTGGGTCCTGGACCCAAACACAGGCCAATGCTGCAACCTGATCCAGAGGCCGGGTGCTGATGCTGAGGCCTTGGCCCAGACTCAGGCTCATTGCTAGGGCCCGGGCCCTACATTGCAGCCTAGGCCTGGGCCCAGGTCCTACGCTGTGGCCTAGGCCCGGACCCAGGTCTGACGCTGGGGCCTCATCAAGGAAGCCAGGTCCCGATGCCCGAGATGCAGCCCAGGGTCAGGCTCAGGCCTCGGAGCCCAAGCCTGGGAGCTCCTCTTCGGATCTTCTTCTTTCTTTTGCTCTTCAACGGCAAATGACGGCATCTGATGGTGTTGCGCCGGATTAATTAACTCTGGTGTATTCACCCCAGGGTGCGGCACCATTTTGATGTACAGATTGAGCTCTAGCCTAGTCCGAGGCTCAGGCGTCAGGACCCAGCCTTCAGATCCGGCTGCGGCTTCGGGCCTGGTTCTAGGCTGAGGTCTCAGCGTTGGGACCCGTCATCCGGGCCAAGCTGCAGGGTCAGGCATGGTTCTGGGCTCCAGCCTAGGCCAAAGCCTCGGCCTTGATTAGGCCAAGGCTGTGGCGACATGCTTCAGCCTACTCAAGGCCGAGGCATTGGCCTAGTCCCTGCTGGCGGATCCCCACCCTTTCCAATGGACTGGGTAAGTGGGGGCTGTGGGGGATCTTTGCCCCGGCATTTTTCTGGGAGAGTGGGAGGGAGACTTCAATTTCATTTTTTGGCTGTTTTTCAATTTTCTTTTATTGCTTGATTTGTTTTTTTTCACATGAATGAAATCAAGCAGTCCATGAACCAAAATTCATGTGGAAAAAAATCTCCCAGAAACAAACTGAATAACAAAAATGAATTTTTTCCCCCTGCCTATCCCAGTTGGGTAACAGAAACTGGCCGCAGTGGGGGAAAACAAGGGCAACTTGTGTTGACTTTGTTTTGTAGCTATAAACCTGAGTCTATGTTTGACCATTGTTAATGGAAAAGCTTATGAACTGGGGGGGGGGGGCATGCATAGCTAAGGGAGCTCCTACAAGGGGCAGTTTATGACAGTGTGGTCCCTGGTCATTCTGTGGATTCTCCCTGCTGGTGTTGTGGCAGAGAGGATCAGTCTGTGGTGACAGGCCATTGGCATCTCCGGGGAGAGAGAAGGTTGCCATATACCACTGGGTGATAATGGTGGTGGTAAACGGTCATGGTGTAGCCAGTGGGAGGGGGTGTCATGGAAGTCTTCTCTTGTTGTTTAGTATTTGGGTTCAGATTTGTATGGAATTAATAAACTGTGGCCTTGTTAATCCCAAATTTTGGTGTCATTGTATTTTGTGGGGAAAAATGCAGGATGGTGCCCGCCTTATGTGCTGTGCTCTGGCGTTGGGCCTGAGACCAAGTCCAGTTCCTGGTATCAGGATCAGATCTCCAGACCAGGACCCAGCATTGGGCCTGGGCCCAGGCTCTAGCCTAGGGCGAAGCTCAAGCATCAGGTCCAGGCCTCAAAGCCTAGGCCTTGCATATGGCCTAGGTGAGGATGCAGTGACCTACCATGGCCTAGGCCTATGCAAGGCCTGGGCCTAGACCGACTGCACAAAATCAGCAGCCTTGCGCGCGCCGATCCTGGATTTTAGCAGATACGCGCGGCTACGTGCGTATCTGCTAAAATCCAGCGTACTTTTGTTGGCGCCTGGTGCGCCAACAAAAGTACGCGAAGGCGCACTTTTTAAAAATCTACCCCTTAGTACATTAACATCCTTTCTAAAAAGAGAATTATGAAAGCTGGACGCACGCCGAAATTAGGAGATGGGCACGCATCTCGTACTCGCGCATGTCCACCCGATTTTATAAGGCAGGCAGACGCACACACGAGTGTGGATGGGTGAATATCTCGCATCAACCAAAAAAAGGGGCCATGGTGTGGGCGTGGTGTGGACATTCTAGGATGGGGCCAAGTGATGTGCACGCAGGTACCTGCACACCTGGGCGCGCACCCAGGTCCAGTGCTACGGAGGAGGTGTAAATTTAGAAGAAAGGTTACAAGCATCTGTGAGGGGTTTGAGGGGTCTGGGGTAACTGGGGGGAGGTCACCGCAT
Source organism: Rhinatrema bivittatum (assembly GCF_901001135.1). Lineage (NCBI taxonomy): Eukaryota > Metazoa > Chordata > Amphibia > Gymnophiona > Rhinatrematidae > Rhinatrema > Rhinatrema bivittatum. Next base: position 758,603,386 of record NC_042615.1, read on the forward strand.
CCTTAGCTTAGGCCATATGCAAAGCTGAGGCTTCGGCCTGGGCATCGGTGTCAGATCCCCCCCCCCCCAGAGTAGGTCTGTGGGGGCCAGGCCCTGGCATTTTGTTGGGTGAGAGAGGTGGGTGGGGTGTACCAGAGGTCTTGGGAGGCCCCGTTTCTTTCTTTTTTTCATTTCTGGAGGTTTTTTTTAATATATTTATTTTCTTGTTTTTTTATATTAAATACAAGAAATAAAGATTAGATGAAATGAAATTTGTGGGGAAAAAACAACCCCCAAAACAAACAAATTTTTTCTTCTTCCCTAGTAATTTTCAAAAGGATTTGCAAACTTAAAACTGGGTTTTATACATGTAAATAGTCTTTATGCATGTATGTGGGGTTTTGGAAGTTGCTACAATATATGCCATTGAATTGCCAATAGGTTTCACATGTGTAAGTGCACATCACACACGTAAATGGGCTTTTGAAATTTGCTTTGATAGTATGTTACATCTGCACGCATAAAGGGGTAGATTTTAAGAGGCGCGCGAACAGCCTACTTTTGCTTGCGCATCAGACTCAAGCAAAAGTACGCTGGATTTTAGTAGATACGCGCGGAGCCGCGCGTATCCACTAAAATCCTGGATCGGCGCGCGCAAGGCTATCGATTTTGTATAGCCTGCGCGCGCCGAGCCGCGCTGCCTCTCCCCGTTCCCTCCAAGGCCGCTCCGAAATCGGAGCGGCCTTGGAGGGAACTTTCCTTTGCCCTCCCCTCACCTTCCCCTCCCTTCCCCTACCTAACCCACCCGCCCGGCCCTGTCTACACCCCCCCCTTACCTTTGTCGGGGGATTTACGCCTCCCGGAGGGAGACGTAAATCCCCGCGCGCCAGCGGGCCTGCTGCGCGCCGGGCCGCGACCTGGGGGCGGGTACGGAGGGCGCGGCCACGCCCCCGGGCCGTAGCCACGCCCCGTACCCGCCCCCAAAACGCGGCCGACACGCCCCCGAAACGCCGCGTCGACCGGGCCCGCCCCCCGACACGCCCCCGACACGCCCCCCTCCGAAAACCCCGGGACGTACGCGAGTCCCGGGGTCTGCGCGCGCCGGTAGGCCTATGTAAAATAGGCTTACCGGCGCGCAGGGCCCTGCTCGCCTAAATCCGCCCAGTTTTGGGCGGATTTAGGCGAGCAGGGCTCTGAAAATCTACCCCAAATCCTTTGAAAATTACCTCCTCTGTGCTAAAATGAGTATGTATGAATTATGTAACTGAAGGATCATCATATGCAAATGAAGCTTTAATGGAGGCGTAGTAAATAGTGTGGTATATTCTACTCTATGAGCTATTTAACTTTTATTTGCTAAGGCTTAAAACGTAAAACCTGTCTTGTTAACTGTTTATCTTATATTCTATTTAAATGGCTAAGCTAACATGGTAAATGTGAGTTTTCTATGGAAGAGTTAGGGTGTATAAAGCAGGAAATTTAGGAAATATGGAGTAGAAGACAAGGAAGGGAGATAGAGTAGAGGGAAAGAGCAAAACAGAGAAAGGAGAGGACAAGCGGTAAGGGACATGAGCACACATTTGAGAACTTCTAAAATGAATTCCACATTTATTTAGAGAAGTAAATGTATTTTCAAACCAAAGGTACTCAAAGGTTACTCCATTTCTTCATTTGCATTCTCTAGCCGCTGAGGATCCTCTGTGTTTGTCCCATGCCATTTTGAATTCCATTATTGTTCTTTTCTTTACCACCACTTACAGGAGGGCATATTTTCATCCATCCACCATCCTTTCTGTGAATAAATATTTCCTTATATAGTTCCTGAGTCTTCGCCCTTGGGAGTTTCATATCGTGACTCCTGGTTTAGCAACTTCCTTTACGTCGTTACTCCGTTAATATTATGGGGCGGATTTTAAGAGCCCTGCTCGCGTAAATCCGCCCGGATTTACGCGAGCAGGGCCTTGCGCGCCGGCGTGCCTATTTTCCATAAGCCTGCCGGCGCGCGCAGAGCCCTGGGACTCGCGTAAGTCCCGGAGTTTTTCGAGGGGGGCGTGTCGGGGGCGTGCTGGGGGTGGGGTCGATCGGTGCGGCGTTTTGGGGGCGTTTCGGGGGCGTGGTTTCGGCCCGGGGCGGTCCGGGGGCGTGGCCGCGCCCTCCGGAACCGCCCCCAGGTCGCGTTTCGGCGCACTAGCGGCCCGCTGGCGTGCGGGGATTTACTTCTCCCTCCGGGAGGCGTAAATCCCCCGACAAATGTAGGGGGGGTTTAGATAGGGCCGGGGGGTGGGTTAGATAGAGGAAGGGAGGGGAAGGTGAGGGGAGGGCGAAAGCGAGTTCCCTCCGAGGCCGCTCCGATTTCGGAGTGGCCTTGGAGGGAACGGAGGCAGGCTGCGCAGCTCGGCGCGCGCCGGCTGCACAAAATCCTGGATTTTAGCAGATACGCGCGGCTACGTGCGTATCTGCTAAAATCCAGCGTACTTTTGTTTGCGCCTGGTGCGCCAACAAAAGTACGCGAAGGCGCACTTTTTAAAAATCTACCCCTTAGTACATTAACATCCTTTCTAAAAAGAGAATTATGAAAGCTGGACGCACGCCGAAATTGGGAGATGGGCACGCATCTCGCACTCGCGCATGTCCACCCGATTTTATAAGGCAGGCAGACGCACACACGAGTGTGGATGGGTGAATATCTCGCATCAACCAAAAAAAGGGGCCATGGTGTGGGCGTGGTGTGGACATTCTAGGATGGGGGCCAAGTGATGTGCACGCAGGTACCTGCACACCTGGGCGCGCACCCAGGTCCAGTGCTACGGAGGAGGTGTAAATTTAGAAGAAAGGTTACAAGCATCTGTGAGGGGTTTGAGGGGTTTGGGGTAACTGGGGGGAGGCTAAAGGAAGGATCCAGCAGAACAGTGGGCAAAACTGGTGGACAAACTGGTGGACAAACTGGTCCCCGGCTGGATGCACATCTGTTGTAAAATATCCTTTACGGTTTCAAGAAAGATACCTTTGTCTTTAGTCACTCTGACAGACAAAAGCATCTTTCTAGAGGTATAGGTGAAAAGGAGCTAGAGAAACTAAAATAATTCAGGCAGTCCTTCAGGGGAGTAAAATAATTTGGAGGATAACAAGATTAATATAACAAAAAGGTGAAAGCATTAAATAAATGGTTTTTAAATATTATGAGTGTGTTTGAAATTAATTGTTTTACTTCAACTTCCTCCCTTCTTCCCCAGCTCCCGGTAGGTGTTGAAGACAAGAAATAGAAGGTTTTAAATAATACAGTGAGGGCATGTAGTACTTTTTGTGACCTAGTTTTAAGTTACTAGTAAATGCTGTTACCTTAGCAATGAATGTTACAGGGATAGATTTTGTGCCAAATTTATTATTATTATTATTATTATTATTATTATTATTTCTGTATTTATATGGCACTCTAAAACAGGGTGCTATACAGCAAATTCTATGCAGGTTTGAGCCCCTGCTCCTGATTTCTTAAATTCTAAGATGTTACCTGATGTTTTCAAAGAAAATTTTAATGTAAAAAAGCACGTGTCAATTTGATGTCAATGATCCAAGGTGAATATCATTGCCCTCAGGCAAAAATATAGTCATTTATATCTCGGCATTTAACTAAATACATCGTGCTTTAATTTGTATGTTTATCTACAGGCCCCATTAATCGCAAAAGGGAGTCTATTTACTAACAAGGCATGTGAGCACCTTTTAGTAAACATGCCCCCAAATTTGGAAATATTATCTGGTTTTTAGAAGTCAAAATATCAGCAAGACCCTGATTTTTAACAAAAAAGATATACATTTTAGAAATGGGGGCTCTTAGAAATATAAAGATAAATGCAGTGAATTCCCTGGTTCAGTTGAAATGACTCTGCTGTTGTGGGACAGCACTGACTTTTTGTTGTTCTTCTGTTACTATAGAAAGGATTAAAAATAGTTCACCATGCAGATCATACATTAGCCAGTTTCTGTAAGTGGCAGAAGAGTATCAACCCCAAAAGCGATGCCCATCCAGCACACCATGACGTGGCAGTACTGCTTACCAGGTATTCTACAAAAAATTAGTCAGCAGTTTTGCACACTGAAGCCTAATGAACATGCAGAAAAATTCTCATTGCAAGCGGTTATGTCCATCCTGTTTGCTGATTAACTTAAATATCTTTTGAATTTCTCCTAGTTGTTACTCACCTTTTAGGAAATATATGTCAATGAAACTGGATATGGCCTGGTATAATTCAGTATGTAACCTGGATTATAGTCTCCTTACATAATATTTTTAGGAGCTTAAAATGTTTTAAAGAAAAATAAAAGCATGGAGCTTAATCAGTAGGTTACAGCTTGTTTTTAATGCAGGATAGGAACCTGAGAGTTTTCAGTTTAGATGTTTAGTGATATTGGTATAAAGCTGGATTTCAGTAGGGCCGGCATTATATTTGGCACTTGGGGAGGAGGGACAGTAACTTTTAAACAGGCACATGGGTGCACGTGTGCGTGTTTGCCAGCCCTTGCCTAGGGATACAGCCATTTTATAACACATACGAATATATGCACGCATAAGAACAGAAGAAATTGCCATGCTGGGTCAGACCAAGGGTCCATCAAGCCCAGCATCCTGTTTCCAACAGAAGCCAAACCAGGCCACAAGAACCTGGCAAGTACCCAAACACTACGAAGATCCCATGCTACCGATGCCAGTAATAGCAGAGGCCATTCCTTAAGTCAACTTGATTATTAGCAGTTATTGGACTTCTCCTCCAAGAACTTATCCAAACCTTTTTTAAACCCAGCTACACTAACTGCACTAACCATATCCTCTGGCAACAAATTCCACCGGGATCACCATTGAGCACCTGGTCGCCGTCGAGGTTGTCGATTGCCAGAGCATTGGGATCCTGAGAGCCCTCGAGCACAATGGAAGCCCTCGGCCAACAAGGGTTTTAGGCATGGGGTGGCTGTGATTCTGTTGAGTGCCAGGGTCACCATTGTCCCAAGGCATCTTGGAGCACGGAGGCATCCAGGGTGCACCATGGCCTTGATGAGCACCGTTTGCAGTGTCCGGAAGTGCTATTGATGACATGAGGTCACTGACTGCTGTGGGAGCTGATACTCCCCTGTGCCCGGAGCCACCATACAGTGCCAAAGGCACAGGGGTCATGGGGCATCTGAGGCCCCGCAGGGCTCTGAACACCATCGGTGACACAGGGCCTCTGCCTTTGGTATCACGTGTGTGATTTGTGCTGCTGAACCATCGACACCTTCAGGCACCCGTCACCATCGGTGCTGCCAACCTTTGCACATTTTCGGCCTACGGTGTTTGCAACTCATCGGTGCCTTTGAGAGCTGTTTTGACCATGGATGCCGCCCCGCTGTCATCGTTTGTCAGCACCAGGAGTACCATCGATAGCACTGCATGCTGTTGAGCACGCCTGATGCCTGTGGTGTTGTCAAGGACTGTTGGAGCCCTAGGCGTGGATTTGTTGGTGCCATATTTGCGATCCATTTCTTGCGAACTCTGAGGGTGCCATTGGCACTGGGAGAGCTGTTCCCACAGTGGACACTGGTGGACATGGTCAGATACTGCAGAGCACCATCGATTACCATGGGCTTCCCTTCCATTGTTATGTGATGGAAAGGGCAGTGAGTCAGTCACAGCTCCTGATGAGCTTCTTGGAACGTTGTCAGGTACTGTGGGTACCATGGGGGCAACGCTGCCCACCAACAGGCATGACTGTCATCACACTGTACATACTGACTCCATTAGAAGTTAGTGCAACAGTGGAGCACATCATACATGGTTGGGTAAGACAGGGGTCGTCTACTCCTCCAAAGTGCCTCAGATGTTGGTGGGCAGCATTCTGTCTGTCAGTGCCATGCACTGCTGTGCCAGAGATGGCAGGAATGTCAATGCCATGTCAAGGTATCAGCTTCCTTGTCTGTTTCAAACATGGTGCAATGGGAACTAGTGAGGAGGGTGCCATCACACACGCTTGGATTGCTGTTTGGCAGGACACAGCTGCTGACTATAATAAGTAGTGCTCAGTCCCTGCTAAGCTGTGGGATCCTATAAGTGCACTAATGAGGTGCATATATGCACTGTCATCCGCAAGACAGGTTACTGCTGCATGAGTACTGGTCATTCCGTTTTTAAAAGTGGAGGGCAATTTTCCTCCAATTGCCCTCTAGTAAAGGGCTGTGTGTGTGTTTACCTTGTGGCGAGCACAACAAATTGTCTTCCACAAGACTGACCTAAGTCTGGATTCCTGGTTAAACCACTAGTTAAACCACTAGTTAAACCACTAGTGGCGTGGATACCAGGAGGGTAGTGTCGGGAGTTTTTCCCTCCCACAGAAAGGGGTATGTCTTTCCACCCTTCCCATGTTAGCTAACGTTAAATCCAATTAGATGGGAATACTCTGGGGCTTCGTCCCTTGCAGGATCGTCGCCAAACTGGAGCCTCCATTATATTGAATCTGTGCACCTCCTTGCAGGCTAGGACCTGCAGGCATTGGAGGGGGGGGGGGGGGGACAGCAGTGGTCTTTGGACTGTTCTTGCTGGCCATGGATTACTGTAGTGGCCTACCCCATTTGCCTGGGTGGCCCCCTGCAGCCAATTTGGTTGCTTATGAACGTCAGTGATAAGCGACAGTAACCCACTTTCCCCTGGAGAGTAGGAAGGTTTTTCGGGATCGGGAGGCCCTGAATCAATTTGCTTTGCTGACTGGGTTTCTGGAGGTGACTCTTATGGGTTCCCTTTTGGTCGCTTGGTTGTCCACTCCCTGCAAGGTGTGGCCCTCATTCTCTATTTCCTGAAAAAGGGATTCCATTACCTCTGACTGGCGATTGCTCTCTGTTCCCCAGTAGGATCCACGAGCAAATCGGGCATTAGTGCTCTTTCCTAGGTCATCCTAAGGTGCAGCAGGTCTGTTTCATGAGGGAGTTAATCCGGATTCGGTCTCCCGGTTGTACCGAGTCTCCCCTTTTGGACAGCTCCTTGTCGAAGATTAGGAGTTTCTCCGACACGAGTCACCTTTTTAATACCTGCTGAGGACAATGTGCTGTTTTACAGATGTCCACTTTTGCCAGTCATTTTTGCAGGCAGGACCCTACCTCAGTAAGGAGGATTCTGGTCCATTTGCATCCTAAATGGCAGGGATGCAAATGGATAAATTCCTGGAGAAGAAGTCCATAAACTGCTATTAATCAATAGGGAAGAGCAACTGCTTGTTGCCAACTTTAGTACCATGGGATCTATTTAATATTTGGGTACTTGCCAGGTAATTGTGACTTGGACTGGCCACTGTTGGAAACAGGATATTGGACTTGATGGACACTTGGTCTGACCTAGTATGACATATCGTATGTTTTTATGTTCTTCTGTAACCTCTTGTCATATCCATAGCTACGTGAGTTAGGAGATGCAACAGAGATGCTACACTTTGTTATGGTGGCTTGTGAGCTAAACTTCCCCCTTTTAGGGATAACGCTGACTGAGGGCATTGAGGTCCTGGTTCATGCAACCATTGTTCCACTTACTGGACTGCATGATTACTTGGGGAAAGTATACATAATCAGGGCCTTGGCTATTGATACTTAGGCCAGGTTGTTAGGCAGTATGTTCTGAGATCAGACCAACCCTGCCCTGATACCCTTTGGGTGGCCAGGTCGGTAAAGGAATCCTATTTCTACAAGAGTTTGCACTGGTGGCATCCCTGCTTTCTGTCTCTTGGTAGATTTCTTCCTCAGGATGTTTGTTGTCAGTTTTGACTGTTTTATCAGGCTGAGAGGTCTATCTCAGGGTTAACTCTCTACTGCAATCAGAAGTGAGTTGTTTGGTTTGGGTTGATAAATACAGTCTATGGCTTTTTCTTATCCCTGCAGCCCCGGAGTCTGCCTCTTTGTGTTCTTTGCTTCTTCTGACTTCTGGTCAGAATGTCGAAGGGGAGGGGGCAGGAGAAAAGCTAGGGTATTCATGGTATATCTTAGTGTATATCTGCAGAGATCAGTACTCCACCTTTTCCCTGTTTTTTCACCAAATTCTGGCCAGTACTGTCTTTAGCTTTTTATACTTCACTGGGTTGACAAAAATGCCTTCCAGCTCAACTAAGCTATCCTGTGGTCAGGATGATAGGCTTACCCTTGATAGGGTGAGCGTGGGTGAGTTTCAGGCCTAGCTTGGTTCCCTACTCAGGAGTTTTTGGGCTAGCAATCCTATTTTGTCCAAGTGTTCTTCTCTTGATTGATTCTATAGGCCTTTCCTGTATTCAGAGGCATCTAGACCTACTGAGCTTGTTAGGGTTCGTTGATCCAAAACCCTGATTGTAATAGTTCTGTAAGGTGAAGTATACTTCTCGCTGGAATTCACATAACTCCTCTGCCTTAGGCGCCTCTGCTACGCATCGGGGTATTTGTGTCTCAGTCTATTCACTGGTTTTCTTTTGTAGAACCCAACTTTTTTCCCACCTAGACTCATCTTTGGGCCAGCTGCCTTACAGATAAATGGGAGAAAAGTGGTACTTTCAGCACTGTGGGATTCCCCACTTTGTCCTGTGCGGGCAGCTTATAGCTTGGGAATCGCCCATGTCCTCGGACAAAGCAGAATTGCTTACCCTTAATAGGTGTTCTCCCCTGGGAGTTGATTTCTCCATATATTAGCTCTATCGTGGACTGAGGGAGTCTGTCTAGGAGGCAGGGTGTAAACTACAGCTGCACATGCTCAGAAGGGAATGTTTGAAAGCTCTAGAATCTTTGAGATCAAAATTCTGGTCCGGGCTCCGTCCAACGATGTCACCCATGTATGAGGATTGACACCCTGCTATGCTCGAACACCTGTTACAGGTAAGCAACTCTGCTCTATTGCTACAGTGACTGGGCTAGACAGCAGAACAAAGAAAATAAAAATGGGTGAAACCCCAGGTAGCTGCAAATGAAAGCTCATAGCACCATAGCTCCAGCTGGGACAGGATCCAGTTGAGTCAGAAACGCAAGGGAGGAGAAGGATGTGTTGCCCAGGGAAAAAAAGAAACCTGTCATTTGAATATGGCATTTTAAGACTTAACATATTGCCAAAGTGCCTTCTGGAATGACAAAGATTGTGTATCACTGTTTTTAATATGAACCTTTTTTCTGGATTGATTTATTTCTGTGATGTAGGAAAATGTATCTAATGTCAAACATGCACATCTATTTGTCCTTTCAAAGTTATGCTTCAAGGACTGTGAACAAATATGTTGAATCTAATCTAACTTGCTAAAGGTAAGAATATAAAATGATTTAGAAGATGTCAGGGTATTTATGGAATAACAATTATAGTTTGCATATATTTGTAAGAGATTGTGTTGACAGGAGGCAAGAGGAAAGAATGAGAAGCAATTCCTAATGGAATAAACATTATTCTTATTATGTAATATGTATATCATTTTGTCTTCTGCAGAGATTTGTAGATCAGCGGAATACAAACTTTATAAATAAAAAACATAAATTATTTGGAAGAGAATATGAGAGGGGACTTTCTACTAGCCCTCATTATTAGCAATACACCTGGGCACTTACTTTACACCTGCCCACATACTTTGCAACTGCTATTTGTGGAGGAAGCCGAGAGGGGGTAAAGTATCACACATACTTGTGAAAATGTCAACCACAATCGCTGTTCTACTCCTCTGACCTAAAGATGCACAAAGTAATGTCCCTGTTTAACCCGGCTAAAAGAATACACTCTGTAAAATTCAGTGAATACTTTTAGCCAGGCAGAGGAGAGTAATAATACGCCAAGGCTTTTTATCCTGGTTGGCTTTGAAATACACATTCTTTGCAATACATTCTTTGCAATACACTAAGGGGAGATGGGGGGGGGGGGGTAATTTACTAAGACGAGCTAATTAGCTGCTTTGCATCATAGCTGGCAAGCCACATTATTAGGCTCTCTCTCTCTACCTATCCCCCCCACAATCCTGATTTCACAATTTGCATATGCATCTCGTAATGCGAAAAATAATGCTCTAATGCATTTTGATGAATGACCCGGTTAGCCAGGTAAGTGGTAATATTCAGACTTATCTAGCTAAGTAAACCATATAAGTTACACTTGCTATAAGTCAGGTCTAAAGTTAGTCAGTTAAACATTTGACTAACTCTTCTGTTATCCAGGCATTTTCAGCAGCACAGTTGTGCTACTGAGTATCCCTGCTAAGTCAGCTGGTATATGTTTGCCTGGCTAACTTTCTTACCTGGACGATCTCTCAATATCTACCTCATGTTTTTTTGAATGAAAATTACCTGGTAGTTCTTGAGTATCAGTAATCCTTACCAGCCACGAGCACTCGAGAAACATTGGGGCCGATGCAATAAATGTGTGCAGAAATTGGATGCTCAGTGTTGAGTACCCGTTTTCCTAATGCGCACCCAGCCACCTCTCCTGGGCCTGGGATCCATTATTTAAATAAAGAGTCGCACTAAAAAGGAGGAGCTAGAGACAAATATTCGTTCCTAGTGTTGTGACCCGCTACCCGCGGGCCCCCTCCCGCGAGCAGACCCACTTACCCACGCCTTGCTTCTTCACCCCACGCGGCATGGACGCTGACGTCGGGATTGTCTGTGCGGCCGGAGCCGCAGTCTAGCCTTGTCCACGCGGCCCGGAGGCCGCCCCTGCTCCTTGTCTTCGCTGCGGCCGGAGCCGCGGTCTTTCCTACCTTCCTTCTCGGCATGGAGCCACCCAGGGTCAGCCTTCGCAGTGGGGAGCCGCGATGCCATTAGGGGAGTCCTCGTGGGACAGCCTGGAGGCTGCCCCGAAGCCTGCCTGCCTGTTTCCTGCTTCTCTCTGGGCTACACCGGTGCAGGCCGCTGTCCGTGGTCCTGCACAGCTCCTGCTTGCTCCTTAGGCGCTGGCGCGCGCCTCTCTGCCTGATTTAAAGGGTCAGCCACAGGAAGCGTGGCTGATCCCACCTCTAAGTGGACTTCCTGCTTCTGCCCTATAAAGGACTTCAACTTCAGTCTGTTCTTCGCCTTGCTTCGGAGTGTCACCCTTCTGGAGGCTCCTGCCTGCCAGAGCTCCATCAGGCCTTCCTGTCTTCTCCATGGAGTTCCTGTTCAGTTCCTGTTCGGTTCCTGTTCTTTCATCTTGTCTTCGTGCCTGAGGTTCCTGTCTACATGTCCGTCCAGATGTCCCGTTCAGATGTTCCGTCCAGGTATCCTGATGTATCTGCCCTGATCTTCATCCTGATGTTTCTGCCTTCCCTGATGTTCTTCCCTGCATCTTCGTTTGTGCTCCTGGCCTTTGGCCTGTTGGGCCTAGGAGTGGCCAACAGGTGGGATTCGTCCCTGCGCTTGGAGCTTCTGTTCCCACCAGCCGTCGGAGCTTCGGATGCCATTGGTCCCGACATCAGAGTTCCTCTTCGCCTGGTTCTTCCCTGCGCATGTCCCGCTCTCCTCGTGGTCCGCGACCAGCCTTCAGGCTGTGTAGGGCACACAGTGGGACAGGGTGGTCCGTGACTCAGTCCCGTGGGTGGGCTGAGTAGGGCGCCCTGAGAGACTGTGCAACTGTCTTTCCGCCCAAGTGTCTTCTGTGATGTCTTTGTACCTGAGTCTTGTTACAGTTCCTGATGTATTCATATCTGAGTCTTGCTACAGTTCCTGATGTCCTCATTCCCGAGTCCTGCTGCAGTTCCTGTACCTGAGTCTGGCTGCAGCTCCTGCCTGGTGCCGGTGGCCGGTCCTGCTTCAGTTCCTGTCTGGTTCCGGTGCCTGAACCCTGTTACCGTATATATATACCATTGTCCTGTCTTCGTGTCAAGGTCCTCGACTGCCCTCTACCTCAGGCCAGGCCTGCTGCTCCATGCTGTTCGCAGCAGGTCCGAAAGGGCTCGGAATGGTCGGAGGACCATTCAACTTCCAACATCCTCGGATGTTGGCCTTGGGAGCCTGCAGGCCTGGCAGAGGGTCAGCCCGCCAGCCACGCTGGAAGACGCCATCAACCCTCAGGCCGGTCCTGGGTTCGCCGGGGGTCGGGCTGAGGCCCAAGGGCACACTAAAACTGTTCACTCACAACAGAATGCAAGGCCTGCCAAGGCCACGCTCACAACAGAATGCAAGGCCTTCGAGGCCGTTCACAACACCTAGTGCCTCCTCAGCATCGGGCGCACAGGAGAGATGTCTGTCAAGCGGGCTGTCAAGCAGATTGAGAAAACGGACACTTAATCTACGAGCGTCTGTTTTCTCCCACTACTGGCATATACATGGCCTGGATCGTGTATCTTGTATGTGTATTGGATGCCCAGAATCTTTTTTTTCAAAGACTTTTAATTTTTTAAATAAATACTGCTTTATTTGGTTCCTCCTATTTAGTATCACTATGACACTACAGGGAGGAATCACAGAAAGGAGTTTTTCATTTTGTTCAATGCGCCCTTGAACGTGGCATACCTTTATGCCAGCCCTGGGCTGGCATAAAATTTGCCGCATTGCAAGGGCACATTGGCTGCGCAGAAAATTTATTGGATCGCGGGGATTAGCAAATAGCCTCATCTACATGAATTTATATGTGATGAGCGCTATTAGCTATGCAGTGATTCGGCTGCACGTTTTGGAACGTTGATCCCCATATTGGATCGGGGGTTATGGACGCGCATCCAAAATTCACATGTTAAGCCATGCGCTGCGGCTAGCTCATGGTATTGCATCGGCCCCATTGTCTCTAAGATAATGATCTCTTAAGACTGATCTCTCTGGCCAGCAGGGGCTGCCACAACACCAGCAGTTGTTCTGCCTTCCTCTCGGGGGTAAAGCATATTACATCCATGGCAAACTAGACCCCCAACCAGCCCCAAGAAACCTCAGATTTAAATTTACCTCTGGCCAAGGTTTGAGAAGATCAGATAAGTGAAAGTTGCCATTTTTGAAAAACAAAACGGATTAAACAAATTTTAATGTGTGGCCTCCATATCAGAATTATTGCTGAATTAACCTGCTGATTTTAATTTGTTCACCCCATTCATATAAAATATGGTCATTGTTTCTTTTTTATTTTTTTAATTGCTACTTACAGGAAGGATATTTGTGCTGGTATGAATAGTCCCTGTGAAACCTTGGGTCTGTCCCATCTATCTGGAATGTGCCAGCCCCATCGCAGCTGTAATATTAATGAGGATTCCGGACTGCCCTTGGCATTCACTATTGCGCATGAACTTGGACACAGGTATATGTATGAGATGTATCGTGATCAATACATTACAGAACAGGACAGCCAAATTGAAAATAATTTATTTTGAGGTCTTGATTTATGATAGCTATGACGAAAGGTGCTCAGTCATAGCTCTTTTTTCAAGCTCATGTCTCCTGCTCTCTCCCGGAGATCTCTCCCGGATCGCGACGAAGTATCACTCACGTTCGTGGGGCAAAACTTAAGTGTTACCGAAGACGCTCTGGCACAAATATACAGTCAGAGGAGTTCCTGAAGCAGCACAAGACGTGAAACGTGCACGTCGAACTGCACTCTGAATTACCTGGAAGGGTTGTACCCTCCACGGACTGTGATCCCCGAAAGGGAAGTATTTCTGCCTTAAATATTTTATCTAAAAGAAAATTAAGCAAAAAACAAAAAATCAAAAAATGCATAGGTGAAGCAGTGACCAATGATTAAAGATGATCCCTAATGCGGCCTGAGAGCAGAAATGCCAAAAGAGCTCGCGGGATGGTATGAGAGTCACTTGATCACCTATATGAAATTAAAAAATTTTCATAAAAATTCTTTATAGAGTTGTGAATCGGAACTATCTATCACTATTAGAAAATTTCAAAATCTAACGTAACATATATTACTGTAGTTGTATTCGTGGATTCAAATACAAAGTTGGAGACTGGAAGTTTATAAAATACTGAATAGGGTGGAAATTGGAAATAAAGGACAGTTGTTTACCCTTTCAAATACAAGGGGATATGTCTTAAACTAACAACCAGCAGATTTAAAACAAATTGTAGAAAGTACTTTTTTAGTCAGTGCATAATCAAACTTCGGAATCTGTTGTCAGAGAACATGGTCAAAGCAACAAGCATAGTGGGGTTAAAAGAGGTTTAGACAAGTTCCTAGAAGAAAAGTCCATAAAACATTATTATATAACTGGTACAGTCGACCCCTCTGTGTAATTTATATATAACTTCTCCATGTTTAAATTATAAAGTATAAATTGTATTTTATTTTTCCATGTAAACAACTTCTCCGTGCTTCCGCCATGGCTCTTCAGTTAGAAATCGTTAATCTATCCTTTTTTTCCAACAGCCCTGTTTGACTTTCCCTGTTGTAATGTAACTTCGCTTTCAGTGTTAATTGGTTTACCCCGAGTTCATTGTAAACCGGTACGATAAGACATGGCTCTTGAGCATCGGTATATCAAAAGAATTTAAATAAATTATGAGCCAGGTAGACTAAAGAAAGTTATTGCTGTCGCAGGCAGGGGAAACAGGAAATAGGTAACTGCGACCTGGACTGGCCACTGTTGGAGTCGGGATGCTGGGCTTTGATCCAGCATGGCAATTCTTTTGTTTGTACATTATAATGTAAGCCCTTTATGCACATTACCTACAAAGGAAATGGATATTCTAAAGGCGCCTGAGTTGGAGCGGGGATAGCATTTACTCATCATACTCCTCAAGGGGAAGAGGTTTGTAATGATCCAGGTGTGGTTTCTATACTAGATCCCTATTTGGAAGGATGCATTCTATCCACCTGCCCATCTCTGCAGCAGTACCAGACACTGTCCTTGTGGATATTATGCCCCACTTTCATGTCCCAGATTTTCCTTTCAACGGCCCCCACGTAATCAGGGTAACTGCAGACAAATTTCTTGTCTTGTTTATCCTTAATAATCACCTTGTCTGCATGCTCCCATTTCCATTCATCACGGTGGCATTCAACATCATTTATTACAGATACATGCATATAAGGATAGTACAACCCAAATAGAACCTGCACTTTTAGCCATACTAATTTCTCTGCTGGGGATGCCCACCTCAGGGATTTCCCATGTTCCACAGTACTCAGGGCTACCGAAGACTGGTCCCATACTTCAGTGGGGATCCCATGGTCCAGTACCTCGAGGTGACAAGATCCTCGAGTATGCTACTGCCAGGTGTTTCACTGCCCGAGGAAGTTGTTTACCCTCCAGAGTAACCACTAGATGAGGGCATATGGCGACCCTCTCCTTCAGCCGCAGGAAGCACAAGAGTATGATTGGTGCACATGCAGCAAAATTCAAGCATGGTCCGAGAACTCCGCACAAGTCACAAACATAAGCGCTTTCAATCGCTCTGCAGGATATTGTGTGAAATATTTGTTTACATTGTATTTCCTGATAGGAAGTATCTCTCTTAGAGGTTTGTACGGTATACCTAACAAAAGAACATAAGAAATTGCCATACTTGGTCAGACCGAGGGTCCATCACCCCAGCAAAATATCTGTGGGCCATGGCAGCACTAACTGCCACATTCCACTCATGAGAATGATAGTTGCAGCTGACAACTGTGTGTCTTCTCTGAGAATTTTGAGACTCCTGGGAGCTCTCAATGGATGACCTGGATCAGGGCAATGGCAATTCTTGGGATGATGATCTTCCCTTTTTAGACCGCACAAATCTCGAATGCCCCAGTCAAAGGTCACCATAAAGCAGGATGGCCTAAACTTGCATTGAGCATTTCTATGGCCCATACTAACCGAGCCATCTCCTCCTTGGCCTCCACCCATGAAGGTTCATTCCTTGAACTTCCACTCTACACTGTTCTCCCTTCAATCACTTCCTCCACCACCACATTGCAGTCCAACACAGTCTTAGCAGTCATCACAACAACCACAGTCTCTTCCTGGGGGGACCACCATATCCTCCTTCACTTTACCCCAGGATTCAGAATCAGAGGGTTTTTACCACTCTTCTCTCTTTTCCAACATCACTGGATATACGCTGGGATTCTTCAATCGTCAATAGCCCAGACTGACACCTAGCAGCCCCATGATTCAGAACACTCACCAGTGTGGTCTCCGTATCTGTCACTCTTGGTCATTCTGCACTGGCCTCTGCCTCCAGGAACATTATTGACAGACATCAGCAACACTGCAGGGCCACTGGCTAGGGTCTCTGGAATGTATGACATATTATAATTTTGCTAAAGCCATCATGGTGCAACCTTGTAAGGACAGCTGGAGCTGCCCTCAGTGCTAAAAGTATCGCATATTTCTCTTCACCAGAGTAGGCCCTACAGCTCCCAGAGTTTCAGGATAACTGCATCTGGCCCTGTCTAGGACATCAACACTGGTTAACTGTTCTAGTCTCTCCACCAATTTAGTCAGTTTTTTGTCCTCTTCCGCTTGGCGATCAGCAAGTTCAGCCATCATCACCCAGTGTTGCTGATACTCTGCTTTGCCAGATCAAGCTCTCGATCTTTCACCATCTTCCTGCTCCTGCATTTCAGATTGGGGCAGGCAGGTAAGATATCTCTTAATCCTCGTGATGGAGAGAAGTCTCACTCTGCCCATGCTCCTTTGTAAAAACTCATTGGCTGTTTGGTGATGATGCCAGAAGTCCGGTATACTGAGCTCTTCTTCTTGAACGCACCATCTTCATTCTTCAATGGCTGGAAATCTGCCATTTTAGTCCAAAGTCACAAAAAATAAAAATACTGTAAATCCACATGAGTCACATAGAAAACTGGGGATTTCTTCTTCCACACATTCCTAGAAATTAATGCCAATTATGTGGGCTTGGTGGTCCCAACATAGCACCTCCCCCATTTCACAAACACACACACACACACACACATACAAACAATAGAGGCTAAGTGACTCTAACTTCCCCCCCCCCCCCCACCATACACACACAAACATCAATGGGGGCTTAGCAAAAGCTCTATACTCTGAACCCAAGGATCAAGGCAGAAGTTTACATGCCTCAACATCACCTTGAATCCAAGCATCAAAGAGCCTTCATAACCCAACCACCCTTTTGTGCCTTCTATCTCCTTTCTGAAAGTCTGCCCTCCACCCCAACCAAGTCTTAGCTCTTTCAATGAGACCCTAATGAAAATCAGATAAAAATGAGCAGGCTTCCCTCCTGCCCTGCTGCAGCCAGTTCAGAAATGGTGCAAGCTGAAGACTGATAGAGGTGCAAAGGCAAGATGGTGGCATGGCAAAGTTGGTGTTTAGCTGCTGCTCCTTATCTTATTTCCCTTGAGTGTCTTTCTTGGAAATATGCATCCTAAGCATAAGGGACAAGTTAGGGTTTCCCCCTCAGAATCCCTTTACCTTTCAGAACAGCAGCTTTTATTTCAGCTTTCACCTCTGAATCTTCAGCTTTGCAAGGAACCAATGATCCTAATGCTTCCCTACAGAAGAGGCGTCCTTAAGCCCTTTGGACTTTTGACTGCTGCCGGTGCAGAAATGAGACCCTCCTTTTAGTTCCATGGCAGAAATGACAGCAGTAGAGGGAATTGGTGGTGTGATTTCATTGGAGCAGTTTCTTTCGATTTCACTCTTGGAAGATATTCAAGAGGAAGGTTTGATGGCACCTTTCCCTTCTCCTCCAGCTTCTTTGAATTTGGAAAGGCTGGAGGGGATTTGGGAACTCTTTCATCTGCTTTGCACCAGGTGAGTCAAAGCATTCCTTCCTGTGATTCAGCTCAACCAGCTAAAGTGACACCAGATAGCCTTTGGAGATTAATGACAGGCTTTGGGAAGTCCTTCAACTCTTGCACACAAAAAATTGATGTCCTGTCATGCAAATTTGAACAATCGGTTTCAAATAAAAAGGATCAAATTGCCGCTATAAGTACTAAAGTTTCTGCTGTTGATGATAATTTAAAGCAAATTTAGACTTTTAATGTGGCAACAGTTAAGGCCATGACATTCTTTCAAGAAGGATAGAACATCTGAAAAATATACCAGGAATTTAAATTTAAGACTATTTAATTTTCCTAAGCTTATGGGGGAAATTCTGGAAGTGACTTTGAGAAGATACTTTTTGGATGTTTTGGATTTTTCATCTGACCAAATACCTTCTGTTTCTCGGATATTGTTTCTTCCTACAAATACATCTGCCCTATCTAATATCACTTCACATTATTTATTTATTTATTTAAATTCTTTTAATATACCGATGCTCAAGACGAGGACTTATCGCATTATTTAACTAAGTTTTTAGAAAATTCTACTGCTGAAGTTATTGAATGCTATTACTTTCTTTTTCTTCTTCTCAGGATTTAAGTAAAGTAATTCAGAGGTATTTTAGGAATATTTCTATATTATTTTATGGTCAGTAGTCAGAATTTTCTCTGATTTAGCTCAGCTAACATTTTCTTGCCCTTCAGGAAGAAACTATTGCTATAGGATATTCCTTTAAACTTTGCTATCCTTGCAGATGTGATTCTTTCATATTCTTTTTTCCTGATCAACTTAAAGAGTTCTTGGAATTCTGTGACATCTTCTCCAGTGTCTACTTAATAGGGCATTAGTATTGTGCTGTTTTAATCCATGTTAAGCCTGTTTCTTATTATATGATTTTTCTGCCTCTCTCACAAAGGATGTTAGAATATGGATATGAAACTACAGGTGTTTAAATTTATATTTTGTTTCAATAATTACTTTGTATGATTTTCTTATATAGTTACTTCATCTATTTCTATAGCAGAATGTTGTGCTTTGTTAATTTGTAAAATCTGATAAATTAAAAGTTTAAAAAAATGGTACCAGCTGAGCTCTTGTGTCACTTTGCCCTACACTACACACATGACATAGCATGCACACTAAGCTTTAGTGCATAGACCCTCTCATTCCCCCATAGTATTTATATTATACAGAGATCATGATCAAGGTGACTAACATAGCAGGGCTTAAAAGAAATGTGGGCAAGTTCCTGGAGGAAAAGTCCATAGTCCATAACACATGATTAGCCAGGTAGACTAAATAAAACTGTTGCTATCCCTGGAAGTAACAGGAATTAGATCTGCTTTATGGGATCTACCAGGTACTTATGACCTAGATTGTCCACTGTTGGAGACAGGATGCTAGGCTCAATGGACTTGGTCTGACCCAGCATGGCAATTCTTATGTTGTTATACAAGTATAATGCAAATAAATCAAGAAAGGAATGCCATAAATTCATATAAGGATTTTTCCTGACCTTGCTCAATCTACTCAAATAAGGAGGAAAGGGTTTTTTAGCCTTTAGACAGGAAGTTGTATCTATGGGTTTCTCTTTTACACCCCGTTATCCTTGTAAATGCGTTAACAAGAGTGGTAATAAAGGTTTCATTTTTTCCGAGCCTCAGCAATTGGTAACCTCTTCCCCAATGTCTTAATATAGGGTCTTTAAGTATATATAAACTGTTTGCTGTATTATTATGTTAAAGTAATTAACTTTTGTCATTTGTTAACTTTTGTGAATGCTCCCATATTTCTTTGCCTCATCTCATACTTCTTTTTTTTTTTCTGCTTGGAAGTGGAGGACCGCATTATATTCGGTTTCTTTTCTAATTTTCTATTTCCTTTTCGATTATCTCTTTAATGATGGAATTCATGTATTACTTTGTCCAAAGAATTAACTTTGTTTATATTTTGGAAAATTAATAAAATAAAAGATAAAAAAGGAAAGCAATAAATGATTACTAAAATGTCATAGAAGTACTCTAAAGCTGTTCCCTCTTTTCTGAAGAATTTGTAATCTGTGTGAAAGTAAAATGAAATGTACAAGAGATGTACAAATGAATAATGATGGCATTATCCATGCAATAATTGACCACTGTGTATGGGTTATGGATTGAAGAAATGGGGATTGAGATATTTTATTTTCAGCTAAGATTTGAAGGCAGAGAAAGTAGGAGTTAGCATATTACCAGGCAGAGAGAATTCAAGAGTTAGGGGAAAGTAGTTGGAGGAGATGAGGTGAGGATGCGTTAAGTAGACAAATGGAATGCAGAGAAGAAACATTTATACAGGACACAGGATATGGTAAAGAATGAAGCAAGAAACAAATGCTGATATGTAAGGATGCAGGAGTTCAAAACCTTTAAGAGGGATGGTTAAAAGGGAAGGAGAAAAGGATAAATGGAGGAAATTAAAGAAGTGGAAGCAAAGCATATAAGAGGGAGAGAAAGGCATTTCTTGATGCTGCCTTCTTGGTGGATTGTTGGGGCAAAGTGAATGATAAGAAGGCGAACCAGAAAGAAGAGAATTTCTATCATAAAATAAATAAAGTAGTGAGGCTACCATGTTAGTCCACTTATTTCCATTCATCATAAAATAGAGAAAGGATTAAAGAAGATTATATTTTTGTAAGATTACTTATAAAATTGCATCCACCATGTTATAATGATTTAAATTTATAACCACACATAAAACATAGCCAGTGCTCATAATCTTGGCTGTAGTCCTTTAACAGATCTTAATTACAGATGTAGGACTCATGCATCCTTTTTTAATATGTTTAATAGCTTTGGCATCCAGCATGATGGACAAGGCAACGACTGTGAGCCCATTGGAAAACATCCATATATCATGTCTCGTCGACTGCAGTACGATCCTTCACCTCTGACCTGGTCCCAGTGTAGCAAGGAATACATCACACGCTTCTTAGAGTGAGTAGCTACAATACCTGCTTGAGTTTAATGACAGACATTTAAATTCCTCCAAGATTTCCATGTACAGGAGATAGGCCGCTTTCAACAGAAAAGAGACTCTAGAACAAGGTGTCTTGGTATGAGGGTGAAAGAGAAAACTAGGTATATCTTTCTTTATAGAGAAGATGGTGGATGCATGGAATAGTGTCCCAGTAGATGTGATGAAGATAAGGACAGTATTTGAGTTTAAGAAAGCATGGGGTAAGCACAGGGGATATCTGAAGGAGTGGTAGAGATTGTGGAGCTAAGAAGTTGGTGTGGACGGGCAGACTAGATAGGCTATATAGACTTTTATCTGCCATCATATTTCTATGTTTCTAAATTACAGTATATTGTAACCACTGTGTGGATTTCGTGAATAGTTACTAATAAAATATTTCCTTCTTATTGGTAGATGGGTGGAAAGCAAATCTCAGCAAAAGGGTAGTTAGTTAACAAATGGTAGGCAATGAACTGGTTCTTTGGTTATATATTTAATAGTTTATAATGAAATGCAATGAGCAAGCATAGTTATTAGAATATATCATTCAAGTTTTCAGCTTTCCAAATTAAGTAAAAAAAATAATAAAATAAATGGAAACCCAATTAGTTTTACTATAATGTTTTTGAACCAGAGCAAGGAAGCTTGTATCTAATCCAAGTGTCTGATAGTAAACAGAAATAATTTGGACTCCTTCAGTCTGGGCAAGGTTCCTATCTAATCTGAAGTAGTTCAGCTACCTCTGCTGAAGATCATCTGACATTAAAACAATATTCTTTATCAGCAGGCATTATTAAGACCACTTCTTCATAAAAATAAACCCCTATACTAATTTTACTTTTAAATAACAGGTTTCTCTGTAATGCACAAAAAATGTAGATCCCTTTTAAGAGTTTAGTGAAATTTTTCAAGATGTTTAAAAACTCTGCTGTTTTGCATCAATGGTTACAAAAGAGAATGCTTAAAGTTAAACCTGTTTTGTGCAGTCTGTATCTGAAGACTTTATATGCCAGTGTCATATATCAGTGTCATGATGAGGCAGATTCTGTACCAGTCAGGGTACAGAGAAGAAAACCAGGAGGAAGCATTATCTCTGAATTTACTGATTAAAAAGAAACACAGGCTTCTTGCAGACCTGTCAAGAGTCTGCTGAAGTGAGCATACTGCAACAATTTACAAGTATGAAAAGCACTGGTATCTTAAAGGTGAACAGAATGTTCCCATGCCTTCCATTCAGTGGCATCAAAATTGTTAGGGGGAATGAATATATCTTTGATATCTTTTGAAAAACTATTGCTGAGATTTAAGCAAAACTTCTGTTTTTGGAACATTTCCATCAGTCTACAACAGATTAGAGAATGTTTTCTAGGGAAAACTGTTTTCAGTGCTGTCTATTGTTACAGAAGACGATTTAAGTATCTCTCTATATATTACTAGGGACTGCACTCCTGGTCGCTTTGCTGCCAACCCCGCCTGTGGGAGAATTTGTACAGAGGGGATGTGGGGGTAGTGTGTGTGTGTGTGATGTAGGGTGAGTGGAGGGAGGGTTATATATAGCTAAGGGCAAACTCTTCCTCCTGCATCCTCTATCACTATCTCTCACCCCTGTTGCATGTGTGGGAGTGGGGTGGGGTGAAGACTGGTGTAGATGAGGGCGTGTGTGTAGCAGGGGAAGTGATGGGGTATGTGGGTGTGTGTGGCAAGGATGGTGGTATAGGAGTGTTGGTTGTGATGTGGCCGTGGCAGAGGCAATGAGGTGTGTATGTTGCATGTGGGATGGGGAGTGTAGGTGGGGTGGGCATGTGGGATCTGTTCGGGTGACGGTGTGTGGATGTGGGGGGGGGGGGTTGTGTGTGTATATGTGTGGAGGGGTGGTGATGTGAGGGATTGTGTGCGGTGGGGAGTGGGAGGTATGTGTAGGGGTGAGGGTGGAGATGAATGTGTGTAAGATATGAGGGGTGGTTTGTGTGGATGTGGATGTGTGGGATTGTGGGCATCAGATGTGTGGGGCAGTGTGTGTGTGTGTGGGGGGGATGTTTGGGGAGCCCAATGGAAAGCCCATTACTCTCCAGTCAAAGAAGAGAGAATGCTGGTGGGGAGTCAAAACACTGGCAGCAGAAGCATGCTGCTCTTCCATTGTTGCAGCTCGTGCCTCACAACTCTCTCCTCAGTGCACTGGAAGGTAGGAGAGAGAGTAAGTTGTAGAGTGGGAGTGGGGGTTGCATACCCCTGACGCCACCTCCACACAATGAGAGGGGAGGGAGGATGAGGAAAAGGATGATAGAGGGCTATCAGGGAAGGGAGGGGGTGATGGAAAGGGAAGAGGAATGAAAGGAGTGAGGAGATCAGTGAGTGAGAGGAGGTGTATGACAGAAGAGGGAATAAGTGGGAAGAGTGGGTGGGTATGGGAGGGGATAAGTGAAGTGAAGAGAGGGGGGATGAGTGACTGGGAAGGAGGGGCTAAGAAATGAAAGAGAAGGGGTCATTGAGAATGGAGAGGAGTGAGTGAGAGGGAAGACAACACAGAGAATGGGGATGAGGGCAGGGGAGAATGAGAAGAATGGAAAAGGAGGAGGATGAATGAGATAAGTGAGAACACAGGGGAGGGGGAGAAAATGGAGAGTGGAAGATGGAATAGAGTGGAAGTGGGGAAGAAAGCTCTCCACCCATACCCACTCATTCCCCACATCCGGGGGGGGGGGGGGGGGGGAGGAACTGGAGAGAGGGAGTTGGACAAAGTGAGCAGTGCAAGGGGGATTGCTCTCACACACAAGCCCCCTACACACGCCACTATTCCCACACACGATCACACACATCCCACCACTCCCACTCATGACCATATACATCTCTCATACCTATCCCACATACACACTGTCCATACGTCCCACATACACAACCCCACTATCCTCACACTCAATCTCATACACAACCCCCATACACACTATCTTTCCTCACACAATCCACCACATCCCACCCCATACATCCTGCACACACACCTCCACCCCCATCATCTCCCCTCCACACAAAATTCCACATACCATCACCCCTCCACACACACAGATTTCACATGTCACACAACCCACCATCCATACTATGCCACAAACCCCCACATCACTACCAACACCCCACATCACCATCTCTGTCCCCCCGCCACCATACCCACACCACCCTGCCACATACATACCTCCACCTACCCTGCCACACAAAGTCCCTCCCCTACACTCCTACCTCCCCCCATGCCCCCATACTCACAGGGCTGAGGAGATGAGGACCAAGTGGAAAGTTCAAGGGGAAAGGTTCTCCCCCACCTCTTTCACCAATGTTTCTCAACCCAGGCCTTGGGGTACACCTAGCCATTCAGGTTTTCAGCATAGCCACAATGAGTATGCATGAGGTAGATGTGCATGCACTGATTCCATTATATGAAATATATTTCAAGCATATTCATTGTGGATAATATCCTGAAAATTCAACTGGCCAGATATGCCCCAAAGACTGAGTTTAGAAGCACTGCCCTACACCACATACACACTACACCACACCTCTTCTGTACACTTTCCCTCACAAACAGAGTTAGCAAGTGAAGTGAGCAGGGGCACAGCCCCTAGTAACTCTATATAAGGGTGCACCAGGTAAAAATTTCATAGTTTTTTAATTTCATCATTGGGGTGTTTTTTTCACAAATTTTGTAAAAAAAACAAAACTCAATAAAAAAAAAAAAAGAAATGGAGCATCTCAAGGCTGCCTATCCCCACCCTCCATCCATGCCACCACAAAAATGCTGGGGGCAGGATCCTCACCAGCTCCCACTGAGCCAAACTGAGGGGGATCCCCTGATGAGGCCTAGGCTCAGGCTGAAGCCTCGGCCTTGCACAGGACTAGGCCAAGGTAAGTCCCCACGACCTAGGCCTAGATCCTAGGCAAAGCCAAGGTTTCAAGGCCTGATCCCAAAGCCAGAGTCCAGGCCCAATTCTGGAACCCAGTCTAGAGAACAGGTCTTGACACCTGGGCCTTAGCCGGATGACTGGGTCTAGTCTAGACAGCAGATCCTGATGCTTAGGCCATAGCCTGGACCCAGGCACAATGCCAGGGCACGATCAGGAAGCCAGGTCCCAATGTCTGGGCCTCGGCCTAAGCTATTACCCGGGCCCAAGCCTGATGCCTATGCTGGAGCCTGTACTGAAGGTTGGACCCTAATGCTAGGCTAATACACAGGCCCAGGCCCAATGTTGGGGCCAGGGTTGCCAACTGGCTCCAGATTTTCAGGTCAGGTTGATCCAGTCCTGATTTTACTACCTTGCACGCAGATACTTATAGTCTTGATTTTCTGAGGGAATGTAATAGGTGAATCAGAATAAGTCCCAGCATGCAATGGGGTAAAACCAGGACTGGATCAACTTGTCCTGGAAATCTGGAGCCGGTTGGCAACCCTAGTTGGAGCCCAGCCTGGAGTCTGGGTCCCAATGCCAGATCTCAGCCCAGGCCCAGTTCCAATGCCTGGTCAGGAGGCTGGGTCCCGACGTCGGGTCCAGATATTGGGGCCTTGGTCCAGGTCCAGTGCAGGAGCCTGGAGCACAGGCCTCCGACGCGTCCTCTTCTTTCTTTAACTCTGTTGCTTCCCTCCTCTGTGGAGCTGCCATTTTGTTGTACAGCAGTCATTTACAATAAAATACAGTTTACACTGAGGACCAAGGAGCCAGAGTTAATTAACTCCAGCATGTCCCTGGTGGATGCCATCATTGTAAAGAAGAAAGAAGAGGGTGGCACATGGGAAATCTTGGCTCTGGCCTCTGGGTCTAGGCCAAGGCCCAGGTGTCAGGATCTGGTCTCTGGACTGTGCCCCACTGTCGGGCCTGGGCCCAGGTATTGGAACCCAGCCTCTGGGTTCAGCTTCAGCATTGGGCCTGGTCTCTGGCCTGAGCCCCAGGGTCAAGCTTGGGACTGGACCCTGGCATCAGGGCTTGGCCTCCAGGTTGGGCTCCGGCATTGAGTCTGGGCCTGGGCTTTGGCCACAGCTTTACTCCAGTGGGCCTTCTTTTTTCGCAGCCATGGGGATGGGCTCTCGTGGTGGCCTCGGTCGGGGTCAGATTTCCTCTTCGCCTTCAGGGGATGGGCTCTCGTAGCAGCCTTGCTTAGTCAGGGTCGGGTTTCCTCTTCATCGCCATGGGGATGAGCTCCCGTGGTGGCCTTGCTTCATCAGGGTTGAATTTCCTCTTCATCGCCACAGGGATGAGCTCCCATGGCGGCCTTGCTTCATCGGGGCTCAACACTGCCATTCCTCCCACCCCACCCCCAGGCTATGCGATGTCTGCGCAGGCCAATCAAAGGCTTCCTCCCTTCTTCCTACTCCCACTGGCAGGTAGAAGGGAGAAAGCTTCCGATTGGCCTGCGTGGGGGCAGGCAGAATTAAGGAGGCTTCCCATTGGGCAGGAAGAAAGGAAGCTTCCAATTGACCCACGGGGGCTAGAAAAAGGGAGAAGGAAAGTACAACGGGGCAGTGGGACACACTGGTATGTTGCGACACACTGGTTGAGAAGCGCTGCTCTCGGAAACTGTCCATGGTTACAAAGGACCACATGGACTTTGCCCTTGCTTTTCTTATGTCCAGTTTTTATCTGTAGATTTCCTGTAGATTTGAAAATCTTATTTAAGCACATTGGGGTAGATTTTCAAAATGACATAGCCACCTACCTATAGAGTTAGGTAAATAGATTGGATCCCTCAAAATTTACCACCACTGAGTAACTAAGCAGAGCTGGCCACTGAAACTAGGTAGCTATATTTAGTAGCTCAAATTCTAGGCATTCCTAGGGATGTTGTTGAGTTGGGTAGGTAACTTAGCTGGCTAGCACTAGTTTTGAGAAATAGTTGATTAATTAAGTGATTATTCTGTATTAAATGGAGCTGCAGCTGGGAGCTGTGGCAACCTGTCACAGATTTCTAGGACTACACCTGGATTTCTAGAACACATAAGTGCTTGCACTTTATTTACTACTATTGCACAGAGTCAATGTATATGTAAAAACCAAAGGAAGAATAACAAACAAAGTACTCATATTTCCAAGGTCTGTAATACATTGAAAGAGAAAATACTTGGGAGAGCTTAATTTTCAAAGCCATTTACTTAGGTAAAATGGTTTGGTGGATAATTGCCCTCTTCTGTTCAGCTCAAAGAATATGCCAACTTCCATGGTGAGTGTCAGTGTATACTTTCGGCTGGGTTAAAAGGAGGCATTTTTACCGATGTGTAGGTCAGGAGGGTAAAACAGGAGGCATAAATGCAATTATAAAATGAATGCATTCCATTTTGCTCTGGGTGGCCAACCGCACAAATAGCAGCTGCAAAGTACACGGCCACTTTCAGACGCATATTTTACAGCTGTTAGTTTTCAAAAGGGAAGCAATGCATGCGCTTTCCTTTTGAAAATGGATTGCTTCCTAAAAGATCCCATGCAAATTGCAAATAATGCAGACTGTTCTAGATTACCCCCAATCAGGACAATTTTCAGAATCATTTATCTGGATAAATTGGCTGTTGAATCAATCTTACTAGAAGTTTATATGGAGTCCCATAGTACACGTACTATAATGAGGTCAATATTCTAAGCCATTTAAACAGATAACTCACAAGTTATCTATCTAAATGGCAAGTTTTGAATATTCTCCTTTCTTATTTGACTATAAGCTAGCCAGATAGATTATTATCTGGCTATGATTTAGCCGAACAAAAAAAATGTCATGTTGGGGGAGTGCTGGGGTGAAGTTGAGTTAGCCGAATAACTTATCCGACTATCTTTGATATTTGGAGATTACTGGATAAATTATTCAGCTAAATCCAATGTGCCTGAGAGCAGGTCTAAAGTTATCCAGGAGCTTTAGGCTTAATCAGCTATATTCAAAAGAATATACCTAGTTAAAAGATTGCAGGCCTAATGCCCTTTCAGTGCCCTTCCCCCCAAACTCCCTCCAAGAAAAAAAAAAAGGGCTGGTGCTGGCCTCTCCCTCCCCCCCCCGCCTATTTCTGGGTCAAACCAAATTTAAAAGGGTCTCCCTCCCTCCAACTACATCCCTACCCCTGATACCCTTCCGGTGCCTTCAATCACAAAGTTCTTCAGCCCAAGTCACATTAGCAGCTTACCGCAAATCTGAGCACGGCACTAGGAGGAATAAACATAGCATCCCCAGCAATGCTAGAAGCGTGTTTCCAGCATATTTTCCAAAGCCACAGTAGAAGCACTGAGCTCAGGTCACCTTACACTGTTACTGCGACTTGGGCTGCAGAATTTTGTGATCAAAACTAGTGGGAGGCTGGGATGGATAGAATTAGGATAGAGGGGTGGGAGGGAGGAGAGCCCTGGAGGCAACATTTAAGAATTTGGCTTGACTTGGGAGTTGGAGGGGGGGGGGGGGAGGAGAAGGGGGATATGGGCCCACACTGGTCTCTTTATTTGTTTTGTTTCTGGAGATGGAGGGGATTTGTGGGAGAGGCTGCAGGCTTGGCCCAGGAGGACGGATCATTTGGTCCTGGAAGGAGGGGCCACTAATAGGGCACTAGGCCTGTGATCTTTTTTTTTAAACCTTGAAGCTCAGAACGTCACCGGCTATATTCTTTTGAATATAGCTAGTTAAGGCTAAAGTTATCTAACTGTGGCTGAATAATTCTACATCTTACCAGTAATATTCAAAATATCCTGTTAGGTTTAAAGTTTTCTGGCTAGAGTTTGCTGGATAACTTTTATCTGGGATGTTTCGTGGGTTGTTGAGCTCATTGAGTATCCCAGATATCTTAACCAGCTTACTTTAGCTGCATAGGTTATTCATTTTTGGAGGAATTGGAATTTTGGCATCTATATCTATAAGTTCAATGATTATGCAAGCATTAAATGTCAAGCCAGTTTGAAAATGTTTTCATTATTGATCTTAAGCCGAGGCTGGGGATCCTGCCTTGATGATGTTCCAGCAAAGAAAGATTTAAAACCTCCACTTGTTGCTCCTGGAGTGTTATATGATGTACATCACCAGTGTCAACTGCAGTACGGGCTCAACTCTACCTTCTGTGAAGAAGTTGATGTAAGTTCTTGTTTTATTCTGCAAAATTAATTTATTATTAGGATTAGAGGGGATACAATAATTTTATAAGAGCATTATAACTGAAGAACTCAATTATATTCTATGACTATGACTACTAATTATCGTTTCTAAAGCTACTATAAGTGCACATAAGAGCCAGTCCCATGGAGCTTACAATCTAGCCAAGACAAATATTTTTTTGATTTTATTTTAGATTTAGTTCATGCCTTTTCCTTAGTAACTTAAGGCACATTACATTCAGGTACAAGATTCTATAGGAAATGTATTTATTATAGAGAATGGTTAAGATATGAGAGCAGCCGTAAAAAGTTGAGTAGACTGGATTTGAATATGGCCAGAGAGGGAACATGATGCACTGACTCAGGGAGTCTATTCCAAGCATACTGCATGGCAAGATCGAAAGCACATAATTGGGATTTGGCTGAGGAGAAGGGCACAAACAAGTAAGGGAGTTTACGAGGAAAAGTGTAAGGAGAGAGAAGACAGATGTAGCCCCTGTCCTGCTGGCTAATAGGTCTCAGAGCGCACTGGGGGGGTACTGGGGCAATATTCTGACGTATGCTCCTAAATTGTTTCCCGAATGGGGGGTGGGGGCAGTAAAGTCTTTCAAGGCTCTAGGTTTCCTTTACAGGTGGTCTTCTCACAGTAAAAGAAATACTCTGTACATGCTAGCTACTGCTCAAAAATAAATCATTTTTTCTGGTTGCATCTGAAAAGTACATATAAAGTTCAAAGAAATCAGTCTCAGTTAACAGCAAATCTGTACATCCTGACAGCAGGTACTTTTTGGTAAGGAAAACCCCTGCCTGAGCACTTCCTTTGGTAATACTTGTAAATCTAGATGCAGCTGTCTGGAATCCAGTGGATTAGACCCGATGTTCCTCTTCAGTCAAAGAAAGATGCTTTCCTCAAACAACAACTCCAGGATGGCTTTCCTCAGCTTTGCAGGCCTCCTTATGACTCTAGCTAGGAAATCTAAGTTGCTGCTGGGAGATTTCTTTTGTTTTTTTCTTTCTACTTTAAAGTTCTTCCCTCTCAACCCCAGCACATCCACCCTACCTATTATTCTTACTATATAAACTAATCTACTAATTAGGGGTTTGCATTATGCAGATTTATTTGCATTGATTGGCAGAGAAACATAAATATGTAGTTTAGACTGTTAGTCATTTCTAAAAAATATAACACTTAAGTAAAGTTCAGAGGGAGCTCAATTAGTAATACTATAGTAGGTTATCCAGATAATTAGTTGTAGTTGGTCTGTTCATATATCTAAGCAATTGATAAAAAATGGATAAAATAGATTAAAAAAAAACATTTTATAAACTAAAAGATAAGACATATTACTCCATAACTCATAATTACACATGAGCAAGCAAACAGGCTAAAAAGAGAATCAGTGTGTAGGTATTAGATTTCTTAGAAAGGAAGCTTAGCTGATTATACTTACAGGTCAGCTAAGGGAAAGGTAGGAAATTTGGTAGGTCTTTTTTTCTCATTTCTTTCTACAGGTATAAAGATCCTAAGAAGAACAGAAGAATGGCTCGAAATCATGGTGTTACCAAATTTGCCATCATAATTACTATTTCTGCCTCTGTCCAGACAGATTTTCAGTGTAAAAGAATCCTGAAGGTCAATTCACTCAAGAAACTGGTGGCTAAGCTGAGAGATGAGGTGGTGAGGTTTAGATGTATCTGTGACAATGAGGACTACCTCAATGAAATGCTTCTTGAAGCATCAAAGATAGAAAACTTCAATGGAGGGGAAGGAGAAACTGGACTGCGAGATGACAATAGGACAAGGTTACCAAATCCTCTCCCTGACTCCACATTCACTGGAGCTGAAGAATCACTATGCGGCCCGGGATGTAGAAGTGGATAAATCATTCCAGGATGAGGAGGAACCTAGGCTCATGTGCCTTAAAGCTGCATGATCAGTAACCACTATACCTAGGAACTGAAGGATAGTGGTAGTTTGTGATTCTCTTCTCAAGGGAAAAGAGACATCCATCTGCCGATATTCACGCTATCCTGAAAGTTATGCTGTCTGCTAGGTGCCAAGATCTGAGAGATTGCTGAGAATCATCAAGCCTACTATTATTCACTGCTGGTCATCCAAGTTGGCATAAATGATAGTGCTAGATATCCTCTGGAACATATCAAAAGTGACTTCATGGAGACATGATGAATCAGATAGTTACACTGGTGATTCTTTCCTCAATTCTCCCAGTCAAGAATAAAGGCCAAGGCAGAGAAGCTCACATTCTTGAGGTGAATGAATGAATGAATGATTGTGTAGATGATGTCAATGAAAGTATGTAATCTTCCTGGACTATGGGATGGCATTTCAAGGACTGCTAAGCAGAGAAGGTATCTACCTATTGAAGAAGGGGTGGTGTCTTCCAGAGCAGACTAACAAACCTACTGAGAAAGGCTTTAAACTAGGATAATTGGGGATGGATGAAAAAAGCATTGAGGTAAGTATAAGCCCTAAGTTAAGTAACACATTAAACACCTGACTAGAAATGAGGAAAAAGGGCAACATCTCAAAAGCTATGTATACTAATTCCCATAATATGAGAAATAAAGTCCCTGATCTAGAGACAATCAAGGAAGAAGCTAACTTGGATGTAGTCTGTCAAGGAGACATGGTACATGGAAAACCA
This sequence comes from Rhinatrema bivittatum, assembly GCF_901001135.1. NCBI lineage: Eukaryota > Metazoa > Chordata > Amphibia > Gymnophiona > Rhinatrematidae > Rhinatrema > Rhinatrema bivittatum. Next base: position 758,634,766 of record NC_042615.1, read on the forward strand.
CGATTGGAATATATTTATTCTGGGCTACAAACTACTCAGAAAAGGCAGGGTAGCAAAAAGGGAGGAGGAGTGGCACTATTTATTAAAAAAATAATATTAAAAGGTAAGGAGGAGGCTCTGTGAGTTAATCTGGAAAGTGGGAATGGAATACCCACCAATACTGGTGTGATACTCCTTCAAAAGGAGAAGAAATGGATAGAGATTTAATGGAGGATATTCACAACATTGCTAAGAAAGGTGAGGTGCTATTTCTAGGGGATTTCAATATGTTAGATGTTGATTGGGACATTCCAGGTATGATGTCTTCTAGAAGCATGGAGATCCTGGATTCCTTGTAGGGAGAACTGTTCCATCAAATGGTAACAGAGCCCACATGGAAGGGCCTGTGTTAATATTTTATTTGTGTTAATTTGAATATCTCTTGTTTGTGTATGCTTTTTTGGCATTTTGTTTTATTTTTGTATCGAATTTATGCTTTGACATTTGTAAAACAGTTTGAACTATCCTTGGGATTGTGAAAGCAGTCTAGAAAAATGCCAAATAAATAAATCCTGGACCTGGTGCTTACCAATGGTGAAAGTGATTCAGATTTTGTGGATGATCACTGGATCGTGTAGTTCAGCTTTAGAGCACAGGTAAGGGTCCTAGACTTCAGGAAAACTAACTTTGTTAAAATGAGGGAGTTCCTCAAGGAGTCGTTAACTGGATGGGTAAATCTAGGAGATCTAGAAGTGGAGTGGGCAAAACTAAAAGCAAATAATGTAAAGGTAACCAATCACTTTATTAGAAAAATATAAGAGGAAAAAGAAGTCACTACGGTTTTTTTAAAGAAGTGGCTGAAACTGAAAGGAAAATAAGGTTAGCATACATAAACTAAAAGCATTCACAGAAAGAAGACAGGCAAAACTATCTGGAAAAGGAAAATAAAGCTAAGCAAGTACTAAGGAGAGCAATGATGCAAACGGAAGAAAAATAGCAAATACAGTAAAATGGGGAGCAAGACTGTTTTCAGAAATGTTAGTGATAGGAGGAAGTGCGAAAGCTACATTGTGAGAGGAGAAAAGGAGGAATATATATTGGATGATGAGGAAAAGGTGTAGAGGCCCATATTCAAACACAGTGCAGACAGTAAAGTTAGCCAGATAAACTTATCTGGCTAACTTTGGAGGTATATTTAGTAATGAAGCCACACTACAGAATATAGCCAGGTATCTTTAATTTAGCCAGCTAACTTTAGGACAGCTCTTTGGCCCAACCAGATTTAGCCAGCTAAGTCATCTGGCTAACTCTGAATATCAACCGCAAGATCCACCAATGTAGGTAATTCTACAAATACCAGAATCAACAACCCACATAGAAATTTTTTTTTTTTTTACATTTGTTTTCCTTTCTTCTTGTCGTCCATCAACTTATAAATCTCCAACCTAGATTACCAACATTATTCCAAGCTCTTTATTCAAGACAAAAATTCTTTTCTACAAAAAATTTTTATAGAGGAAAATGGTCGCTTCATAAAGTTTAAAGTTACCATCCAGGTTAACTTTATTACTATTTTTTAATCACGAACAACCACCATCCCCCAATATTTTATTTACTATTTATTCAAAAATTATTTTTGTAACTTTTTTTTTTAATTTGATTAAATCTTGTCAAAAATGAATTTTTGTCAAAGACAGATGGAACAGTCTGCCTCTGTCAACAAGGAACACTTCATTCTTCATACAACTGAGATCTAAATAGTTTATATGCATTCTCCCATAAACATCACGATTGTACTTAGCTTTTACTCAATCCACATTGAAAGATGGCGAAACATCCATTCACGGCAGCGTGTTAGCAGTATAAGTTGAATGAAGACAAGAAGAAAGGAAAACAAATGTAAAAAAAATAATAATCTTTTTCTATGTGTGTTGTTGGTTTTGGTAACTCTGAATATCGGCATTAGCCATTTAACTTATCCGGCAAACTCAACTCCTTCTAATTACATCCCTGGATCACTCCTAACTTATCCAGCTAAATTCTAGCCTCCTAACTTATTAGCTGATGAGAATTGAGCTCGATATGTGCCCAAATATTCATTTAGCTGGCTAACATCTGAATTAGCCGGCTAAATGATTTTGATTTGGTCTTCATAGATGCTTAATACATTTTTCTGGTTAGTGTTCAGTGAAGACAGGCCTGGAGTAAGACCATGGAAAATAGACACAATAAGACTGATAGTTAGATAAACCTCATTTTTTAGAAAAGTATGTTTGTGCGGAGTTCAACTTAAGGATGGGCCAGATGGGATACTTACATATGTTCTGGTAACTCCGCTGCTTTTTTTTAGAGTTAGGAATACTTCTGGAGGACTGGAGTCAGACTGATGTGCTTCCTCATCACAAAAGTGGAAGCAAGTAGGAGGCTGGGACCTACATCTGGTTAGCCTGTCTGTGGTGAGTGAATTAATGGAATCACTCTAAAACAGAGGATAATGCAGATTTTGGAATCCAGTGGATTACAAGATCCAAGGCAGCATGGTCTTACCAGAGGTAAGTCTTGTCAGATAAATCTGATCAGTTTCGTTGTCTGAGTGCCATGAAAGTTGGATCAGGGAAAGTGTCAGTTATAGTGCTTTGGCACAGTTTTGTATAGGCAATTTATAAATAAGCTGAGTGCCCTTATAATGGGCTCTAAACTGACTGAAGCTGACAAAATGTTGTCAGCTTCCACTAACACTGCTGCAATTCCTGCCTAGGCAGAATAGCAGCAATCCTAGGGGAAGAACATAAGAACATAAGAAATTGCCATGCTGGGTCAGACCAAGGGTCCATCAAGCCCAGCAACCTGTTTCCAACAGAGGCCAAACCAGGCCACAAGAACCTGGCAATTACCAAAACACTAAGAAGATCCCACACTACCGATGCAATTAATAGCAGTGGCTATTCCCTAACTAAACTTGATTAATAGCCGTTAATAGACTTCTGCTCCAAGAACTTATCCAAACCTTTTTTGAACCCAGCTACACTAACTGCACTAACCACATCCGCTGGTAACAAATTCCAGAGCTTTATTAAGAACATAAAACATAAGAAATTGCCATGCTAGGTCAGACCAAGGGTCCATCAAGCCCAGCATCCTGTTTCCAACAGAGGCCAAAACCAGGCCACAAGAACCTGGCAATTACCCAAACACTAAGAAGAACCCATGCTACTGATGCAATTAATAGCAGTGGCTATTCCCTAAGTATAATTGATTAATAGCCATTAATGGACTTCTCCTCCAAGAACTTATCAAACCTTTTTTGAACCCAACTACACTAACTGCACTAACCACATCTTCTGGCAACAAATTCCAGAGCTTTATTGTGCATTGAGTGAAAAAGAATTTTCTCCGATTAGTCTTTAATGTGCTACTTGCTAACTTCATGGAATGCCCCCTAGTCCTTCTATTATTCGAAAGTGTAAATAACCGTGTCACATCTACTCGTTCAAGACCTCTCATGAACTTAAAGACCTCTATCATATCCCCCCTCAGCCTTCTCTTCTCCAAGCTGAACAGCCCTAAACTCTTCAGCCTTTCCTCATAGGGGAGCTGTTCCATCCCCTTTATCATTTTGGTTGTCCTTCTCTGTACCTTCTCCATTGCAACTATATCTTTTTTTAGATGCGGCAACCAGAATTATACACAGTATTCAAGGTGCGGTCTCACCATGGAGCGATATAGCGGCATTATGACATTTTCCGTTTTATTAACCATTCCCTTCCTAATAATTCCTAACATTCTGTTTGCTTTTTTGACTGCTGCAGCACACTGAGCCGACAATTTTAAAGTATTATCCACTATGATGCCTAGATCTTTTTCCTGGGTGGTAACTCCTAATATGGAACCTAACATTGTATAACTATAGCAAGGGTTATTTTTCCCTATAGGCACCACTTTGCACTTGTCCACATTAAAGTTCATCTGCCATTTGGATGCCCAATCTTCCAGTCTTGCAAGGTCCTCCTGTAATGTATCACAATCCGCTTGTGATTTAACTACTCTGAATAATTTTGTATCATCTGCAAATTTGATAACCTCACTCGTCTTATTCCTTTCCAGATCATTTATATATATATATATATATATATATATATATATATATATATATATATATATATATATATATATTGAAAAGCACCGGTCCAAGTACAGATCCCTGAGGCACTCCACTGTTTACCCTTTTCCAATGAGAAAATTTACCATTTAATCCTACTATCTGTTTCCTGTCTTTTAACCAGTTTGTAATCCACGAAAGGACATCGCCTCCTATCCCATGACTTTTTAATTCTTAGAAGTCTCTCATAAGGGACTTTGTCAAACACCTTCTGAAAATCCAAATACACTACATCTACCAGTAAACCTTTATCTACATGTTTATTAACCCCTTCAAATAAATGAAGCAGATTTGTTAGGCAAGACTTCCCTTGGGTAAATCCATGTTGACTGTGTTCCATTAAACCATGTCTTTATATATACTCTACAATTTTGATCTTGAGAATAGTTTCCACTATTTTTCCCGGCACTGAAGTCAGGCTCACTGGTCTATAGTTACCCGGTTCGCCCCTGGAGCCTTTTTTAAATATTGGGGTTACATTGGCCACCTTCCAGTCTTCAGGTACAATGTCTGTGTCTCACTGCAGTGGAGGAGAGGGTGGGAAAAACAACTGGGGCAATGGGGACACCGGGAAGCCGCAACACATCTGCTGGTGCTTGGCAACACACTAGTATGTCATGACACACTGGTTGAGAATCACTGCCCTAGAGGCCAGGTGAGACAGTGGAGGTATGACAGAGACATTTAAATACCTCATAGTTATCAATGTACAAGGTGGGTTCCTTTCAATGGAAAGGAGACTCTGGAATGAAGATTCATGGGATGAGAGTGAAAAGGAGTAGATTGAGGAGTAATCAAAGGAAGCAGTTCTTTACAGAAAGGGTGGTAGATGCACGGAACAGCCTCCCCATGGAAGTGGTGAAACAAGGACAATATCTGAATTTAAGAATGCATGGGACAAGCACAGGTGGTCTCTGAGGGAAGTGGTATGGATTGTGGTACTAAGCAGTTGTGGAATGGTATCATCAGGTCCACCTTCCCACAGGTTAAAAGTAGGTTGTAGTATTCCCCAACACAGCCAATGCTTCTTTAACCATTTCTCCTCTGCAAGATTCTTCAACATAATAAGGCAACCTCAAAACACAGCCATGGCTTGAGTGGATGCTTTAACCCTGCAGGGAGCTTAAACAACCAGGAGTCAATACTTGCATCTAACGTCACAGTCCACTTCGTGGCAGGCCGTCTGAACAGAGTTCCGGTCAAACCATTGTTCCTGAAGAGAACCGCTGGGTGATCAGTCTCTAGCTTCTGCCACTGGGTTTTAAACTTCTCTGATTTTAGCACAGCCACTGGCTTTTGCAACTGGGTTTAAACCTCCCTGTTTCTGGCATAGTCTCTGGCTTTTGCCAGAAGAAACTTTTTAAGCACCTAGTCCAGTGCTTGTGGGCTTGATTCGAGGGAAACCAAGCCCTTACTGCCACTACTCACTGAAGCTTGTAGAGAGAGACTCATACACTTGCCTTGCCCAACTACAGCTACAACCATCCTCAGCAGTTTCTTCTTATCAGACTCTAACCTGTCTAGTGTTACTGATCCAGGTGTCCTTGAGGGGTCTCCATCATTCATTGGCCACCTCCATCAGCATCAGCCCCAGCTCTGGCTCTAGACTCTCCAACACATCCATCTCCATCTCTTCCATGTCTCCCTCTTCCTTTAGTAGTCCTTCTTCCTGTTCCTGTCTGGGCCCCTCTACAAGCCACCTCCCCTTCTCCTTCCAGTCCACCTGGGTGTCCCTTCCCCCTTGCTATGCCGTCCCTCCCTCTTTGTTCTCCAACCCTCCCCTTCCCCCATTGCTTCTTGAAGAAAGAGCTTTTCCCCTAACCTGGGGCTTCTTGGGTTTTGAAGGTTCCACCCAGGTTTCCTCCCTTGCACAGATTGCCCCCCTGACCTCCTCATCCATCCTCTCTCAGGGTATATAATAACCATCATAATGGGCAAACTAGATAGACTGTACGGTCTTTTCTTGCGATCAAGTTTCTAGGTTTCTAAATTGTAATATGGCGCCTTATAGCTCACCTATGGCAGATGTATGCTTATCATACCACAACCCAAACAGTATGATAGCTTATTTGTGTACTTATGGTAAAGAATCCGAAAAGGGGAGACTATGTGCTTCTGATGCTCGTATAAGGGAAGCAGTAATAAAAATGTTTTAAAATACATAAAAAAGTCCTTACATCCATATCTATAGTAAGTCCACCAAGAGCAAAGAAACAGCGCAGACACAGATATTCTGATAAAGAACACATTTGGAACTTTTGTATACTCCAAAAAGAAGGAATATATTCTAATGCTTAGAGCAAACATCCATAGATCCCTGCATCCTGTCTTCAACAGTTACCAATTCAGGTTGCTAGCAACCCTACATCAGCAGATTGCAAAGAGTAAGATCCATTTATTTTTTCTCACTCCCAGGGATACAGCAAATGGTGACTATTCCAAAAAATGGTTTATGGGCTTTTCTTCTTTCCAAATTTGTTTATACATACTGCAGTCTGCTAGAGGTTATTCCCCCCAAAAATGCATTCTGTCAATAAAGCAGGAGATTTTGAATGTTATTCCTAAGTAAACAGGACCTCCAAATTGGCGGGAGGAAATACCATTAAGCAGAGTGTGAGTGCAGTCTGATAAACTCAGCAGAGTCTTTTTGGTAGGCCAGAAAAATATCTGAGGGTAATCCCGCTCCCTGCTATTATATAAGGCCTGTTATAAACTATTTAAACAAGCAAAAGCAGTTTAAATAAAAAGGCAAAGCAGTATTTGAAGTTGTGAAATAAACAACTGCAGTTAAACAATATCCTCTCATACAGACACAGTAACTTCCTAAGTGCATACTATATTCTTCCATAGATAAGAATGTCAGTGCTGTGTTCTGAGGAGATTACGAGTTTAATATGTTTCTAATGAGATTTGTAATTGCTTAAAGAAACTAAGTTTTGAAATGATAAACTACAGTTCAGGTACTTCTTCCTAACATCTCATTTATCAGACATTATCAATTGTTTTCTGCGTTGTTGATTTATGATCCTAATAAAGAGCATCTTTAAACTTGTAGCTGAAGAGTTTATTTACAGTAAATAATTCATTCATTAAATTTTTGACAACCGGTGATGCTGAATTTGCTTTTTCGTTTAAGCCCCCTAGTCTAACAACTATTATATTCACATTTTACCATAGTTACAGAAAGAAATGAGTATGACTCAGATTGCACACTCTGTCTAGACTACTGGTTCATACATTCCTTTAGCAAAACTGTGGTGCTCAGAAAATGTCACTAAGCATGGGGTCATCCCAATTTGGGGGGAGAGCATATTACAGCCAGATGAAATCCTTATTTTTAGGTATTTTACAGGGCTACAGAACAGAACGAACAAGCTATGTCATGTGATTGCCAGTTTGGGGTTCCAAGACATTGTGAATCCCACCTCCTGGTGGGATTCACCATACTAGTGCAATGTTTGCAGTCGCTAACACCCCTCTGCCCCCCCCCAAGTATTATCGGTGTCACAGGCCCCAGCCCCGCTCTGACACACTGTAGAATGCCCCTTGCATGTTTTCTAGGAGCTTCAGTTCTGATCAGGGCCCTGCCGCAAAATGCATGCTAGGAAGAAAGAAAATTTGAAGCTATAGTCTGGAAATCATGAGGTTTTCAGAAAGCAACAAAGTATGAGGACGGAATTCCATGTCATATGGGCCATGTGCCGTCTCAGATTTCCTGCAACAATGTGGCTCAGCTTATGTGAAACCCTTAATGGGGGCTTTTAATCTTAAGGTCCCGCAAATGTATTTTACTCTTTGGGGCTGCTCTGGCTAGCAATGTACTCCTATGTTTAACTTAAACCTGGGGGGATTCCTTTTATGGGGGAAGTTCTTGCTTAAAGACCAGACCATGGTTTCATGCTTTCAGTGTGTGTAAAACTATAGGTACATCCCATGGGGTGAGATGCTGAGACAAATCAGACAGAAACAGACTTTGGGTGTTAAAATAAAGTTTACTGCTTGGTAATAGTTAAGTCCATTTGTCACTAAGGTCGAAGTTACATCTGGTTCATGAGTGTATTTCTCTGTAGGTAGTTTTCCTTTTATTTCAGGCATCTGGGTAGAGCTTCCGTGGTGATTTTGCTTGTACAAAGCTCACCCAGCAGCTAACCGGGAATCCTATTGGAGGGATTCCCACATTCACAGAAAAACGGCCCTCTCTGACTCCATTTCCTTCCTGAACCACCCAGCCCATTCTGCTCCCATGAGTAGAGATCCGATTGGGGTCTGCTGGTCTTGCTCCTTCATTCTTAGTTGTTGTTCCTGTGGATTTCTCTTGGGGGAAAGTTAAAGGGGGATCAGGCTATTCCAGCACTGCATCCCTGTGGGGATAAGCGAGTCAAAAACCTCCCCACAAAACAATATCCAAATACTTGTTCTCTGAAAAAAAAAAATCTCTCGGTGGCTGCTGCTTTACTATCACTGATACTTGCCTCATCTAGGGTATAGATTAAGGCTCACAGGTCTTTAGCCCATGTCCTTTGTGTCCGGGGGAACCTTCTCCAAAGGGCACAAGGTTTAAGCAGGAGTCCCTTCTCAGTCAGAAGATCTGTCACTGGTACCTGCTCCATCTAGGGAGTAGAGGGGCTCACAGGTCTTCAGGACTCTGGGATGAGAGCCCTTTCACCCCAAAGGGAATCAGACAAAAATCTCTCTCACTGCAGCCAAATACAGGAGGACAGCCCTCTGGCAGGTTGTGCACAGAGAGCACCTCTTAAAAATATAAAGTTCCTGATGAGGCAGGGAGGCCTCACCAGAGAATGGAAAAGCTACATCCTCACGGCTCTGAATCTAAATCAAACTGACTCCAAAGAACACTAAAATGGCTGGGCTACATAGGATTGAGGCATCCAGTCCAGATCTTCCAAGTTGGGAGAGGCTGAGAGGGATGGGAGGCTCATGATATTAAAGGTTCTATACAGTAGTCCTGGGGGAATTCTGCACTACTGAGGAGCACAGAACACCCCCCCCCCCCCCCCGCATTGAATTGCCATTTTCTTTGCAGAATTTGGCAATTCTGCGCAGAAAATGGCAGAGGAGACCCAAGCATGCCACGAACGGAGCGCGCGAAGATGAAAGCCCCGGCGCACCATGAGATGTGCTCCGCTCGTGGCAAAGATGAAGGCCCCCGGTGCCGTGGGACGCACGCTGTTTGTGGTGAAAATGAAGGCCCCTGGTGCCACGGGAAATGCTCCACTCGAGGCGAAGATGAAGGTCCCGGTGAGAGTGAATGTTTGTGTGTGAGAGCAGAGGGAGAGGGGTGTGGGAAAGGGGAGGGGGAGTGAGAGGGAAGGGGATGGGGTGAGAGAGAGCAGGGGGGTGAGAGAGCAGGGGGGCAAGCAGGAGGGGCTGAGAGAGAGCATGGGAGGTGAGGGGGGAGATGCTTGAGTGTGGGTGTCAGAGAGAGGGAGTCTATATGAGGAGATTGTGAAGGAGTGTGTATGTGTGTGAGAGATTGGGAGCTGATGTGTATAAAAAAGGGATTGTGTGTATGTGAGGGTGCTGGCTTGTGTGAAGGGATTGTGTATGTGTGAGACAGAGCCTGTGTGAAGGAGTGCGTGAGAGAAAGACATAGGTAACCTGTGTGAAAATGTATATGTGAGAGAGAAAGGGAGCTTGTGTGGGTGTGTATGCAAGAGAGAGGGACCCTGTATGAGGGGATGTGTGTGTGTGCGAGAGAGTGAGGGAGCCTGTATGAGAGTGTGTGTATGTGTACTAGAGAGAGGGAGCATGTGTGTGAGAAAAGGAGGTACAGAGGGAGCCTGTGTGAGGGGCAGTACTGAAAATGGGGTCAAACTCTGGGCAATAGAGTGGAAGGGGTTGAGCCTAGAGGTGGAGGGGAGAGATACTGGCAGGTGGAAGAGCTGGGGCCTGAGAGGGCAAAGTGGCCAGGGGAGTAGGGAGAGCGAGTGGAAGGGGTTGAGCCTAGTGGTGGAGGGGAGAGATACTGGCAGGTGGAAGAATTGGGGCCTGAGAGGGCAAAGTGGCCAGGGGAGTAGGGAGAGCAAGTGGAAGGGACACTCTTACAATGAATTTCTAGGGAAATTCTGCTCAAAATATTTAAAATTCTGCATCTCTAAGTAATAACTTTTTTCTGTATTAATTTAAAATGTAATTACATAAAGACTGTCATGTAAATTGTGTTATTTTGACCAATATAAAGTTTGCAGAATTTTTAATTTTTTTGTGCAGAAAATCCCCCCAGGAGTAATACAGGGACACAGTGACAACTAGTGGCCAACTTGTGGGTGCTACAGATGTGCTTATCTGGGATCTGCTACTGGCAAAAGTGTAAACTGTTTTTTTTTTTTCTGCAGAGGTAGTGGAAGGATCTCTGTTCCTACTAAGGAGGGTGTTATCCCTTCCCTCAGGTGTGATTATTAATCTCACTCCCTCAACCTCTTTCTCTCAACTCTATAGAAGGACATACTGTTACCATATATTTCCTAACAGGAAGGCTTTAGAAATCTGTGGAGGGAAGCTTAGCTTCAAGGCCCTTTTGCATTAAACTCTATAAAAGCCATTTTTCCTTCTCTATAAATAGTACTAATACAGCCTTGGCATTCAGAAATCACACTGAAAGCAATGTGATTTCCAACTACTTTACTGATAGGTTGTTTATTTATTTATTTAGAAATTTTATATACCGACGTTCATCGGGGATATAACCTCAGTTTACAGTTAACAAATAAACATACGCCTGGAGGGCGTTTTACATCGAACGAATATTAGTAACTTAGCAACAGTTGATAAGTGAAGAATATTTACAGCATTCAAACTTAGTGGTTTCAAATAAAGTCAATAAATAAGTAAGTAGTGGAAAGATTAATAAATTTGTGACTTAATTCTTCTAGTGAAGTCTTTGAATTTAATGGCATCAAATTCCTCATTATGTAATCTCCTTCTCCTTTCCAGTTACTGTGATCACAGGAAGGGCAATCCCTCGCTCAGCTCCCAGCTATGATAAGTACTTCTCCTCACTGTAGAATGGTTAGAATAAAGTCCCAATTCTCATAGCTCTCCTGAATTCTTATTATATAGTATAGATCTCTTATGACAGTACCAATGGGCACTCTCCTCTCAAGTGCAGCACACTTGAGTCAGCAGCAAAGCCACATTTCTTCAATGCTCCTTCCCTCTGGCAAGGAATAGGATTCCACTTCTCTGATGAAATCTTTACTCCACAGGCTCTTCCTAGGTGAAAGACACTACTTCCCCAATATCAGGCCGATACAGTACAGTGCGCTCTGGTGGAGCGCCCTGTTAGCCCAGGTTTGGACGTGCATTTTCGACGCGCTAGCTTTACCCCTTATACAGTAAGGGGTAATAGCGTGTTGAAAATGCACGTCCAACCCCCCCCCCCCCCCCCCCCGAAACTAATAGCACCCACAACATGCAAATGCATGTTGATGGCCCTATTAGTTAAACTGCTTTTCTGTACACCCTCCGAATACTTTCTAAATCCACTGTATACCCTATGTTACCAGTAGGAGGATTCCTGCTGACTCCCGCGCCTCTGCGCGACGGCTGCTTCAGACTCAGCGTGACCCGCGGGTTGACTCCACCCCTTTTGACATCAGCTGCCGGCGGAAGTTCCCGCAGAGCGCGGGAAAAAGCTGTATTTAAGAGGAGTTCTCCAGCACAGCAGTGCCGCAGCTACAGGCTTGCTTGTGCAGGAGCTCTGTTGGATTATTGCTTGTCTCTGCCTCCTGAATTGACCCGGACTGTTTGGACCTTTTCTCTTTGCTGCCTGCCTCTGGATCACTCGGCTTGGTTTTGTTCTGCTTGGTTCTTTTGTCTGCTGCCTGTCCCGACCTGGACTGTGACTTGGATCTGCTGCCTGCCTCTGGATTCCGTTGCCTTGGTTCTATTGTCTGCTGCCTGCCCCGACCCGGATTGTCATTTGGATCTGCCTTCTGCTGCTTGCCTCTGGATTACGCTGCATTGATTTGGTTGTCTGCTGTCTGCCCCAACCCAGACTGTTCCCCGGATTCCTGAACTTCTAACAAAGGCAAGGAAAGGCGGTCTTCTATTTTGCTTCCACAACCAGGTTCCAAACACCCTAAAGTTACGGAATTATATTAATCATCCACTTGAGCTCTTCGCCATTGTGAAGAAATTATCTTCCTGACCAATAATTGATTTCCATAGTGATCCCAGCTGTGATATGTTGGCAAATTACTTTGAAGAAAAGATTGCTTCCATCCACCAGCAGTTGATTACATCAAATGTAACCAGACAATTGTCCAACACCATATTGGACCGCCTTCTGAACTGTATCAGTTCATGAGCTTACAACATTGGTGGACAGACTTCATGCTGCCTTTTTTTCCACTAGACCCATACTACTAAGGATATGAAAGACCTCTATTATTAAGTCATGGCAGCTATAGTAAACAAATCCATGTCAGAAGGGGTAATGCCTGAGAGTCTCAAATTGGTGACTGTAAGACCTGTTTGGAAGAATAGTAATCTCCCAGATGAGATTACAAACTTCTGCTCAATATCAAATCTTCCCATCTTGGCCAAAATTATTGTGGAAATGTGTCCTGGTTCAATTGGATGATTATTTAGAGGATCATATCAGTGTGGATAATCACAATTCGGATTTCAAAAGATCCACAATACTGAATTGCTGTTAGTGTTCTTTCTAGATGATCTGTACTGTAAATTTGAACAAGGAAAAACTGGAATATTGCTAGTTAGATATAGTATCAGGTTTCAACACCATAAAGTATGATTTATGAGCATTCCAGCTGAGCCAAATCAGGATTGGGGGTAAGGCACTCAAGTGGTTTGAATCTTATTTCTCCAAGAGGAATCAGCAGGTGAGGTTGAGTGATTCCTTTTCAACATGGAGACCCTATGTATGGGAGTACCACAAGGATCTCCCCTATACTCTGTGCTCTTCAATATATTCTTGTCTCCTATTGGGCAAATACTTAAAACCGTGGGCGTAATGTATTATATCTATGCAGACAACCTACAACTGTATATCCCCTGTGATGAGAATGACATTTTTCCTCAAATATTTTTTCAACAATGCTTATCATCCTTACAGGACTGGCTTGCTGTGCAAGGGCTGACTTTAAATGTTGCCAAAACCTGATAGCTATAGGTTGGAAAAATCTCTCTATCAACTGATGATTTTTCTGTATTTTTTGAAGGGACTTCCTTAACAGTGTTAAAGGAAGTTAGGAATCTTGGAATAATATTGCACTCCAAATTGACTATGAAAGCACATGTCCAGCATTTAGCAAAGGCTGCCTTTTATACGTTAAAATTACTAAGGCCATTAAAATAAATTTTTCTACAAACATGTTTAGATCAGTATTATAGTCCCTAGTTATTAGCCATCTGGACTACTGTAGCATTTTCTGGATTGCGTGCCCTGAAAAGCTAGTCCACGTGTTACAACGAGTCCAGAATGCAGCAGCATGTTTGCTAACCGGGAGAAAAAAAAGGGAAAACATATTTCCCCATCATAATTGACTTGCACTGGCTGTCAATAAGATATCATTCAAAGTTTAAAGTGTTGAATCTGATTCACAGGAGGGTCTATGCAGAGCATAAATCTATTGTCACTGAGAGATTAAAATGGTATAGGCCAATAAGAACCATTAGGTCAATAGGGACTCAACTATTTGAGGTGCCCCTAACTTGCACCTGTTCTCTGGAATTTTCTCTCTCAGGAATTAAAAGGTGAATTTTAAGAGCCAGACACGCGTCAAAATTAGGGGATGTGCGACTATGATGGGCTCGCGCATGCTGAGTGGATTTTAAAAGCCGTCTGAGTACACATGTAAATGCTGCTGCGCACGCATCTTGGAACTTCTCAAAAAGGGCAGGGCATGGACATGGTCTGGGTGAGGCATGGGTGGTACGTGGGCATTCTGAGACTTGAACCAGAAAGTAACACGTAAATACTTATGTGATCCTACACGCACCGTGGTCCCTTGCTACATAACTTTACTTCTGCAATGGATGGCGTATAAGTAAAAAAAAAAAAAAAAAAAACTAACGAGCCATTTCAGAGGCGTGCAAAGGGTCTGGGATAATGGGTGGGTGTATAGGCTATCAAACCAGGGAGCTCTGGAGGACCTAACTGTTGACTGGGCAAACTGAGGAGGAACTGGTAAAACAGGCAATGGCGTCAACGCACGTTCCTTTTAGGAATGAATTAAAGACTATTCTTTTTAGGGCTAGCATTGCTCAGTTTTATATGTTTTATGAAGCAATGTATGTTGAATGTGTTATAATGTATAACATTATATTTTATTATGTGTGTCAAGTGTAACCCACTCCATTGGAGGCAGCAGACTATAGTATATGCTTTTTAAATAAATAAATAAATAAATAAATAAATAAATAATAGTATCCATGTCTCTATCCAACTACCCTACTGCCTCTCTTTAGCTACAGATGTGTATAGTAATATGAATAATATACAGGCCGATACAGAAAGAAATGTAGGAGAGCGCGCGATACAGTAAATAAAAATATGCTAATTAGGGCCCGCGGTAAAAGGAGCGGCGGCTGTCAGCGGGTTTGACAGCTGACGCTCAATTTTGCCGGCATCGGTTCCCGGACCCGCTGACAGCCATGGGTTCAGAAACCAGACGCCGGCAAAATTGAGAGTCCGGTTTTCAACCTGCGAGCCGCGGGCTGATTTTAAATTTTTAAATTTTTTTATTTTTACTGCTTTTCTGTACACTTTCCCGGCGCCGAGAGAAATTAACGCCTACCTTTGGGTAGTTTCTGAAAGTAAAATGTGCGGCTTGGCTGCACATTTTACTTTCTGAATCACGCGGGAATAACTAATAAGGCCATCAACATGCATTTGCATGTTGAGGGCGCTATTAGTTTGGGGGGGGTTGGACGTGCGTATTCAACGCGCTATCTGTATTGTATTGGCCTGATAGTGATTTGTGTGTATAGAGTGCTTTGTCCAAGTACCTTTTACAATCTGTGCATTTCAGATATATACACAGTCTGACAGTATTTGAAGGGAAAAGGGTGGGATAATATTGTTATAGTTGTTTTTACATTGGGGCAGGGATTGCTTTACTTAATATGCCAGATAGATCCTTACTCTTCTTTTCCATTCACCCATTGGAGAAGATGACATTTGGAAATAAATTTTAAATAATCAGAAGCTGAGAAACACAGCATCTTGTACAAAGTAAATCCTGGCTTTATTTTGAATAGGGCTCTTTACTGAAAGCAACAACTGCAGCCTAATGTATACTTTTAATAATGAGGTAAGGACTCTGTTGTAACTGAGTTTTGCAAATTTTGACTTTTGGAAAAATGTTATTGTTTTCTTCTTCTTTTGTAGAATATCTGCCAAACTCTCTGGTGCTTAGTAAAAGGTTCCTGTCGTTCAAAGCTTGATGCTGCTGCAGACGGAACAAGATGCGGGGAAAATAAGGTGAGATTGAACTTCTAACCAATGGATTTGCGAGTTTGCAATTTGCCATGCATTTGTTGCCAAAGAATGAGCTATAGTAGTAGTCCATGCAGGCATCCACAGTATCAGTCATTTAACTTGTCACTTCATTATGGTGAATTTATTCTTAACCTAAGGCAATGTTTACAGAATGTTCACTATAATTATCCTGGTTTATATATTTAGACTTAAACCTTCAATTTTCTGCTCCAAGGCAATGACACAGAGTGACATGTGTTAAAGCCCTCACCCCCACTCCCACTGTGGTTACAATGTTAGTCCAATCAAAAATGTAGAGAAAATGTTGGTACATAAGTTGTTTCTGGTGGTTACTACTATTTAATGTTTGTATTATTTATCACCCAGCCCCATAGAACAAGTCAGGGCAGTGTACATAGCATGTAAAAAACTGTATAGCTTATTAGATAAACTCTTAGAAATGCTCCATTTATTAGGACTCTGCTGGACTTGATGAAAGAAATGTTTTCTCTGGGAATTCCATTTTGAAAATGATTTACAGTATACAGCATCTACATGGTTTATTGCTAGTAAAATGGAAGAAACTAGCATAAAGAATAAAACTGCTGAACATATAGATAAACATAGTTTAATGGGACAAAGCCAACATGGATTTAGCCAAGGGGAGTCTTGCCTCACAAATTTGCAACATGTTTTTGAAGACATAAATAAATATGTGGATAAAGGTTATCCTGTTGATATAAAAACATAAGAACATAAGAAATTGCCATTCTGGGTCAGACCAAGGGTCCATCAAGCCCAGCATCCTGTTTCCAACAGAGGCCAAACCAGGCCACAAGAACCTGGCAATTACCCAAACACTAAGAAGATCCCATGCTACTGATGCAATTAATAGCAGTTGCTATTCCCTAAGTAAACTTGTTTAATAGCCGTTAATAGACTTCTCCTCCAAGAACTTATCTAAACCTTTTTTGAACCCAGCTACACTAAGGGCCGGATTTTAAAAGGGTTACACGCATAAGGTACGCGCATAACCCTTTTAAAACCCCCCTGTGCGCGCTGAGCCTATTTTACATAGGCTCGGTGGTGCTCGCAAGCCCCGGGACGCGCATAAGTCCCGGGGCTTGCAAAAAGGGGCAGTCGGGGGCGTGGCCAGGGGGCGTGGTTTCTGATTGTGGGCGTGTTTGGGGGCATGTGGGCGGTCCGGGGCGTGGCCAAGTGCCCCGACAGCGGCCTGTGTCGGGGCCTGCCGTGCCGGCGCACGTAAGTTACTACTGCCCGGAGGCAGTAGTAACTTTTCAGATAAAGGTAGGGGGGGTCTAGATAGGGCCGGGAGGGTGGGTTAGGTAGGGGAAGGGAGAGGAAGGTGCGGAGGGGTGGAAGGAAAGTTCCCTCCGAGGCCGATTTCGGAGTGGCCTTGGAGGGAACGGGCAGCGCGCGCAGGGCTCGGCGCGCGCAAGTTGCACAAATGTGCACCCCCTTGTGCGCGCCAACCCTGGATTTTATAAGATACGTGCGGCTGCGCACGTATCTTATAAAGTCCAGCGTACTTTTGTTCGCACGTGCGCTGTCTTTTAAAATGTACCCCTAACTGCACTAACCACATCCTCTGGCAACAAATTCCAGAGCTTTAATGTGCGTTGAGTGAAAAATAATTTTCTCCGATTAGTCTTAAATGTGTTACTTGCTAACTTCATGGAATACCCCCTAGTCCTTCTATTATTTGAAGGTGTAAATAACCGAGTCACATCTACTCATTCTGGATTTCCATAAAGCATTTCACAAAGTACTTTATGAGAGACTTCTTAGGAAATTAAAAAGTCATGGAATAGGGGGCAATGTCCTATTGTGGATTGCAACTGATTAAAAGAAACAGAGTAGGGCTAAATGGTAGATTTTCCCAAATAGAGAAGTGCCCCAGGGATTGGAGTGCCCCTGGGATTGTACTGGGACCCCTGCTTTTTAATATATTTATAAACGGCCTGGAAATGGGAACAAGTGAGGAGATCCAAATTGTCAATGACACAAATTATTCAAAGTTGTTAAATCACAAGAGGACCATGCAAAACTGGGTGAATGGACATGCAAATGGCAAATGACATTTAATATGGACAAGTGCAAAGTGATGCACTTAGGAAAAAGTAACCCAATTTATGGCTACACAATGCAAGGTTCCACATTAGGAATCACCACTCAGGAAAAGGATCTAGGTGTCATAGTTGAAAATACGTTGAAATCACCTGCTCAGTGTGCAGCAGCAGCCAAGAGAGCAAGTAGAATACTAGGGATTTTTTCAGGAAAGGAATGGAGAATAAAACAGAGAATATCATAATGCCTCTGTATCACTCCATAGTGCATCTTCATCTTGAGTATTGTGTGTAGCTCTGGTTCCATATCTCAAAAAACATATAGCAAAATTAGAAAAGTTATAGGGAAGAGCGACCAAAACGATAAACGGAATGGAATAATTCCCCTATGAAGAAAGGCTAAAAAGGTTAGGACTCTTCAGCTTGGGGAAGAGACAGCTGAGGGGAGATATGATAGAGGTTCATAAAATAATGAATAGAATGGAACGAATAATCATTAATCAGTTGTTTATTCTTTTGAAAGTTCAGAGACCATGAAGTTACAAACATAGGGGTAGATTTTAAAAGAAGCGCGATCAGCCTACTTTTGCTTGCGCATCAGACTCAAGCAAAAGTACGCTGGATTTTAGTGGATACGCGCGGAGCCGCGCGTATCCACTAAAATCCTGGATCGGCGCGCGCAAGGCTATCGATTTTGTATAGCCTGCGCGCGCCGAGCCGCGCTGCCTCCCCCCGTTCCCTCCAAGGCCGCTCCGAAATCGGAGCGGCCTCGGAGGGAACTTTCCTTTGCCCTCCCCTCACCTTACCCTCCCTTCCCCTACCTAACCCACCCACCCGGCCCTGTCTACACCCCCCCCTTACCTTTGTCGGGGGATTTACGCCTCCCGGAGGGAGACGTAAATCCCCGCGCGCCAGCGGGCCTGCTGCGCGGCGGGCCGCGACCTGGGGGCGGGTACGGAGGGCGCGGCCACGCCCCCGGGCCGTAGCCACGCCCCGTACCCGCCCCCAAAACGCTGCCGACACGCCCCCGCAACGCCGCGCGCTCCGGCCCTGCCCCCCGACACGCCCCCCTCCGAGAACCCCGGGACGTACGCGAGTCCCGGAGCTCTGCGCGCGCCGGGAGGCCTATGTAAAATAGGCTTCCCGGCGCGCAGGGCCCTGCTCGCTTAAATCCGCCCGGTTTTGGGCGGATTTACGCGAGCAGGGCTCTGAAAATCCGCCCCATAATGAAGTTACTAGGTAATAAATTGAAAACTAATAAGAGAAAATATTTTTTTTTACTCAACGCATAATTAAACTCTAGAATTCATTGCCAGAGAATGTGGCAAAAGCTATGGGGGATAGTAAGCAAATCCACGGCTCTCGTGCTAAACTTTCAAAAGGGAAACTTTGATAAAATGAGAAAAATAGGAAAAAACTGAAAGGAGCAGCTACAAAGGTAAAAAGTGTGCAAGAGGCATGGTCATTGTTAAAAAATACCATCCTAGAAGCACAGTCCAGATGTATTCCACACATTAAGAAAGGTGGAAAGAATTTTACAGGGCTAAGCATTATGGTATCATTTTAGAAGTTATTATTTTTAAGTGCTTTAATTTTATGAGTTTAGTTAATAATTTTAAAATACATTTTTAGGTTATTTTTATGTTTTTTTAATTGATAAATGTAAGGATATGACTTTGAATTTGTACTTAGGTTTGAAATATTGATAGTACTGTTAATATGTTGTGAACCGTAATGATAGATTATCTTAGTGACGGTATACAAAACCCAATAAATAAATAAATAAGAAGGCAAAACGATTACAGGCATTGTTAAAAGGGAAGGTGAAAGAAGCTATTTTAGCCAAAAGATCTTCATTCAAAAATTGGAAGAAGGATCCAACAGAAGAAAATAGGATAATGCATAAGTGTTGGCAAGTTAAATATAAGACATTGATAAGACAGGCTAAGAGAGAATGTGAAAAGAAGTTGGCCATAGAGGCAAAAACTCACAGTAGTAACGTTTTTAAATATATCTGAAGCAGAAAACCTGAGAGGGAGACAGTTGGACCATTAGATGATCGAAGGGCTAAAGGGGAACTTAGAGAAGATAAGGCCTTCGCGGAAAGATTAAATGATTTCTTTGCTTCGGTGTTTAATGAAGAGGATGTTGGAGAGGTACTCGTAGCGGAGAAGGCTTTCATGGGTAATGATTCAGATGGATTGAACCAAACCACAGTGAACTTAGAAGATGTGGTAGGCCTAATGGACAAACTGAAGAGTAGTAAATCACCTGGACCGGATGGTATACACCCCAGAGTTCTGAAGGAACTCAAAAATGAAATTTCAAACCTTTTAATAAAAATTTGTAACCTATCATTAAAATCATCCATTGTACCTGAAGACTGGCTAATGTAACCCCAATATTTAAAAAGGGCTCCAGGGGGCAGGAGGGAAGGAGAGCCCTGCCCGCAGCAAAGACCCCAGAGAGATTCGCTGCTTGTTTCCCTGACTGGCCACGCTGTCGCCGGGAGAGAGAGGGGGCGTGACCCTTCGTGCCGACGTCATCAGGTGGAGCCCGGAAAAACGTTTTAAACCAGGGTCCTGCGGCGCACAGGGCAGGAGGGAAGGAGAGCCCTGCCCACAGCAAAGACCCCAGAGAGATTCGCTGCTTGTTTCCCTGACTGGCCACGCTGTCGCCGGGAGAGAGAGGGGGCGTGACCCTTCGTGCCAAAGTCAGCAGGTGGAGCCCGGAAAAACTTTTTAAACCAGGGTTCTGCGGCGCACAGCCGCAGGCGCGCAGCCGAAGCCATGCGCCAAAGGGGCGCACCCCTGGGTAAAAATGGGGAAGAAGAGGAAATCTAAGAACTAGACTTCTTCTCCATTGCCTTTATCATCTGTGAGAGTTGGACAGATGGATGACCACGTATTACATCTGGGTGAGTCATCCATGAGGGACAGCTCCGGGGTTAATTCACCCTCGGGGATTTCACTGAGCCCTGGGCCCCAGCAGCCACCCCCTTCAACCTGCAATCTTGCAGATGGATTAAAGGACAGTTTCAGGGTTGTTAATGGAGGTAACTACTCCCTCCAGCACTAACCCACAGCTGATAGCTGAAGGGGGGACGGCTGGACAAGGGAGGAATTTGTTAAACTCTAGAATTTCTTTAACCTCCGTATGTAGCTCATACGGAGGTTAAAGGAAGTAACTCTCTATTACCTATTCCCTCTATTATCCCTGATCTGTCCGAAGTGTTAGAAGGGGAAGTAGAGCCAGAGTCAGTTTCTTTAAAGGATGTATGGAAATTGGTTGCAAAAGTTGATAAGAAAGTGACAAGTTCTAGTTCCCAAATGCATAACTTTTCTGTTCAGACTTGTGCTAAAATAGGAGAACAGGATATAAGATTAAGGAATGTAGAGGATTCTGTTTCCAAAATTAATGCTCAATTACTCCCCTTACAGGGAGTGACTACATCATTTATAAAGGATAAATTATTCATTTATAATAAAATTGAAGCATTAGAAAATGAAATGAGGTCTAACAATTTACGATTGTTAAATTTTCTTCATACTAGATTATTGTCCCCGAGGGAAATTTTAAGAAAATATTTGAAAGAGATATTTATTCTAGCGTTGGCGCGAACCTCAGGGGCGTCCTCCTCAAGTGACATCACACCATCCGGGTATTTAGCCTCTCCATTTGCTGACTGACTTTGAGTTAGCAAGGATTGGATTTGTCCGGTCTAAGCTGTTCTGCCGCTTCTTGCTGCTGCTGGAAGCTCTCTCTACCCTCCGGGGTTCTACTAACTTGGGTACCCGCTCCTGGGGGCCCTATGCTTCTTTCCAGGTGCCTATCCAGTTTCCAGGTACTCGCTCCTCGAGGGCCTGAGTTGTCACCTTGGTGCCTGCTACCATTACTTCTATCTGCTGGGAACTCTACCATTACAGCTATAAGAGTTGTGAGTAATCTAATATCTACCAGTCTGTCTCACCTACAGCTCCTCATTGGAAACCTGCATTGGAGCTCCCTACACCACCATTGTGGGATGGGTCTCCTCAGCCGAGGACCCAAGACTGCTGCTGCAGGAATCTACTCACTACTGCCACCTCTGGTGGACTCTACAAGCTGTATAATAAAAACTCTCTCTGTGTTTGTGCATCTGAGTCTAGCCTGATACTGCAGTTCCTCATGGGGCTCCTCCCTGTGGGAGTGGTCATTACTGCAATACCTAAGAATCCACCAAACACCTCAAAACCATAACACTACAGAGCGGTTAGCCTGACTTCAGTGCCAGGAAAAATAGTGGAAAGTGTTCTAAATATCAAAATCACAGAACATATAGAAAGACATGGTTTAATGGAACAAAGTCAACATGGCTTTACCCAAGGCAAGTCTTGCCTCACAAATCTGCTTCACTTTTTTGAAGGAGTTAATAAACATGTGGATAAAGGTGAACCGGTAGATGTAGTATATTTGGATTTTCAGAAGGAGTTTGACAAAGGTGGAAATGTCCTTTTGTGGATTACAAACTGGCTAAAAGACAGGAAACAGAGACTAGGATTAAATGGACAATTTTCTCAGTGGAAAGGAGTGGGCAGTGGAGTGCCTCAGGTATCTGTATTGGGACCTGTACTTTTCAATATATTTATAAATGATCTGGAACGAAATATGACGAGTGAGGTAATCAAATTTGCAGATGATACAAAATTGTTCAGAGTAGTTAAATCACAAACAGATTGTGATAAATTACAGGAAAACCTTGTGAGACTGGAAAATTGGGCATCCAAATGACAGATGAAATCTAATGTGGATAAGTGCAAGGTGATGCATATAGGGAAAAATAACCCATGCTATAGTTATACAATGTTAGGTTCCATATTAGGAGCTACCACCCAAGAAAGAGATCTGGGCGTCATAGTGGATAACACATTGAAATCATCGGTTCAGTGTGCTGCGGAGTCAAAAAAACAAACAGAATGTTGGGAATTATTAGAAAGTGAATGGTAAATAAAACGGAAAATGTCATAATACCTCTATATCGCTCCATGGTGAGACTGTACCTTGAATACTGTGTACAATTCTGGTCGCCGTATCTCAAAAAAGATATAGTTGCGATGGGGAAAGTACAAAGAAGGGCGACCAAAATGGTAAAGGGAATGGAACAGCTCCCCTATGAGGAAAGTCTAAAGAGGTTAGGACTTTTCAGCTTGGAGAAGAGATGGCTGAGTGGGGATATGAAAGAGGTGTTTAAAATTATGAAGGGTCTAGAACGGGAAAATGTGAATCGGTTATTTACTCTTTCGGATAATAGAAAGACTAGGGGGCACGCCATGAATTTAGAATGTGGCACATTTAAAACTATTCGGATAAAGTTCTTTTTCACTCTGCCTGCCTCTGGGGACCTACACATGGAACAGGAAGAATTTCAGAGAATGCCACCCTGGAGGTTCTGGATTTCAGCTTTCTACCTAAAATCCTAAATTTGACTTCCAGAACCTCTTTCCCACATTTTCCTATGTCATTGGTGCCCACATGTACCGCTACAGCCAGCTCCTCCCCAGCACTGTCTATAATCCTATCTAGGTGACGTGTGAGGTCTGCCACCTTTACACCAGGCAGGCAAGTTACCAAGCAGTCCTCACATCCACCAGCCACCCTGCTATCTACATTTTTAATAATTGAATCACCAGCTATGATGGCTGTCCCAGCCCTTCCCTCCTGGGCAGTAGCCCTGGGAGACTTGTCCTCAGTGCGAGAGGACAAAACATCACCTGGAGAACAAGTCCTTGCTACAGGATTGCTTCCTGCTACCCCAGGGTGATGTTCTCCAACTGGCAGACCTTTCTGATCCAAGGCAACACTGGGGCTGCCAGACAGGATTTGGGACTTGGCTACTATGTCCCTGAAGGTCTCATCAATGTACCTCTCTGTCTACCTCAACTTCTCCAAGTCTGCCACTCTAACCTCCAGAGATTGGACTCATTCTCTGAGAGCCAAGAGCTCTTTGCACCAAGTGCACACATAAAATCTCTTACCGGCGGGTAAAAAATCATACATGTGACACTCAATGCAAAAGACTGGAAAGCCCCCCTCTTACTGCCGGACTGCTGCCTTCATCTTCATTTTGTTGAGTTCCTAGTTAAGTTTAGGATACAATTTGGCCATATTAGTGTAGTTGTGTTTAAAAAAGGTTTGGACAAGTTCCTGGAGGAAAAGTCCATTAACTTGCAGAAATCTACTGCTTATTCTTGAATAAGCAGCTTGGAATCCATCGACCCTTGGGATCCTGCCTGTTTCTTGTGACCTGGATTGACCACTATTGGAAAAAGGATGCTGGGCTTGATGGACCCTTGGTCTGACCCATTATGGCAAGTCTTATAAGAACATAAGAATATGCTATACTGGGTCAGACCAAGGGTCATAAGAACATAAGAACATAAGAAAATGCCATACTGGGTCAGACCAAGGGTCCATCAAGCCCAGCATCCTGTTTCCAACAGTGGCCAATCCAGGCCATAAGAACCTGGCAAGTACCCAAAAACTAAGTCTATTCCATGTTACCATTGCTAATGGCAGTGGCTATTCTCTAAGTGAACTTAATAGCAGGTAATAGACTTCTCCTCCAAGAACTTATCCAATCCTTTTTTAAACACCGCTATACTAACTGCACTAACCACATCCTCTGGCAAAAAATTCCAGAGTTTAATTGTGCGTTGAGTAAAAAAGAACTTTCTCCGATTAGTTTTAAATGAGCCACATGCTAACTTCATGGAGTGCCCCTTAGTCTTTCTACTATCCGAAAGAGTAAATAAACGATTCATATCTACCCGTTCTAGACCTCTCATAATTTTAAAGATCTCTATTATATCCCCCTCAGTCGTCTCTTCTCCAAGCT
This sequence comes from Rhinatrema bivittatum, assembly GCF_901001135.1. NCBI lineage: Eukaryota > Metazoa > Chordata > Amphibia > Gymnophiona > Rhinatrematidae > Rhinatrema > Rhinatrema bivittatum. Next base: position 758,659,332 of record NC_042615.1, read on the forward strand.
GAAAAGTCCTAACCTCTTTAGTCTTTCCTCATAGGGGAGCTGTTCCATTCCCCTTATCATTTTGGTAGCCCTTCTCTTTACCTTCTCCATCGCAACTATATCTTGTTTGAGATGCGGTGACCAGAATTGTACACAGTATTCAAGGTGTGGTCTCACCATGGTGCAATACAGAGGCATTATGACATTTTCCATTTTATTCACCATTCCCTTTCTAATAATTCCCAACATTCTGTTTGCTTTTTTGACTGCCGCAGCACACTGAACCGACGATTTCAATGTGTTATCCACTATGACGCCTAGATCTCTTTCTTGGGTTGTAGCACCTAATATGGTACCCAACATTGTGTAATTATAGCATGGGTTATTTTTCTCTATGGTTCCTTTAAACCATGTCTTTCTATATGTTCTGTGATTTTGATGTTTAGAACACTTTCCACTATTTTTCCTGGCACTGAAGTCAGGCTAACCGGTCTGTAGTTTTCCGGATCGCCCCTGGAGCCCTTTTTAAATATTGGGGTTACATTTGCTATCCTCCAGTCTTCAGGTACAATGGATGATTTTAATGATAGGTTACAAATTTTTACTAATAGGTATGAAATTTCATTTTTTAGTTCCTTCAGAACTCTGGGGTGTATATCATCTAGTCCAGGTGATTTACTACTCTTCAGTTTGTCAATCAGGCCTACCACATCTTCCAGGTTCACTGTGATTTGATTCAGTCCATCTGAATCATTACCCATGAAAACCTTCTCCATTACGGGTACCTCCCCAATATCCTCTTCAGTAAACACCGAAGCAAAGAAATCATTTAATCTTTCCACGATGGCCTTATCTTCTCTAAGTGCCCCCTTAACCCCTCGATCATCTAATGGTCCAACTGACTCCCTCACAGGCTTTCTGCTTCGGATATATTTTAAAAAGTTTTTACTGTGAGTTTTTGCCTCTACAGCCAACTTCAAATTCTCTCTTAGCCTGTCTTATCAATGTCTTACATTTAACTTGCCAACATTTATGCTTTATCCTATTTTCTTCTGTTGGATCCTTCTTCCAATTTTTGAATGAAGATCTTTTGGCTAAAATAGCTTCTTTCACCTCCCATTTTAACCATGCCGGTAATCGCTTTGCCTGCTTTCCTCCTTTCTTAATGTGTGGAATACATATGGATTGTGCTTCTAGGATGGTATTTTTTAACAATGACCATGCCTCTTGCACACTTTTTACTTTTGTAGCTGCTCCTTTCAGTTTTTTTCTAACTATTTTTCTCATTTTATCAAAGTTTCCCTTTTGAAAGTTTAGCACGAGAGCCGTGGATTTGCTTACTGTCCCCGTTCCAGTCATTAATTCAAATTTGATCATATTATGATCACTATTGCTAAGCGGCCCCACCACCGTTACCTCTCTCACCAAATCCTGTGCTCCACTGAGAATTAGGTCTAAAATTGCTCCCTCTCTCGTCAGTTCCTGAACTAATTGCTCCATAAAGCTATCATTTATTCCATCCAGGAACTTTATCTCTGTAGCGTGTCCCGATGATACATTTACCCAGTCAATATTGGGGTAATTGAAGTCTCTCATTATTACCGCACTACCAATTTGGTTAGCTTCCCTAATTTCTCTTAGCATTTCACTGTCAGTCTCACCATCTTGACCAGGTGGACGGTAGTATACTCCTATCACTATAGTATTCCCCGACACACAAGGGATGTCTACCCATAAAGATTCAATTGTGCATTTAGTCTCATGCAGGATGTTTATCCTATTGAACTCTATCCCGGACATAAAGTGCCACACCACCTCCTAGGTGCTCCTCTCTATTGCGATATAATTTGTACCCCGGTATAGCACTGTCCCATTGGTTGTCCTCCTTCCACCATGTCTCTGAGATGCCAATTAAGTCTATGTCATCATTCACTGCTATACATTCTAATTCTCCCATCTTATTTCTTCTGATTAATAATCAATATTTGGAGCTTCTGCTGCTGATATGTATGGATGTTCATTCTAGAATGTGAATAATAATTAATCAAAATAAATAAAGTAAAACTAGATTTATAATTATAACTGTCCATAAAGCCTCAAAAACAATACAAAACCCTACATAGTGTCATGTTTCAGCAAAAGCCTGCTTGAAGGAGGTAAACTTTTTTTTTTCTGCAGCCAGTAAAGGTTTTAAAACACAGCATAAAGAGACATAATATCTGTACTAAAAAAGCCTCTGAAACTTAAACTCAGCTGGAAACTTGAACTCCCCTATACCAGGATTTCAAACAAAATTGGAAAGCACTCTGTCCATAGGCATCATCCATGCTGTCATCAGTGCAACTATCATCTCTTCAGACTATATAGCATTTACCCATCTTTCTCCCCAGATAAAGGGTTTTTTTTTCCACATGGCAGCAATTTTGACTTTTAAGAGGGCAGCAAGCTCATTCAGCTTTCACAGCAGCCAACACAAAATTGTTGCTGTGTTAAAAGAAAAATATATCTATATATAAATCTATATCTATATCTCTCTGTCTATATCTATATCTATAGATATATAGATATATATATACACATTTATGTGCAGAAAACTGTTCTATGCTTGTGAAGTCTGGAGATATGGCAGTTTACAAAAGTTTATCTCAACATTACTTAAGTGGTTTTGTCTGTTGTATATTCTCTACCGTCTGCTATATTATTGATTTAATATTTATATTTCAGACAGGTTCCACCTTTTTAAGAGGTAGGAAGAGAGGTTGCCTGATGTTTCTGCTATTAAACTCATAAACAGGGCATTCTCTGGACAAATGGCACCTTGGTCAAGACTTGCTTTTGGCACCTCCTCCTTTCTCCCTGTCCCCTTCACCTTTTCTTTCAGGGTTTTGTACTTACTGGTTTGCAGATTGACTCAAGAGAGCGGTGGGTTGCCTGGCCAGCTTGGCACCCAGGGTAGACCCCCCTTCTTGTCCACCCCTAGTGACAACGCTGCTCATAAATAAACTGAGCAATTTAGTGTTGGATTGCAAGGTAGTTGACTAGATTAGAAAGTGGTCGCATGACAGAAAACAGAGCCGAGGGAGGAGGAATAGCCTTGTGATTAGAGCAGTGGACTACAAACCAGGAGACCAGAGTTCAAGTCCCGCTGTTGCTCCTTGTGACCTTGGGCAAGTCTCTTTATCCTCCATTGCTTCAGGTACAAAAACTTAGCTTGTAAGCTCTCTGGGGATAGAGAAATGCCTACAGTACCTGAATGTAAACCAATGTGAGATCTCAATTGAATGTCGGTATATAAAAATAATAAATAAATAAAATGGAATTCACTCCATGGAATAAAGGGCTTTTCAATGGATTGCTTTCATGGATCAGTCCTGGAGCCAGATCTGTTTACAATTTTTATAAATGATATTATAGAGAGATTTATGGGAATGGTTTATCATTTTGCAGATGATATCAAGATCTGAGTGGAAGAAAATGCATACTCCTACTATTACTACTTATCATTTCTAAAGTACTACTAGATGTATACATATAATCATATGAGACCATACCTGCTCCATGGAACTTAAATTTAATGAAGACAAGCATATGTGACAAACAAGAATCTAAAGGAACATGGGCATAGGGTTATTAGAGCACAGTAGTGCACAGACATCACTTAAAAACAATGTGTGTCTCACGAACCACCAATCAACAGTGCTTAGGTCCAGGGCAGTTTATCCGTGGAGAAGATGAGAATCTAAAATACAGCTGAACAGGAGGCAGGGAGAGGAGTGCAGTTTGGGAGAGGGGATTTGTGAGCTCAATATCTGTTCTTGCTGTTTTCCCAAAGCCAATGGAGAAGAGGCTGAGAGCGGCATCCTCATGATTGATTACGAAGACCACTACAACATGAGAAGATAGCCCAGGAAACCAAGGAGAGAATATAATGAAATAGTAAAAAGAAAGTTCTTCCAAGAAGGCATTATCCATTGGGGTAGATTTTAAAAGCTTGCATGCGCGCACACACATGGACACGTGATTTTATAACATGCGTGTGCTGGCATGTGCATGTTATAAAATGCCAGGTCGGTGCGCGCAAGGGGGAGGAGCATTTTTGCAGATATGCGAGGCGACACATCAGGGCGATCCCCAGTTCTCTTCCAGTCCACTCAAATTAAGGAGCGGACTGGGAGGGAACTTCCCAAACCCCTAGCCTGACCTCCCTTCCCCTTCCCCTAACCCCCCCCCCATCCCTATCCTAACCCCCCCCCCCAAATCCTTAACCTACCTTTTGCGTCTGCTTCGAGCACATAGCCTAAAATTTCTTACAAACATTCCTGCGAAACTCTACAAAAATGAGGAAAAAATGTAAACTTTAAACCCCATAAAAGAAATATTTGCACAACGAAAAAACAATTGGAACACGAAATCTCGATCTTGCCAAGAGGAAAAAATCACTAACTATGTGGCACAATGCACCTCATCCACAACAGTGGATTCCAGGATCACAGAGATATCATAAGAACATAAGAACATGCCATACTGGGTCAGACAAAGGGTCCATTAAGCCCAGCATCCTGTTTCCAGCAGAGGCCAATCCAGGCCATAAGACCCTGGCAAGTACCCAAAAACTAAGTCTATCCCATGCTACTGATGCTAGTAATAGCAGTGGCTATTTTCTAAGTCAACTTGATTAATAGCAGGTAATGGACTTCTCCTCCAAGAACTTATCCAAAGTTTTTTTAAACCAAGCTACACTAACTGCACTAACCACATCCCCTGGCAACAAATTCCAGAGTTTAATTGTGTGTTGAGTGAAAAAGAACTTTCTCTGATTAGTTTTAAATGTGCTACATGCTAACTTCATGGAGTGCCCCCTAGTCCTTCTATTATCTGAAAGAGTAAATATCCATGGAAATTCTAGGCTTTTGTTGCAATTCCTGAATAAGCTGTCCAACATCTTTTCCTCCACCACCAGGAAGACAAAAAGCCTTCGTAATGGGGGGAGATAGTCCCCGATGATATGCCTAAAATATCTTGCATATATGATTTGAAAGGTTCTTCAGAAGACATCCTAGAAATAATAGGACAATTCAAAATTTGCAAATTTAAAGACCTCACAGTATTCTCCAGATTCTTTAACCTTTGATGGACCACATTCTTATCTTACATAAGAGACATCTGAACAGAGGAAACCTTGTCTGTAGTTTGGTTTAAGTAGCAATTTGTTGAGAATGGTTCTCCAACAGTATATTCTGAGTGGCCTTTATGGTAACCAAATTGCATCCCAATTGGGATGCAAAACAAAAGTGCTATCTAAGATCTCATTGATCTTGGAAAGTGAAGGAAGATTTGAGATGGGCATAGATTTTATTTTCAAATGTTTGCATCTTATTTTACATTGTAATTGTAATTGTATAAAGTAGGTGCTATGTGTTTTTTTTTACTTTTATTTTATTGAATTTATACAGTAAATAAAGGAATACACCTTACTTACAAAAAAAGATGAATGATTCATGATAATAAAATGCAAAAAGTTGCAGAAATCTAAAAAAGTATACATCATAAATCATATATCTCCAAAAAGTAACTATGGCAGGCAGAGGGAAAGAGGAAAAAAAAGGGAGACCTTAGGAAATTATACAAGACATAAGGAACCAGTCTAATGTGAGCCACTGGCAGTGATACATCAATAAAGATCAACCCGTTAACCTACTGGGAACCAGGAGAAGAAACTGCAACACTCCTGAAGTTGATAAAAGACTTAAGTTATTCAGGAAGGAAAAACACAAAGCATTAATTTCAATGCCTAACAATACATTTGCATGGTTATCTAAGAACAAAAGAACATCCTATAGAAATGGCCTGGGACCTGAGAGTGAAAAAATCTTTCCTTCTCTCCTGAGTAGATCATGCGAAGTCAGGAAAAATATGGATCATTCTGAAAACACCTTCTCATCACTGCACTTACCTTTTGTTCAGAAATTAAAGAAACAAGTAACATGGAGTGCTCAATAATCTCAACACTGGACTTTTCAAGAAAATCAGTCAAATTTGCAATATTAGGAAAGTGAGCAGTTTGAGACTGCTGAGCACTGACTCTATTGACAGAGAGAAGGAAATTAACTTTATTAATAGAAGGGACTTTAGATTCAAAATGAAGAGTCTCAAGCAAATATTTCCTAAGAGTAAGATACGGATTCTCTCCCACCACCCTAGGAAAATTCAAAAAAATGCATCTTTAAATGCCTTATATGATTTTCAAGAAATTCGACTCTGCGAGATAAGTTGTTCCGATCCTTAACCATGGAAGAGTTAAAAGTTTGATGTCACTAATTGCAGTTTCAGTGGTCGAAATCTTAGACTTCATTCATCAGTATGGGACAGAATGGGAAGCATCAGTGGACAGTATGGGAAGCAATCAAAGTTGTTTCCCATACTGTCCACTTTGTTAGATAAACAATCAATCTTTGCATTTCAGTCCTTCAAAGAACTTCCAGAGCTTATTATCAAGGCCCCAAATGGCATCGAGTGTAGCCACTGCTGGCTTAGCTAAAGAGAGGGAGGACTCACCGGGGGACTCATGATGAACCAGACCTGCATTACTGACTAGTGAAGGGACCAATAACTCTGTCAGCATTCTCCTGTCCACAGCAGGGGAGGAGGAAACCACACTGGCAGGAAAACTTGAACCTCCCGAGTCTTCCAGCAGCAGCAGTGACAGTTAGCGCTTCAACTCCTCTACGCCAGACTCTTCCCCTGTTGCGGGCACTGAGTAAACGTCACCACAGGCGGGTGGAAGACGAAGATCCAGGGGACTGAGAGAAGCTTCTCCAGGTGAGACAAGTGCTGCCTTGTCCAAACTCACAGCGAAGCCAAAAATCCCCATATGCATTGCTGAACCGGGTAAGAAGATGGCATAAACTGCTGCCCAACTAGCGGGCCGATTCGGTAAAGTCCGCGGGAGAGCAGCCACTGGCTCGGAAACCAGACGACGGCAAAACTGAGCATCCGGTTTTCAACCCGACAGCCGCCAGCCAACTTCAAAAATGTTTTTTCTTTTTTTTTTTTTTTTACTTTTTTTACCCTTCGGGACCTCCGATTTAATATCGCCATGATATTAAGTTGGAGGGTGCACAGAAAAGCAGTTTTTACTGCTTTTCTGTGCACTTTCCAGGTGCCCGAAGAAATTAGCGCTTACCTTTGGGTAGGCACTAATTTCTGAAAGTAAAATGTGCGGCTTGGCTGCACATTTTACTTACTGAATCGCGCGCGAATACCTAATAGGGCCATCAACATGCATTTGCATGTTGAGGGCGCTATTAGGCTTGGTGGGTTGGACGCGCGTTTTCCGCCCCTTACTGAATAAGGGGTAAGGGAAAACGCACGTCCAATGGCAGGTTAACACTGCGCTCCGTTGGAGCGCACTGTACTGTATTGGTCCGTAGGAGAGGTACATCGGGAGGAAAAACCCATACCCTCCCTTTCCTTTTAGATGGCATAATGCTGAGAATATTTAGGTAACAAGAAAAAAGGATGGAGCAGAGTCTAAACCCAGTTTCATGCCGCCATCTTGCCCCTGCCCCCTTTTAGAATCGCAAAGTGGTATTTTGAACCAGTAACATAGTTCAAAAGGAAGGTGCACATACACTTTCCCTTTGAAAATTAAGCACAAGGTGTGGACTTTGCACCAAAGTGAAAAGTTTGAAAATTGTCCACTTGTTGATAATAATGAACTGCTGAATTAATACAGTGCTCAAACTTCTTAATTTTCAACTGTTTTTTTTCAGCAAGAAAAACTATTTGCTTGACCATATTTTGGTTCCTTGTTTATTCATCTATTAACAGTGCATGTAGCAAATTGGAAAATCATACCCTGAAATTAATTAAAACAGAAACAAAGTATACTGTACATATATATCAAGATATTATAATACAGATACACCCCATTGATAGTTGCTCTTTATAATGTATCTGATAAACTAAACCTTTTTAGAAATGAAGAAAATTCAATATCTGCATAACTACTCTAGGTATATAGTAAATGAGTGTTTGATGCTCTGTTGATCTTGCAGATAGGAAACATGGTGCAAGATCCCTTTGGAAGCTATTTTGTTGGGAAAATTACATGTCTCATAACTAATTCCATTTCCTAGGTTAATTTACAGCAATTCAGTTTGTATAGGTCTATTGATTAAATTGTTCTTGCGAGAAAAACAAACATTGATCTCATAATTGCTTTGGGTTAAGGAAATCAAATATTTTCTATAGGGATTCCTACTGTGGAACTCATGCAAAATGGAAAAAAAAAAATGATATCCCTCCAAACAATTACTTGAAGTGTCCTATTTTCTAAAGGATATTTTTCCAGATGTTTTGAGTGGAAAGTACAGGAAAGGAACTAGTTATTTCTTGCAAATTATTCATAAGAAATACTTCTTTTCACCTATAATTTCTGCTTCTTACCTCTTAAAAGTGAATGATAAATGACCTCCATATATGACCTTTTTCTCTAAATATTTGTAAGAATTTATCATGCTGTTGTTTTTCTTCTTTTATCCAGATGCTATAAATAAGGATGGGTTCCTGTATTGCAGTACAAATTTGTGTGTTGCTTATGCTACTGCTGTGTGTGTTTACAATGCTGGCCAAGGGCCTGGTTTACTAAGGCATTTTTTCCATTCTGTAGCTTTGGGGATAAAAGCATATTAAATCAAGTGTGCCCGCTCATCCAGTGAGTTCCCGTATAGTGAAGTAGCTGCTGAGTTTGGGCCTGCGCCAGGCTCCAGCAGAGGGTTTGGGAAACAGGACCAGTGTGATGGCAGGACTGTGGTTAAAATGCTGCAGCCGCAGTACAGCATTGTGTTACTGTCCAAATTCTATTCCAGAAATCTTGTAGAGCCCTATTTTTCTCATGACAAGCAGCCTTAGTAGAGGGCCACGTGTGGATTATGCATCATGTGTGTTGTCGCAGAAATGTCTGGAGAGCTTTCCAAAGCATCTATAGGAAGAGGTTTACACAACATTTGATGAACCCCCTTTGAGTTTTTATGTAATCTGTCATTTGAGTAGGAACATTCTACAGACCTTTGCTCTTCATTCATGCTGTTGTAGTTAAACATGCAGTGATTTTGTGGCTCTTTTCCGTTTTTCTTTTGTTACCGTTTAGGGCCTGATTTGTCAAGGTCTTTTCCCATGGATACAGAATGAGAAAAGCCTTAATGATTCAGGCACTTAGGCCAGATGTACTCAGAGTTTGTTTGGGTTTTTGTTTTTTTTTTTACAGATTTTGTGTAACCTCACCTCAGGGACCTGACTGCACTCTGGTAGGGCCATAAAATAATGTGTTAGTGTCTCTGGGGCTGGATCACTCAGGCTAGCTTCTACACAGTGTATCTTTTCTGCAGGGTCGGGATCCTTTGTTTGTGAGGGGAAGGATTTACTTTCAGAGCCCAGACTAACAGGGGGGAACCTTGAAAACGTCTTTCTTGTCCCTGGGAGAAGGGTACTTTTCTTTCACTGTGTGTGCCAAATAAACACTAGTGTCCAAAATTAAAGTCTTTACTGTTGAAAACACTTATGAAGTATGAAACAATAAACTTAATCCTCCGCATCACAAATGTGTCTATGTTCACGGTCTCTTTCCCCTCTTATCTGTGCAAGTGTTGCCTTTTCCAGGGGAAGGGGGAATATCCACCCTCCAGGTCTTAGATAGGTGGGCAGGGTATCCTTTAGGTGGGCAGGAAAATCCCTTCCAAAACTGGTAAAAAAAAAAAAAAAAAAAGTAAATCAAAGTCTCTGCACAGAGTCCAAACCTCTCTCCCCAGGGCGTGAAGACTCCTGATTTGTGTCCTCAGTAGGGATGTGAATCGATTCCGGAATCGTTTCTGGTATCGTGTTCGTAGAACCATGGGAAATCTTCGTTTCCCACGGTTCCGACCGCTTTTTTTTCCCGCTGTCCCGAGCAGAAAAAAAACAAACCCACCCTGACCCTTTAAATATAATTATTTAGAATGCCCCACCCCAAACTTTCCTAAAGTACATGGTGGTCCAGCGGGGGTCCCGGGAGCAATCTCCTGCTCTCGGGCCATCGGCTGCCACTAATCAAAATGGCGCCAAAGGCCCTTTGCCTTTACCATGTGACGGGGCTATCAGTGCCATTGGCCAGCCCCTATCACATGGTAGGAGCAATGGATGGCCCGCGCCATCGGGGGTACCCGAAAGCGATAGGAAAACCCCACGAAACTTTCGTGTGGTTTTCTTATCATTATTGGGTGGGGAGAAAGGGCACATAGAAAAAAAAAACCCACCCCGACCCTTTAAATCTAATTATGTAGAATCCCCCCCCCCCCCCCCCAAAACTTTCCTAAAGTACCTGGTGGTCCAGCGATCTCCCGCTCTCTGGCCGTCGGCTGCCACTAATCAAAATGACGCCGATGGCCCTTTGCCCTTACCATGTGACAGGGGACCGGATGGCACTGGCCGTCCTTTGCTCCTACCATGTGACAGGGACCAGCCAATGGCACCGATAGCCCCTGTCACATAGTAAGGGCAAAGGGCCATTGGCGCCATTTTGATTAGTGGCAGCCGACTGCCCAAGAGCGGGAGATCGCTTCCGGGACCCCTGCTGGTCCACCAGGTACTTTAGGAAAGGTTTTGGGGGTTGGGGGATTCTAAATAATTAGATTTAAAGGGTCGGGTGGGTTTGCGGTTTTTTTTTCCTATGTGCCCTTTCTCCCCCCCCCCTCAAAATGATAAGAAAACCGCACAAAAAAAAATTTGTGGGGTTTTCCTATTGCTTTCGGGTACCCCCCCCCCCCCCCGATACTTGACAGATTGGAAAATATCATACGATATTTTCATCCATCAGAAAAACGATTCACATCCCTAGTCCTCAGTGATCTCAAATGTCTCTTACAGATAGTAGATCTTCCAATACTCTCTTTAATCTTTATACGAATTCCTGATGGGAGGGATGCAAGCTGGAATAGCAGCTCTAATTGTTCCTTCTGTTGGACAGGAAGAGGGATAGCAAATACTAGAGGTGTGCATCCGTTTTCCACGTATTTGTAATCCGCAACTTATTTTGTCCTATCTATTAAATACGTGGGGAGGCGAAATGCATTGCGACTCCCCACGTATTAAACAGATTTCTGTTTTATTCGGCCTCCTAAATAAAAATTTAAACCCTCCCCCACCCTCCTGACCCCCCCAAGACTTACCAAAACTCCCTGGTGGTCCAGCGGCGAGTCCAGAAGCCATCCCTGCATTCTCACACCCAGGTTTGCCGGTTTCATCATGACGCTGATAGCCTATGTCACAGGGGCTACTGGTGCCATTGGTCAGTCCCTGTCACATGGTCACCAGCACCATCTTGTGCTCCTACCATGTGACAGAGGCTGACCAATGGCACCGGTAGCCCCTGTGACATAGTATGGGCAAAGGCTGGCATCGGACGGCAGGTCGTTCCGGGACCCCCGTTGGACGCACAGGGACTTTTGGCCAGCTTGGGGGGCCTCCTGACCCACACAAGACTTGCCAAAAGTCCAGCAGGGGTCCAGGAGCAACCTCATGCACGCCGGCCGTCCGATGCCAATACTCAAAATGGCGCCGATCACCTTTGCCCTCACTATGTCACACATAGTGAGGGCAAAGGCGATCGGCGCCATTTTGAGACGGAATCGCCTTTGCCATTTGCCTTTGCATCTCAAAATGGCGCCAATCGCCTTTGCCCTCACTATGTCACACATAGTGAGGGCAAAGGCGATCGGCGCCATTTTGAGTATTGGCATCGGACGGCGATTTTGAGTCTCAAAATGGCCGGCATGCACGAGGTCGCTCCCGGACCCCCGCTGGACTTTTGGCAAGTCTTGTGGGGGTCAGGAGGCCCCCCCAAGCTGGCCAAAAATCCCTGTGGGTCCAACGGGGGTCCCGGAGCGACCTGCCGTCCGATGCCAGGACTCAAAATGGTGCCGATAGCCTTTGCCCATACTATGTCACAGGGGCTACCGGTGCCATTGGTCAGCCCCTGTCACATGGTAGGAGTACAAGATGGTGCCGGTGACCATGTGACAGGGACTGACCAATGGCACCGGTAGCCCCTGTGACACAGGCTATCGGCGTCATGATGAAACCGGCAAACGTGGGTGTGAGAATGCAGGGGTGGCTTCTGGACTCGCCGCTGGACCAGCAGGGAGTTTTGGTAAGTCTTGGGGGGTCAGGAGGGTGGGGGGTTGTAGTTAATTTTAATTTTAGCTGGGACAGGAATTTAACTCGCCGTAGTAACGTATTGACAGATCGACAACTTATTGAATTCTCCATACTTCCCCATGAAACGGAATTGACCCCCCACGAATACGTATCACGAATGCAACGAAAACATTTTGGCTGCACATCCCTAGCAAATACTTCCTCTCAGGTCTTCTTAAAAAAAAATCTTCTTTTCCTAACTGAGTTAAATCACAGGAAGGTGCTAGCATTGGGTCACCTCCTTCCTCTGTCCTCGTTGTAGAGGGGCAGGTCTTCCCTAATCTGGGCAGCCCAAAACACAGTGTTCCCCGTGCCCTGAGCCAAGGGGTTCATAGGGTTTCCTCCAGACTTCCTACCCATCAAAGTCTTTCAAAAGCCCAAAATGTCCCAGGAAACAAACCCTTACTCGGCAGAGAGTGGATAGGCAGGGTAGATCACTGACCCAGCTTACAGACTTCCAGCAGGGTTTGCTGGAGTCCTACAGAGCAGGCCCAGAAATTAACTCAGAAAACCTCCACACATCTCCAACATCCAAAACGACTCACACTGCCCCCAGACCTCTCAGGAGAGAACTGCTTAAAAATCATCTCAGAGGGGATGGCCACTCCAGCACCCTCAAAGGGAGGGCTGTGCAGAATGGCTCTTCCCCTCATTCACCAGCTGTTGCGTCCGTCGCTGCTCGACGCCCTCACTCCACCCTCTTTACCTCTGTGGCGACTCCCTCCGGGTCTGATAGATGGTTTGATGCCGCGGCGTCTTCTTGCCTTCTCCCTCCGGCATCCCCGGACTGGCACAATGCTGCGGATCCGCCATGTTGCCTGATGACATAGGGCTTTCCCATTGATGTACCAGCAAGGGCGCAAACCTCGGGGGCGTCCCCCGAGATGACGTCATCCACTTCCAATATAAAAGGTCTCAGTATTTGCTAACGAATTTAGTTAGCAAGGAACGGAGAAACTCTTCGCTTCTATGCGGGGATTCATCCAAGCTACTCTGCCTCTTCAGACTTACCAGGGGTATCTGCTCCTCGGGGGCCTCATTCTCTTTTCTTTATTTCAGATTGCCGATAGGAACCGGTACTCGCTCCTCGAGGGCCCATGTTCCTGAACACTCTGAAGATTATTTAATGCCTGGTAGCTATTGCAGATACAGACATTTGTGAGTTACTATCACTCTCTCAGAGCTTTCCCTGGAACCAGGTACTCGCTCCTCGAGGGCCTAACCCTTTCCAGCTACTGAGCTTCATTGAGACCTTATGTAAGTTGTTATCCAGTTCTGGCTATGTATTCTGCATACCCTGTCTACTCACTATCTATAGTTTCTCTACAGCTCAGCAACTCTGGGATCGTTGTTCCAGTACCTGAGGGACTTCAGCCCTGCTGGGCATATCAGCTCACTACTGCCACCTCTGGTGGTTCCACTAACCAGTCTAATAAAAGAATTATCTGCCTCTGTCTCTATACCCAAGCCTAGCCGGTGGCCCCTGCGCCGATGGCAGTCATCTGCCATCGGCCCAGGGATCCACCTATCTACATTCCTCTACAGCTGAGTGCCCTCTCCAAGCATTCCGCTGATAACAGATTGCTACTCTCTCTCCATCAGGAGTCTTCAGCAACAGATTCATATAGATTGCTAGCTCCGCAGTCTAACATCTACAGATTGTTATCTACTCCCTCTGCAGGAGCTGAGCATATCAGATTGTTAACTTCTCCTTCCTCAGGAGCAGTTCCATTACAGTTTGCTAACTCCTCCTTCACAGGAGTAACCAGCAACAGATCTACAACAGCTTACAACACCAGCCTGCACTGCATTAGCTAACCTATTCAAATACCCAGGGCTCAGTGGTAACACGACCTCAGGGTTCATTACATTTGTATCTATTGGGAGCATGCTTAGTACATATGAACCTTACTATTTATTGTTTTAATGTATTTATTTTTATTTTTAAAATGTTTCTATACCACTTAATGAAACAAATTTTCCTAGGCAGTGTACAGTAAAACAAGCAATAAATATAACAAAAGTAGACATTAAAATGCAACATATAAAACAATAAAAATAAAAAAATAATTAACAATTACTTTAAGGGAAAATTATTTAAGACATCAAATTGCCAAATACTTCCATAAATATATGACCCTTCAGTTGCTTGCAAAACAGTTTTATATGAAGAGTAGATTTCAATAAAAGAGGCAATGAGTTCCAGATTATGGGACCAATTATAGAAGGCACGTGATCATATTCTTACAAGCTGGTTTTCTTTCAAGGATGGTACAAATAATAGGTCATCATCCTGATAATGCAGGCATCCAGGACATCGCTCGTTCGCATCCACCCCCGTTCACACCTTGAATAAATGCAACTGACAACAAACTTTGGGTTAACTGGGCCGCAGCTTTAATAACTTGGAGGTCCGAGCCATTGAATTAACATAACATTTTAACAACATCTCCGACCATCGTCCGCCACTCCTCTAGCAGGACGATCCCCCGCCAGCCATACGGCTCGTTCCTCGACCCTTCCCGGGTTCCGGCCCCCGCCATCTGCCAGCAAGGAGCCAACCCGGCGGCCCCCGCCGCTGACGAGCAAGGGGCCAGGCCAGGGGACTCCCGCCACTGACGAGCAAGGAGCCAGACCAGGGGACTCCCGCCACTGACGAGCAAGGAATCCACATCCGACAACTATCCCAGTTGTCCACCGTTCATTAATTACCACATAATTCCATCTTACTCATTATGCTATACAAGCTGTACCGGCTCGGGCCATCCGCCAACTGCGACAAACAAGGAAACAACAAGTACAAACCAAACAAATTAGAAAAGGGTGGGTGGGAGGGAAAACAGTCGACCGGCTCTCAGGGCAGTCGCGGCGAAGTGAAACCAACGCCGCCCTGCCCCGAGACTCCGCCCCCTCAAGATCCCCCTCTGGGCTTCCCACCAATTACAGCCTGCCAACACCGCAGCCGTGCCTTGCCTACCCCTCCTCCTTACTCCACGCCCTCTGCTACTTCCCCTGACCCCTGCCTGACCTAACTGCCTCCCTTATGTGCTCCCCCCCCCCCCCCCCCCCCCCCGCTTTACCCTGCTCCCGACGCGCGCCTGAGCCTACATTATCCTGGCCAGCTGTGCACGGGGCCCAGCTGACCTTCCAGAACGTAAGTTACGAGTTGGGTGATAACGATAATTTATTTTTCTGTGCAGCCTAAGTACAGCTCCAGGTAGTCCTACGATATAGAATACAAATAATATAGGCATTTTTTTGTTTTTTGTTCTGTTTTTTTTTCTTGTCGTCAAACCAGGTACTCCACATCCATTGCAATATACCTTATTCTTTTTGGAACCATTCAAGTAGATTTTAAAAGTGCTGCTTGCACAAAAACGGCCCCATACATGCGTATGTGGGTCATGTATAAGCAACATAAATTTTAAGAATCCTGTGTGGGTGTCAAGAATAACGAGGCAGAAAATGGGTGGGGCATGGGTATTCAGGGGTGGGGCCAAGACTTACACACATAAACCGTGAACATGCCATGTTACCTGTGCAACTTTATATCCTAATGAGGTGCAAATCTGGAGATTTTGGGCCACAGGATCCTGAACACACATGGGGGGGGGGGGGGGAGATAATCTGACCCTCTATACATCTTCCACTGTAAGAGGGGCACTTACAACTCAGGGTGGGTTTTGGGGGGCCGGTGTTACATTGGTCTGCTTAGGGTGCAAGGGTCTGTAGTTCCTTGTAACACTGCCCCCACCCAAAATCCACCCTGATTTGAAAGTGCCCCTCTTGCAGTGGGAGATACAGGGGTAGATTTTAAAAGAAGAACGCGTGGCGCACATGTACGCGCGCTACCCGACACGTGCACATGTACGCCCAATTTTATAACATGTGCACGCAGACCCGTGCATGTTAGAAAATCCAGGGTCGGCGCGCGCAACGGGGTTCACAGTTGTGCACCTTGCGCTCGCCGAGCCGTGCTGCCTTCCTCCATTCCCTTCCCCCTAACCTAACTTTCCCACCCCTTCCCCTAACCTTTCCCTCCCAGCCCTACTCTAACCCCCCAAAAATGTTTATCCTACCTTTGGTGCCTGCCTCTGGGCAGGTGCAAGTTGCATGCATTGGCAGCCTGCCAGCATGCGATCCTCCGACACAGCAGCAATGGCCGCTCTGTCAGAGGCCTCTGGCCCCGCCCCTTTTTGCAAGCCCCAGGACTTACACGTGACTCGGGGATTTACACGCGTTGCCGGGCCTTTTTCAAAATAGGTCCAGCGTGCGTAACCCTTTTAAAATCCTGCCCATAGTGTCAGATTGTCTTTCTTACAGAGGTGTGCTCTCTCTCTCTCTCACTCTCTCCATGGTCACTTGTGAGTATGTGTATAAAGGCTCCACACATATGTGCAGTAGGGATAGTTAAAATGATAGGCGTGTACTTGCACACACGTTATAAAATTAAGCAATTTTTTATGGCTGCCCGCACACTTCTTTAAATATTTACCTGCCATTTGTTTTTTTTCTAGTTTATGGAAGTCATTGTTCTTTTATTGTGTGGTTTAGCCACTCTCCATGACCAGGTAATCCTATCTCCTCCCCCTCTACTAATTCTGAACGACATCATCCTGCAACCGCAATATGGGTAATAATCCTGGGAATCATACTTGATTCTGCACTAATCTGCACTAACCCTGCAGAGCCAAGTAGGAGCAGTAATTTAAAAAGTCTTTTGGTTCTTCAGTTTGGTGAAGCAACTGCACCTCGTTCTACAACTATCTGACTTGAAAACAGTTATGCACTCTACAGTACTTACTCATTCAGACGCCTGCAACACCTTGTACATGGGACTACCTGAAAAGACAATCATCAGCCTACAGACACTCCAAAATGTAACTGCCAGAATAATTATTGGCTATAGAAAGTGGTAACAGCCTCCATCCCTCCTAAACTCGCAACACTAGCTCTCAGTCTCTCTCTCTCTGCATCAAAGTTAAAATCCTATCCCTTACTTTCTAGGCAAAAAGAGCTTTTAATCCACCTACTTGACAAAAGTTCGCTTTAAAAATACTTGGTAAAATCCGTGTGTACAATGTACATGGAGACATTACTGCTGTCCTAACTGTTTGAAAATTACCCTCAAAATTGATCATTTTCAATAATCTGCATAACTCAGCACACACATGCATAAGTAGGAGTACCTAAAATTTAGCCTGTATTTTGTGAACTGTGCAGTGGGAGCTGCACAGTTTATGAAATACCACATATTACCATCCTGAAAGCATGCCCATATGTTTCAGTACAAACATATTTTGTAATGCAGGGATCTGCCTTGTTTATACACCTATTTTATAAAGTACATGCATGTGTTTTAGGAGTTAAATAATTTAATGTGTGTGGTACCAAGCGGTCAGAGAGTAGCCAGAAAACAGACTTCAGGCTGGACACTGGCAAAATCTTTTACAAATCTCTTTATTGTAGGAAATAATAGCAAAAGCAATTTTGCTTTTCTATGCAGTTCAACAAAAAATTGTGAAAATACAACTTACAGTTCAATGCAATTCTCTTTCTCAAGGCTTCTTCTTTTACCAGGGGCCCTCCTAACCCCTTTGGGCCCTGCTGTCTTATCCCCGGTTGATGGGAACCTCCCTGACCCAGAATCCCTTGCTGGCTTGGGTCTTAAGGAGGACCACGCCAGATAACTGTGGCCGGTCCTTTAAGGTGTTCTTTCTTAGATTATGCACAGAGGCAGGCATTTTCTAAAGCTGGCTGATGTATGTGCATATCTCGCATATGAAAATAATTGTGTGCATGTTTCCAAGCACCAGTTCACTGAAACTTACACCAGTTGACAAACTTCCACCAGTTCATCCACATCCTCTACTACTTGCTCCAGATCCTGCACCCAAAAACCTCAGACAAAAAAGAAGTCAGAATTAATTTCCACGACTTGATTAGCAGGTGTAAAAACATGCACATGTATGATGACCTATTCCATTTATAAAATATAAAATGTATATGCATTTCCATACCCGACTCTAGAACACCCTTGAAATAGCCTCTTTGTATGCACATATTTTTCTGCATGGCAGGAAAAGTATGTATTTATTCGTAACCTTCTGAAAATTCACCTATTGTGCAGAGAGGCTGGTTACAGGCATATATGCCGATTTTACACATTCAACCTTTGAAGATAAATTTTTGAAAATTCATCCATTAATGTCATAACCCCTGTAATTAAAATATAATTCTATTCTAATCTACTTTTAATTGTATTGCCATTGTAATCTGCCGCCAGCAGCTCTCCCAACTTTTGAAAAAGATATCCAGTTACAAAAAAAGGAAAAATAAATTAAAATTATTTTTCATCTGATGAGATCATGAGACATATCAATAGCATTCAAAGTATTCCGCATGTTTCTACAAGTGGTTCATTATGAATCATCACCAGTGCTTCCAGAATGGCCATGAAATTTCCAAATGTGACATCCAATTAAGGATGGTGGAATTTTCCTATATATCAAAACAGATTGAGGCTACGCGCGTGACCCGAGAAAATCTGCCCCTGTGCGCGCCGAGCCTATTTTGCATAGCTTCGGCAGCGCACGCAAGCCCTGGGACGAGTGTATGTCCCGGGGCTTGCAAAAAGGGGTGTGCCGGGGGCGGGACCAAAGCCTCTGGCACAGCCGCCGTGCCGAGGGATGGCGCGCCGGCAGCCAGTCGGCGCACGCAAGTTACGCCTGCCTCTGGGCAGGAGTAACTTTCAAGATAGAGGTCAGGAGGGAGTTTTAGTTAGGGCTGGGAGAGCGGCTTAGATAGGGGAAGGGGAGGGGAAGGTGGGGAGGGGGGGGCGCGGAAGGAAGTTCCCTCCGAGGCCGCTCTGATTTCGGAGTGTCCTCGGAGGGAATGGAGAAAGCCATCGGGGCTCCCCTAGGGCTCGGCAAGCGCAAGGTGCACAAGTGTGCACCCCCTTGCGCGTGCCAACCCCAGATTTTATAACATACGCGCGGCTCAGCGCACATCTTATAAAATCGGGTGTAGATTTGTTCATGCCGGGTTGTGCAAACAAATCTACACCCTCACGCTGTTTTTAAAATCTGGCCCTCTGTGTTGAATCTTAAAGGCCACATCAGTGTCCAGTTTAAATATTCCTTTCTTTACCTCAACCATAGAGCTGGAGAAGGTTAGGAAAGGATCCTAATACACTCTTTCAGGTCCATAATCTGCTGTAAGGAGTATAAACTTATCCTGCTAGCTTATAATGTGTATTCAACAACACACATATACTACTAAATACACCTAACTATCTTTATCTGGATACGTTTATTCAGCTAATTATAGGGCTGCTCTGAGGCATTCCTAAGAGCATAAGAATTTACCATACTGGGTCAGACCAAGGGTCCATCAAGCCCAGCATCCTGTTTCCAACAGTAGCCAATCCAGGTTACAAGTACCTGGCAAGTACCCAAACATTAAATAGATACCATGCTACTAAAGCTGGTAATAAGCAGTGGCTATTTCCTAAGTCAATTTGATTAATAACATTATATGGACTTTTCCTCCAGGAACTTTTCCAAACCTTTTTTAAACCCATCTACATTAACTTCCTTAACCACATCCTCTGGCAATGAATTCTAGAGCTTACTTGTGCATTGAATGAAAAATTATTTTCTCTGATTTGTTTTAATTGTCCTACTTGCAAACTTCAAAATCCTTGTATTATCTGAAAGAGTAAATAACCAGTTCACATTTACCCATTCAAGTCCTTTCATTATTTTAAAGACTTCTGTCATATCCCCCTCAACTGTCTCTTCTCCAAGCTGAACAGCCCTAACTTCTTTAGCCTTTCATCATAGGGAAGCTGTTCCATCCCCTTTATCATTTTGGTTGCCCTTCTCTGTACCTTCTCTAATGCAACTATTTCTTTTTATGAGATGCAGCAACCAGAATTGCATACTATATATATATATATATATAATATATAATATATTAATATATATTGTATATTAACATTGCAATGTATATATGTATTTAAGTTCATCAGCAAAGCAACTGCTTCATATATATATATATATATATATATATGTATATATAATATATTAATAGATATTGTATATTAACATTGCAATGTATATATGTATTTAAGTTCATCAGCAAAGCAACTGCTCCCTGCCGATAGTCTCTTCTATACATTTAGAATAGAAATTGTTAATCTTTCTTATTCTTCAAAAGCCATGTTTGATCTCCCTGTTTTAATGTAACTTTTTCGCTTCCTATGTTTACTGGTTTCCCTTTGTTTTTTGTAAACCGGTATGATAACACCTGTCTTGAGCATCGGTATATTAAAAGAACCTAAATAAATAAATATTCAAGGTACGGTGTCACCATAGAGCAATACAGAGGCATTATGACATTCTCCATTTTATTCACCATTCCCTTCTTAATAATTCCTAACAATCTTTTTCCTTTTTTGACTGCTGCAGCATACTGAACTGATGATTTTAATATAAGACTCCTAGATTTTTTTGAACAATCTAAAAGAGAGGTCACTTGTTTTGGATTTTCTCTAAGCAAAATTCTGGCTGGGGACTCCAAATTCAGGGCACAATACCCTTCTAGCTTCTTCACCCAGTGTACACCCCACATTGGGGCTTATGAAGCACAATCTCTCAGTGCTTTCTTGCTGTACAGGTTAATTTTGCCACTTTGGAGCCTATGCATAGAAAGGTTTTTCCCATTCTGTGTCCATGGAGAAAATGCTTAGATCATATGCCCTTTATGTAAACTTTTGTTTTAAAATCGACTATGAAATGTTCATGTATTGAAAACTTGAAACACCAATTCTTCAATGTTATTACTGTATGAATCCATCGTAAACTAGTTCCACAAGTCCTCAAAGTTTGGACAGACCTGTCCTATTACCATAGGGTTGGGTAGCCAAGGAAGAACTCCCACCTCCATTCTGTCTTGGCTGACCGGGGGTCTTCAGTTGCATCTGGCTTGTTGCATACTGCCATTGGTCTCCATGGATGCATGCCAGGGTCATGACTTTGTTGAAGTCAATCTGGACCCGCTTCACTAAATCTTTTCAAATGAGTGGACTCCCAGAGACCACTAATGCCTGGGTTGGAATGCCATCTATCTCAAATGCCACCACAAAAGTAGAGATGCTCCAGCTGGGGAGATCCATGAAATTACAAATGTGTGGTGCCATGGCATTAATGTTCATCGGTTCCTCTTCCCTGACGGGTGGATTTTAAAAGCCCTGCTCGCGTAAATCCACCCGGATTTAAGCGAGCAGGGCCTTGCGCGCCGGCGCGCCTATTTTGCATAGGCCGCCGGCGCGCGCAGAGCCCCGGGACGTGCGTAGGTCCCAGGGTTTTTTGAAGGGGGCGTGTTGGGGGGTGTCGGGGGCGGGACCAGATGACGCGGCGTTTTGGGGGCGGGACGCGGTGCCGGCCCGGGGGCGTGGTCCAGGCCTCCAGACCAGCCCCCGGGTCAGAAGACGGCACGCCAGCAGTCCGCTGGCGTGCGTAGATTTACGTCTGCTTCTCGCAGGCGTAAATCTAGGGACAAAGGTAAGGGGGGGGGGGTTTAGATAGGGCCGGGGGGTGGGTTAGGTAGGGGAAGGTGAGGAGAGGGTGAAAGAAAGTTCCCTCCGAAGCCGCTCCGATTTCGGAGCGGCCTCGGAGGGAACGGAGGCAGGCTGCGCTGCTCGGCGCGCGCAGGCTGCCCAAAATCGGCAGCCTTGCGCACGCCGATCCAGGATTTTAGAGGATACGCGCAGCTATGCGCGTATCTTATAAAATCCTGCGTACTTTTGTTTGCGCCTGCTGCGCAAACAAAAGTACATGATCGCGCTTTTTAAAAAAATCTACCCCTCAGGGAACAGTCCCGTGCAGAAATAACCTCTCTCTCCACAGCTGAAACATAGTAATCCTGTGGGGTTTTGCAGTTGGTTAAAAGTCTAGCCTGTCTGGCTCCTCCAGCTGTCAGGGTCTCCTGTCCTTAGGACTCCGGCATCCTCTACCTGGATCATATGGTTTCCCCTGAGCCATGGTGATTCAGGGATGGACTGAGCTTGGTAATAAACCTCCGTTATTTCCAACGCTGTTTCTGGCTTAAGGTTCTGGTGTCTGTGCAGTCACTACCGCATAAGGTATTCCAGACCCTCTATGAATTGTTCCAGCAAACCGCATTAGCTACCCCCTGGTCTTCCCTTCCAGGTGCAGCCACTTCCATGCTACATCCTTAAGTCACTGGAAAAGTTTTCACAGGTTTTCCTTTAGTTGAATAACTCATTGTCTAAATCACTGTGTTAGAATCCACCTGCCTTTCCAGATTCTTCAGTTTCAGATGCTATCTGCGCAGCAGGGAGACACCACTGCACGCTCTGACACATGTGTTGCTAGGACCCAGTGAAGAGATGTATAGGATGTGCATGCTTATCGGTGCACACAATTCTGCGCACTCTGGCGGAAGAGTCGGTGATCGCCCTGATGATGATGTCATATGCTCAGAACTATTTATCCTGCCTGGACCTGGACTCCTTGCCTCGGCAATAGGTTCCTTGGCCTGTTCTTGGTCCCTGCCTCGCTCATGGTGTGCCTGGTTCTGAACACTGATTCTGCCTGTCTGCTGAATATCTTGATCTTGGACCATTCTAGATTCTGCCTGCCAGCTGCCTACCTCAACCATGGTCTTTGTTAGATTTTGCTTGCCTGCTGCCTGCCCTGACCCTGGGTCTTCTCTCGGACTCGTTTGCTTTCCACTCAGGGCTTGGACCTGGACTCTGCCTTTGGACAAGTTAGACATCTGGGCTTTCCTTTGTGGCACTCTGGCTACCTTTTCTCACAGGGTCCATATCACCTACACCCAGTCTGAAAGGGCTTACGAAGTGGCCGATGGGCTAGCCCCTGACACCAAAAAGGGGTGCCCTCCTTACACACTGTCAGCAGACTTTTGGGGTGAGTCCCACTATCTCTACAATGGCACCTTTGACTTTTAGATATGTAGCCCTCCCTTCCAGATTGGCAGTTTTGAAGGCCTCTTGAATATTCCCAGTATTTCCAAAACAGGCCATCCAACCATCTTCTGACCAGCATGCCAATCGAGTGGTTCATTCAAAGTTTGTAGGGGATCTTCTCCTGGGGCTATCTTAAGTACAACTGGTGACAAGAAGAGTGGCCTGGTCACAGCGGTCTGCACGACCTGTGCTACGTGAGTATAAGTTGTTCTCACAGCACCTGCTGCTGATCAATTTAAGTTTGCAGGGTCTATTGCAATTGCTGCTGCCCTGTAGCAAGGATTTGTATCACTTGCTCTTTTTCCCTGCTTTCCGAGCTGCCTCCAAACTTGGTACCTCTCCAGGGAAAGGAGAGAGGAAAAAAAACAAAACAAAAACAACCTGCTGGCCTGTCCAGTCCTAAAGCACTACATGAAACCTGACTGCACAAGCAGGCTACCACCTTAGCCTTTTGTAGCTTCAGCTGGATAAGTGGTACTGGGAGGCCCCAGGAAAAAGAGAAAAAAAAACTTTGCAGGGTTTTTTTTTTTTTGTTTTGTTTTGTTTTTTTTTTAAATCTCTGCTGCTTCCCACTTAGCAAGAGATCCCACTGGTCCCACCACATGTGGTAACTTGGGCTATAGCAGCTTGGAAACAGCCAGAAGGAATAAAGAGGCTGATTCTGGCTACTTCTTTTTGTGCAATTTATTTACAGTGAAAAATGAAGAGCAAAGCAAAACAAGTAATGTAGCTCACCTTAAAGTTCAGGTAGCACAGAGACATTACACATAACAGGTTTTCTCATAGAGTGACTTCCTGCCTGCTCCCCCAAGCCTCCCTAACCCTTCTGGGCCCTAACTCCTTATAGTATGGTACAGGGAGCCTCCCTTCACACAGAATCCCCTGCAGGGCTTATCCTTAAAGACGATTGAGTCAGTTAGCAGTGGCTGGTCCCTTAAGGTGGTTTGAGGGAGTTACTAGTGTACTCCCTCCAGAGAGCCACATTAAGTCAAATGCATCATTTTCATTGGATCTTATGTGCACAGAGAGAGATGTAGGAGCTGTGTTTATTCCCTCTTGGCTCATTTCTAAACAAAACAAAAGGATATGATTCCATTTCAATACAATATTTCTATCTTTGTTGTACAAGTAATATTTTTCAAGTAATATTACAAGGAGAAGGCTACACTGACCAAGCTCTCATTGGGCATTCTGAAATCTATTACATTCAGCAAGTCGTAAATATCTTTTCTACAGAAAGGAGGCAGTATGTCATGACTTTGATCTCAGTTATCTCTACGAGCCAATACAGTACTAATAAGGAGGAACTTACATTCTTGTCTAATTAGGTGACCTTGACTTATGCTTTTTATAGCCTGCTAGTTTCTGTTCTCATAAATATATTTATAGTTAGTGTGGTAGTGTATAACGTTAGATTGATATGCATAAGCCAGATTCGACAGAGGGGTACAACCATAACCAATCAACTTCTTCATTCCCCCCATTTTGTGCTTTCTGTACATGTTAGCTTAAAACTTGAAGAAATGACTATACATAGCTTACGTTGGACCACTCCTAGTAGTTTAAACTTCCTGTTAAAGTCTCCTTTTAAAATCAGGTTGAGAGGCAAATTTTAACTTATCTTCACTAGCTATGACCCCTCCACTAGATTTAACCATATCCAATGAAATAATCACAACCATTAAACTGACCTTGGTTACCTCAATAAGTCTAATTTCCTTGCTATAATCATCTTTTAGTCTGGCTTCACAAACATCTCAAGCTGTCTTTGATTTTTTTTCTTTTCAATTCTAGGGAAAGAATGTAATACAATACATACTTGGTAATAAATGACTTAGCTGCCTTGTATTTCCGCCTCTTCACCATACAAAGACATACCTTTTAGGTGCATTTTTCATAAAATCTATACCGAGCACCCCTACAATCCCCCATTCATTGTATTTAGTAGATAGCATATAGCTCCAAAACCAGTGGCTGTCTACCTGTGTCATAGGTTGATACATGCATGCCTAACTTTCACAACCAAACGTAGGCTAGGACTCTTTCCCATCATAAAAGGAAGGCATCTAAGTATAAGATAATCCTTATATCTAACTTAGGCCTATTTGTAACATGCTGAGTTTTTTTTCTTCAGGAAGATTTGGGGCATCCAGAATTTATATCAGGCAGTAGGGAAGTCATCACTACAGAAATAATTTGAAGCAATTTTGAAGTAGACTTATGGCAGAGACTGATTATCCATTGGCAGCCAAGGCATAAAATAATAAAAAGATTAAAATAACTGTACTAAGATATGTTTGGAGTAAAGGAATACTTATAGAGACTTTTTAAACATTTCTGTGCTTTGGGTATCGAAATATAAAATACAAAGTACACATGTATCAATATTTAATATAGGGAGTTGCAATAGGAAAGAGTGACATTAAGAATCATTTATCATATGCAGTTTTTGGAGTTTTGAATTGTACCTACATAATCAGTTTAATATAAGCATTTGTGGAAAATGGAGAAATTGGGGTGCTATGCATTTAGTATCATCATGATATATCATAAAAGTATTTAATACATTCTAATACATTTAAGACAATTGAGTTGCACATTGAGCTACACATACCATGCCACCATACACACCATCATTACACTTATACATACCCTTAAACAACTTACATAATTCCAAATTCATCAAACAAACTCATCCTGATAAATGTCCTACTGAATATCCCTGATTAAATGTCCTATTGAATAGCCCTGATTAAAGTTATCCTGCTAACTTTACCCAGGTAACTTTAAACCTAACTAGTAAGATTTTCAATATCACTGGCTAAATTTTTCCATATATAGGTAGTTGGATAGCTGTAGACTTAACTGGCTGTATTCAAAAGAATACCATCCAAGGGCACAGCCCTACTGGGTCAAGCCTACAGCATCACCAAACCCCCTCCATTTTAAAGTAAAATATGATCCACTTTTGCCCGGGATCTCCTCTCCTCCTGGCAAATTGTAAAAATAATTATTGACTCCATGACCTCCCAAACACATAATCTCACAGTTCTCCAGAAACTTCAAGATTCTTCATTCTTCATCCAGATCACAGTACTGGCCTACTGCTACTCATGCATCTGAAGTTACTAAGAACTTATGTTGGAAGTGTAGGCTTTTGGCATGGCATTTATAAGGAGCCACCCTAGAAGTATACATTTCCAACATGGGTTCTTACCAACCCCAGATGCACTAGACCCAAGTCATGGTAAGCAATATCACAATTGGGTGCTGTCTTCTAGACCTGTTCTTGAGGTACCTGGAGGGTGAGGAGGGTATGTGTTTGGGTGGGTGGGTGGAAGGTTGGAGGGCCCTGGACCCATTTTATATTTTACATTAAATTGGAGAGGGTTTTGCAGTGTCAAGCACTTGGATTTCAAGTGTGAGGGAGGAGCAGGACTTGTAAGGGCCAGTAGACACACAAGCTATTTTTTTTCCTAGATGGGCCACTTAACTGGCTATATATAGTTGGATACAGCTGGTTAATTCTAAAGCAATCTGTAAACACATTCCTGGATAACTTTACACCTGCTCTTTGGAACATCTACGTTTAGGCAGAAAACTTTTCTGGCAAACTCCTAATATCAGAGTTAGCCAGTTAAGTTGTTCGTCTAAGTCTTCTCTTCCCCCAAAACTCCCCCAGCTTTATTCAGCTAGTTCGACAATGGCAATCAAATTTTCCACACACCAGTGAACAACAGGTGCACCAATTTAAGCCTTTCACACACCAGTGAGGGTAAAGAAAACTCTAAAAGAGAAAATCAAAGACAATTTCACTAAAAGAAGCCCCCCTCCCCCACCTTTGCACCAGCGCACAGAAAGAGACCAAACAAACAAAGGAGTGTGTAGTCAGAGGAGTAAAAGTCAACAAGACTGAAAAGCCTAGTCTAGAAAAATCAAAGAAGGGACCAAACGAGAAGAGAGGCATCTAATTGCAAGAAAGTCAAGTTTAGCACAGTTAAAATCTCACAAAAGAAATGTCTCTAGTTGAAAAAACAGGACAAGCATGGAAAGAAAAAGAAGACAGCAATAAGACATGCGACAGAGCAACTGCCTTCTACTGTCCCCATTTCTTTTTCCTGAGGCCACATTTTACTGCTGAGGGAAAATCATTACCAGTTCCATGGGAGCACGATAAGGGGGTCATTCAAAAATATTAAAAATAGATTGACTTTAAGTGCATCATAAGCCTAGGGTTTCTGCACCAAATTGTGGGAGCTGGTTTATTCCCTCTTGGCTAACTTCCAAAAACAGAGGATAGGACTCCATTTCAGTACGTTTCTGTCTTTATGCTACAAGTAATATTCTTCAAATAATATTACAAAGATAAGGCCACTGGGCACTCTGAAACTTATTATATTCAGCAAGACTTAAATACCCTTTCTACACAAAGGAGGCAGTATATCATAAGTCCGATTGTGCAAACACGACTCAGATCTTGATTTCAGTTAGCTCTAAAAGTCAGCATAATACATCTTGTTACTGATAAGGAGGAACATACATTCTTATCTAATTAGAGGACCTTGCTTTAGGCTTCTTTTTATAACCTGCTAGTCTCTGTTCTCATAAACATGTTTACAGTTAGTGTGGCTATCGTAAGCTACATTGGACAGAGAAATACAACCAAAAACGTGTCAGCTTTGTCAGTGAGAATGCTTTGGCCAGAGCCACACAGAATGTTAGTGGCACAGGCAAGCCTGCCATTGGGCAGTGCTTTAATCACTAGGCCATTCTTGTTTATTCAGTCAGATATCAATCAGGTCTCTTTAACTAATTCTTTTCCCTCATTGTTCTGCAGTGGTGTTTTTCTGGTGAGTGCATCACCATTGGAAAGCATCCAGAATCTATCAGTGGCGGATGGGGTGAATGGACTGCCTGGACACATTGCACACGGACCTGTGGAGCAGGAGTGCAGAGCGCCGAAAGGCAGTGCAATAACCCAGAGTAAGCACATGTGATCTCATAAATGCTGATTTGAATCAGTTTTTTTTTTAATTTTCATTTCTTCTATACAATTTTCAAGATGTTTTGTGGCAACTTCCATAAAAATGAACATTTGTTTGTCTTTGTTTTCACAACTGGCTATCATCCTACTTTCTATAGAGGGATTTTTATGTCTTCCTACCACAACAGTTACTAGGGGGTGTGCATTCGTTTGCAAAGTATTGGCAATCCGCAACATATATGCCATATTTGTTGTATTCGTGGGGGTCACAAAATACACCATGCAGTTGTAGTTTGAAAAGGGGGGCCCTGGGGCTGCACAGAGCGGTACAGTGGGGTTCATGACGCTCAGACTCCTGTCTCTTGCACTGCAAGCTGTTCCTCATCTGAGTCCCAGGACTGCTGTCTGCTAGGCTTGTTCATGCACTGGAGCAATTCTTTCCTTATGGTTTCCACATGGTTTGCAGATTGGACCCCAGCCCGGGAAGCCCCACCCCATCATGGAATGAATGGGCAGGCACCCAGGGGAGCAAACAAAAACTGAGTACCATTAAGGATGTGCACTTTGCACCTGCTATTTGGGTGGGTGGCTGAAGGGGGGTAAATCAGCAGGTATATTTTGAAAGTGCCAAGTGTGTGGGTGCTTTTTCTCCCTCATCCCAAATACACCCAAAGGAGCACTCCTTTTACACAGCTTGAAATGTGTGTGCTGTGAACCTCCTGCATACTTTTTAACTGCTCGAAGAAGGGCAATTTTCAGATATGCCAGTTTGCTCAGGTAAATTGCTACTTACCTTGTTAAATGGCTTTGAAAATTGTCGTCCATGATTGAATATTCATAGATGAAAGTGTAGACCAATGCTAACACTGTTAACCTAATCATTGTCTTTATTCATAACTGTCTTTGAATCCAAGAATACTAATTGTGTCAATGACACATCTACTAAATAGAAACCATACTATCCTGGGGTTTGAAACAGCATATACAACACATTGAAGATCATGCTGGTCTAGAAAGTGTAATGATTATGGTGTTAATATGTAAAGGTCTATCCTTTTCTTCAAAGTATTTTTTAGCGACAAGTTTCAACCAGAAATTTAAAAAATGTTATAGGTTGCCTGTTTATTTATCTTTAGGGGGCCTGGCAGCTCACTCAGAACCAGCCTTTATTTGGCTACGGTGCCATGAGAATTCATTCTCGGCTACTTAAGCTTTTTTTTCTCTCCTATTTTACAGCATATTACTTTCTCAGCTCACTTAACCATCAGTGCAGGCACAATCCTCAACCGGGTGCCATGTACTAGGGTACACTGCAATCATAGGCATAAATCTTGCTATTCGGCGTCACATTGAGCAATGTCTGGGACTTCCCTCCCCAGGCGGCTTGAGGAAGAGAAGATCTGACCTGATAATCAAACTTATGTGCCTTCTCATGGCAGTGCACTGTACTCCCTCTGAGATGCTGAGCTGGCCCCAGAAGTAGCCTTCTCTAATAATAAAAATATTTGGATCATTTTATTTTTTAAATAAAGCTCCCATGCAGTTTTTATTGGTTGAATGTTATTAGCTATTGATTCCATTGGATTCATTTTCAGCTGGTTTTCACTAGAAAAAACAAATCTGTGTATTGTGCATGGGCAAAGATGTAGATTTTAAAAGCATTGCTCATGCAAAAATTCACACATGTGGGATGCACGCAGCAACACAGATTTTAAACCGCTGAGAAGAATGAGCATATAGACTGATGCCCGTGTCAAAAATAAGAGGACAGAAATAGTGCGGGGCATGGGCAGAACATGGGACCAAGAGTTACGCATGTAACTCTGTATTTTAAAACTGGAGACCACGGCGCACATCAGTTCGTTATCTGCAAAACTTTATTGCTGCTCCAGATGAGGACCAAGTCTGTAGATCTTAAGTTGTAGGGCTTGCAGGACAGGGTGAGGGGTCTGGGTCAAATGGGGGGCCATGCAGGATAAAGGACCAGAGAGGTCTGGAAGACCTCGATATCAACTGGTGGACCAATTGGAAAATCTGGGTTGTTGCTTGCCTGAGCATGTTTTAAAATCTGCCAAGATATGCGCATAAAAGCCGACAGAGTCCTATGGAAGACCCGTGTGCTAGCTGTGCTTGAGTAACCTCTTTAAATTAGGAACCTACTTATGCGATTAGTATTTTAAAACATATCTCGTCAATTTTAAAAGACTTCATGCGCCAAAACCAGGAGATATGCACATGTCTCGGACCTGCGCGCACTGGGGTAGATTTTCAAAAAACGCGAATAGGCGTACTTTTGCTGGCGCATCAGGCGCAAGCAAAAGTACGCTGGATTTTAGTAGATACGCGCGGAGCCGTGCGTATCCACTAAAATCCTGCATCGGCACGCGCAAGGCTATGAATTCTGTATAGCCGGCGCGCGCCGAGCCGCACGGCCTACCCCCATTCCCTCCAAGGCCGCTCCAAAATCGGAGCGGCCTTGGAGGGAATCCTCTAACGCCCTCCCCTCACCGTCCCCTCCCTTCCTCTACCTAACCCACCCGCCCGGCCCTGTCTACACCCCCCCCCCTTACCTTTCTCCGGGGATTTACGCCTCCCGGAGGGAGAAGTAAATCCCCGCGCGCCAGCGGGCCTGTTGCGCGCCGGGACGCGACCTGGGGGCGGGTACGGAGGGCGCGGCCACGCCCCCATACCGCCCCGGGCCGTAGCCACGCCCCCGTACCCGCCCCCAAAATGCTGCCGACACGCCCCCTAAACGCCGCGACGACCGGGCCCGCCCGCCGACATGCCCCCGACACGCCCCCCTCGGAGAACCCCGGGACTTACGCGAGTCCCGGGGCTCTGCGCGCGCCGGTAGGCCTATGTAAAATAGGCTCACCGGCGCACAGGGCCCTGCTCGCCTAAATCCGCCCAAAACCGGGCGGATTTAGGCGAGCAGGGCTCTGAAAATCCGCCCCACTGCGCGGATTTTAAAAGGAACACGGCAATGCCCGTATCTCCTGTTATGCGCACAAAAATATTTTTGGCAAAAAAGGTTGGGGCATGGGTGGGACATGGGCAGGCCAGGTCTGTAGCATGAATCCAGCGCATACTTATTTTCACGCACAAGCGCGCGCCGGGGTCCCCACCACGTATCTTTACTTCTGCTATGGACAGCGTGTAAGTAATAAAATTAAAAAAACAGAGGCTAGTTAGCAAGGTTTAGGGGGTCTGGGCTAACGGTGTCAAAGTTAGGCAAACTAATGAGGGGGGTTAGGAAGACCAATTGGTTAACTCGGGGAACAGGGAACGAACTGGGAAAGTGGGCTTTAGCATTGGTGCGGTATCTATTGAAATCCTCCCCATATAAACTGGGGCGCACATGTACGCATGCCCAGGCTATTTTATAACATATGCATGCATATATGTGCTTATGTTATAAAATGCCGCGGCCACTGGCACGTGCCGGCAAATGCACGCATGGCTTTTAAAATGTACCTCCATGTGCACAAGTACGTGAACGATTTCGAATTCCAGCGTATCTTTGCTCACACTCCGATATGCGCGTTCCTTTTAAAATTAGCCTGTGAGTGTTCAGCATGCAATACTACAAAATCATCACTAAGTCCCTAGGGAAATTATCTGTGATTTCTCCAGATTTCCAGATGGGTGGGGGGATGGGAGTAATAGAGAGAAATTTTAGATCATGTTTACCAAACTCTTCTGTGAAATGGACAAGTTATTGCTTTCTATTTTTTCAGGAGTCTTCTACTTCAAGCACTTAGACACTTTTGTAAAGTTTCAGGTTTATAATTTTTTTCTGCTGCCTTAAAGACTTCCACCATGAATTTTACTGTAAGGGGTTTTGATTTTGGAAATGGAGCATATTTTACAAACCAGTACCCCTTTTTTCTGTTCTCTATAATGTAGTGCTTGTAATTGGTTCCAGCAGCATTGTGATAGTGGGCACCTAAGTTCTGATGCCACTGCAAGAATTCAGCTCCACATGTGGGACTGTGATGACACCACTCTGGGGATAATGTACCTGCAGTAACATTAAAAGCCAAGTTCCTATTGTCGCAGAGCCGCATTAAAATATAAAAACGGGGCTATTTGTTTAAAACAGATGTTGCTCCAAAATCACAGCTTTTAATTGTGATTAATGTTGTTTACAATAATATTCTTTTAAAATACACAGTAATCTGGCTTTACGAAGTCATCTGAGCAGTTCAAACTACAGTATAACAGAAAGCAAGGTGCACATTGGACAAACCAAATTCCTCAGCCATTAGCTTTCAAGATTACATAAGACTTTAAATAAATAAATAAATAAATAAATAAAGTCACAATTTATTAAGACTGACAAAACTTCTAATACCAAGCAATTCTTTTTGCACCATATATAGTGCTACTGTCTGCTGAAACCGGTATGGATCTGCACAAACGCAGAATGGGGCAGATTTTCAAAGACTACGCGTGTAACATATGCGCATAACCTGAGAAAATCTGCCCCTGCGTGTGCCGAGTATTTTGCATAGGCCCCAGGATGTGTGTATGCCCCGGGGCTTCGAAAAAGGGGCGGGAAGGGAGCGGGTCCGAGGGCATGGCAGCGGTCCGGGGATGGGTCCGGGGGAGGGTCCGGGGGCGGTCCCGAGGTCTCCTGTGTGCGGCCTTGGAGGGAACGGGGAAAGCCATCGGGGCTCCCCTCAGGCTCAGCATGCGCAAGGTGCACATGTGTGTACCCATTTGCTCGTGCCGACCCTGGAATTTATAACATGCGCGCGGCAGCATGCACATGTTATAAAATCGGGCGTAGATTTGTTCGCGCCGGGTTGCGCGAACAAATCTATGCCCGCACGTACGTTTTAAAATCTGGCCCAATGTGTTTGCTTTGATAATCTCTTAGGGCTATGATGTACCTGTTCGCAGGAGACCTGATCACCAGTCTCTTACAACTCTACCCCAGGGACCCAGGACCAGTGCGAACAATTACTGTGCTGCTCCCTCCCTCCCCCAGTCATTGTCTCTGTCCCTGTCCCGGGCCCATTAAATAAAGCCCAGTTTCCTCTTCCAGTCTATATTTTTCAAAACTGACACACCCGCACCCACTCCAGAATTCACCCCACCCACCCACCCACACGCACACTCCCATACCCTTTACATACACACACAATGAAATTATGCATTTATAACAAATTTTACATGACAAAACATTCTAAAGTAGTCTTCTGAGGCAAAAATATCACAACATTCATATTATATTTACATGCACTCCTGTGGTGCGAACCAAAAAACTCTGCAAAAAAGACACTTGGAACTCCTATGGAATTATACATTTTATTATGTGTGTTGGGTGTGAGCTTGGCCCTCAGAAAGCCATGAATAAACAGAATTACCATTACAATATAGTAAAACTCCCATACCAAAACAACCTTAACAGCCTTATATATGAAAAGACAACACTACACATATTTCACAAGGCCCTAGAACACCAATAAAATTCTTATTAGGAAATCAGGCTGCTATAGATCTCTACACAGAAATTCTGTTCCAGCAAACTATCTCACCTCGGTCACATATGCAGAATACAAAGAGATCCTGATCAAATACAGAATAAAGAGATAAGAAAATATAAGCAGAATCTGCTGAGAAAAAGTGAACTGGAACCCACAACAAGCCAGTCTCTATATGCAAAGCAAAAATGGAAAAATAGAAACATTACTATTCTTCATAAAACAAATAAAATCAAGAAATATAAAACATCAATCATAATATTAAAATCATATTCATAAAAATTGTATTTCAAACCAATTAATGAATAAAATATCAAAAATTTCCAAACACCAATAAAATATTTCAAAACATCTGATGAATAAAAATTTCAATAATTTAAAAATGTTCTATTCCCCTAAAAAAAAATTAAATATTTGGGGGGAATCTAAGATAGCGCCGCGTGAATGGTGGAGAAATACCTCCAAATACCTCTCCCCAAATACCTCGAATTTTGTTCTTGTTTACGATGCCGCACTCTAAGAGAAAAGCCAAGCTGAAAGAAGTAATTGCTTTGTCGTCGCCAGTTTCGGAGGATTGTCAGACCCGGAATGAGTCTTTTTCACTACCGCAGTAACAAGGAACAAGCCGGTAGAGGAGGCCGCTACAAATGCAGACGGCGGGTGTCGGCATTGTTGGCCGAGAAGATCATTCTGAGTCCTGGCTTACCAATAACCCCCCCCCCCCCCCCAATCTCCTGTTCCGCCTGATGCTGCGCTTGTGGGGGTAAATCCTCAAGGACTGTATTCTTCTATTGGACTTAATTCTGATTTTAAAAAGTTAGGAATGGGGGCTTTCCCAGGCGCAGTGAAGAAGGGGAATTAGAGGCCATCCAGGAGATGGTGCAAGGGAACACTGCAGGAAGAGAATTGCTCGCTCAGAAAACTATTATGGAAGTTCCAGTTCCGATGGAAAAACCTAAGGTAATAACTATGGACTCCCTCTGGTATGCTATGAAGGGTCTTGAGTCTGCAATCTTTAACCTGACAAAAATAACACTTGAGTCCAATCAAAGGTTTCTGAGTATAGAGAAAGAAATGAGTTTACAAACAAATAAAGTACAACAAATTGAGACATGTGTGGAGAAGCTGGAAACAGTACAATTAGAAATCCTGAGAGTGGAAGTTGTGAACTTGAAAAGATTAGAAAATATTGAAAACCAGACAAAATATTTGAATTTACGCATACTTAATTTCCCATTTCTTAAAGGAATTTCAGCATGTGAAATGCTTAAAAATTATTGGGCGGATTTTAAAACAATACGCGTGCCAGTACTTTTGTTCGCGCCACCGGCGAGAACAAAAGTACACCAGATTTTATAAGATACTCATGTAGCCGCGTGTATCTTATAAAATCCGGGGTCGGCGCGCGCAAGGGGGTGCACATTTGTGCAACCTGCGCGTGCCGAGCCAAGCGCTGCCTGCCTGTTCCCTCTGAGGCCGCTCCGATTTCGGAGCGGCCTCGGAGGGAACAGCGGCCTCCCTTAACTTTGCGCGCATCGCCGGCAGCCCCGCTCCGTCCTCTGGCCCGGGGGCGTGGTCCGGAGGCCTCGACCACGCTCCCGAAACGCCACGGCATGCCCCCAAAACGCCGCGTCGTTTCGGGAACGCCCCCGGACACGCCCCCTCCCTCCCCGTTTCGAAAGCCCCGGGATTTATGCGCGTCCCAGGGCTTTACACACGCCGGCAGCCTATGCAAAATAGGCGCGCGCAGGGGTTTTAAAATCCGCCCCTATATGCTTAAAGTTTTAAAATTTCCAGTGGAAGGACTACCAGTTATTCCCAGAGTTTATTATTTTCCTGAGAAAAGAGGAAGGACTGAGAATAATCTGAAGCAAGAGAAAGAAAATGAGCTGAACTTGACACAGATATTAGAACCATCGACAAGGCTGACGCTATTTCTATCATGTACATTTGCTGTGGATAGAGAGATGATAATGAGAAGGTTCATGCGGAACCGTTTTGAATTATATTATGGGAATAAAATCTGGATATATCCAGACATCTCTCGTATAACACAGGAACAGCGGAAATTTTTTTTAACTCTACCACAAGTAGTTGCGAGAGGGGGCTAGTTTTAGCCTTAGGTATCCTTGCAAATGAATTATCAGACATCAGAACTCAAAACATATTTTTCTTGAGCCGTGTCAATTGCAAAGGTTTTTAGAACCAGCTATCTCATAAATCCTGATGTGTATATTGGCACATATAGAGATCCATGCTAAATTCACTTGGTGCACCATAATTATTATTAATTATGTATAATTCCTATGAATCCGCTTATAATAAGATCCCCCACGGATTTCTTTGAAAAGTAGATTTGATGTATTAGAAGGAAAATCTGTGATAGAAGAATGTTTTGATTGTTTTACTTGAAATCGAATCTATGATTGTACAATATTTATTATTTGTAAATGTTGAAAATGAATAAATAGTAAATTACAAAAAAAAAAAAATTAAATATTTTAAAAGAGTAGAAACATTGAGAGATTGAAGAACCTAAATATGTATACCCTGGAGGAGAGGAGGAGCAGGAGTGTTATGATACAGACTTTCAGACACTTGAAAGGTTTTAATGATCCATGGTCAAGAAAAAACCTTTTCCGTTGGAAAAAAATCAGTAGAACTAGGGGTCACGATTTGAAACTCCAGGAAGGAAGACTCAGAACCAATGTCAGGAAGTATTTCTTAATGGAGAGGGTGGTGGATGCCTGGAATGCCCTTCCAGAGGAATTGGTAAAAACTAAAACTGTGAGATCGTCATGGATTGGGGAAGGTAGGGCCACAAACATTTTATTGTCTCTCTCAAACGCACAATAACACATTCATTCTCTCACACCCTCTCTCTCATATACACAGGTTCCCTCTCCCTCACAGATATATTATGTGTGTGTTTGTGGATGCCTGTGAAAGCCTATATGTGACACATAGACTCTCACAGGCACACAAACATACACAAACACACACATAAGCACACAGGCACATTCACAGGCACACATACTCTCACACAGACACAGGCTCTCACAGACACATACAGGTTCCCACTTGTTCACACACAGGGCCTTCTGTTGTCTTTGAGCTGTGATAGGATGAGCTCCACCATGGTCCATGGGTAAAGTTGTGCGCAGGACATGCACAACTTTAATGCACAGGAATATCTGACTCTCATTTTAAGCTGCTGAGACGCCAGTGGCTTGACTTCCAGTGGCCTCTCTCATTCTGCCCCGTTTGGGCAGTCTCTCACCTTTTTCCCCTGCTCTGCCATTTCTTCAGCGTGGCTCGAGCCACACTTCTGCACATCGCGCGGCCCAGAGGCCGCCGACGTGTTCCTCCATGCTGCTGGATGTTATGATATCGAGGTGTTTGGTGGATTATGAGGGGCAACAGTGATGGTATCTTCTATGGGGAGGAGCCCCATAGGGAACTGAAGCACCGGGCTAGACTCAGATACACAAACACAGAGAATATATCTTTTATTATACAGCTAGTGTGGTCCACCAGAGGTGGCAGTAGAGAGTAGATTAGATAGCAACAGTCTGTGATCCTTGGCATAGGAGACCCATCCCACAATGGTGGTGTAAGGCCCCGATGCAGATGTCCAGTAAGGCATTGTAGGAGAGACAGACTGGCAGATGTTATAACACACTCCCTGGTAGCTGAGTAGATAGAGTTTCCAATGAGCAGTAGAGAGAGGATAGGTATTAACAGTCTGTAATTCTCGGCAGAGGAGACCCGTTCCACAATGGTGGTGTAGGGCCCGATGCAGATGGACAGCGAGGAGCTGTAGATGGACAGACTGGAAGAAGTTGTACTCACTCTCTGTAGCTGATAGGTAGTGTTCCAGCAGGTTGAAGAATTGGTAGCAAGCACCAGGATAGAGACACAGGCCCTCGAGGAGCGAGTACCTGTAATTAAATGGAGATATGAAAGAGATCTATGAAATAGTGACTGGAGTAGAATGAGTAAACGTGAATCAGTTGTTAACTCTTTCAAAGAGTACAAAGTCCAGGGGACACACAATGAAGTTACTGGGTGACACATTTAAGACTAATTAATAATTAAGCTCTGGAATTCCTTGCCAGAGGATGTGGTGAAAGCTATTAGCAATTAAAAGCAGTTTGGTAGAATTGCAGAAATCCACTCCTTATTCCTGGGATAAAACAGCCTGTAATCTATCTAAGCCTTGGGATCCCGCCAGGTACTTGTGACCTGTGTTGGCTACTGTTAGAAACAGGATACTGCTTATTTATTTTTTAGGCAGTTCAAAGTGGATTACCACTTCCATATGTAAAAATGTTATTACTAATGTAAATACCTATACCTAATGTTATTCTCTCCCTTTTCTTCTCTCCTCCCAGTTCTATTACCTTGTTATTTGTAACTGCTTCCTTCTACACAAATAGGTTATTGAATTGTTCACTGTACACCCCTGTTATATGTAAACCGGCATGATGTGTTTGCAACATGAATGCCGGTATATAAAAATTTTAAATAAATAAATAAATAAATAATTAGGATAGGCACCTGGAAATAAGCAAAGGGCCCCTGTGGAGCGGGTACCCAGATTAGTAGAACCCCGGAGGGTGAAGGTAGCTTCCAGCAGAGTAGAAGTGGCAGAGCTGCTTCAGACCGGAGCGAATCCAATCTGTTGCTAACTCAGTGAGAGTCAGCAAATGGGCAACCTTTTGAATATGAAGCAGTGATGTCACTCGAAGGGGACGCCCCCGAGGTTCACGCCAACACTGCTACAAGACGAGAGGCCCGCACCCTAGGAGACCTCAGGTCAACATGGCGGGACGCCGCGCCAGAGCCGCTCTGGGGAAGCAAGAGGGTGCGGCAAGGAGACGCTACAGACTCCATTCTCCCAAGGCTGGTGGAGAAAGCTGAAATAGAGGTGAGGCATGATGGGTGAATCCGTCTGAGACCGATGGACACAACACTGGAGCCGGCCCCATTCAGCCCTTGTAGCCCGAAGGCCATGGACATGCTCCTTACGCAGCTGGAGCTGCGCTACTTCATCCAGCACAGCCCGGAGGCCGCCAACCCGCTTCCCATGCGGCTGGAACTGCCCATGCACAGCCCTTGCGGCCCGGAGGCCGCTGAAGTTACCTTGTGCCCTCCGTGGGCATGGCCTGTCATCCCCAGGCTTGCCTGTGCCTTGAAGCTGCCTCTGGTCCACCCTTCGTGTTAGGGAAGCCGCCGTCCATCCCGGGGCCTACCCTGCGACCTGGTTCTTGCTCCTGCACTCTTTAGCATCTTCAGTGGCAGGGACGCCGCTCTCCAAGGTCCTGCCCCTTCTTCCTAAGGGGCGAAGCCGTGCCTCCTCTCCTGTCTTAAAGGTAAAGCCAGGGAGTGGTGCATCTCTGATGTCATCAAGGGAGACTCCTCTTCAGCCCTATAAAAAGGGCCTGGCTTCACTTCCACCTTGCCTTCGCAAGGAGCCAGTCCTCCTTAGGACTTCTCTTCATTTCCAGCTTCTCGTTGGCACTCTGTTCCTCCTGGGATCCCGTGTCTTTCTCCAGATGTTCTTCGTCCATGGTCTTTGTCTTGTCTTCATCATGATCTCTCGTTTTGTCAGTTCCAGTAGTCCTGATGTCTCCTTCATCCGTCCCATTGGATCTGCTAGTGTTCTTCAGATCTCCTGGCTTCTCTTCATCTTCCAATGTCCTCGTCTCCAGATATTTTCATCCTGTTCTTCTCAACTTTGGATCATCTCCGCTACGACAGCTTAAGCCTCCAGAGGGTTCCAGCTTTTATTGTACCCGCTCCCTCATTGAGCTTTTAGACTCAGGTCCTTAATCCGAGTCCACTCAAGCTCCACGCAGAGTTAGGTCCTCCGAGTCCTTGGATCCTGAATTTCTTCTCCTACCGGACCTTCAGAGTCCCTTTCGTCTGCTTCTATGTGTTTGGACTCTCACTAATCCTTATTCCATTGACGTCCGCATGCCTGGCCTTGATTGGCTGTGCATGGCGCACCTCGGTGCAGGCCTCGTCTGAGTCTTCGTTGGATTCTTCTGTCAACCTGTGTGAGGAACCACTGCATGGTCCGCAACCAGTCCTGACTGGCTGTGTAGGGCGCGCCTGCCGGCATGGTCATTGGCTGAATAGGGCGCGTAATGTGGCAGTACCTATTCAGTATGGTGGTTTGTGACTCTGTCGGAGTTGTTCTCTTGCAACTCTGAGTTAGTCTCAGTTCTTCTTCATCAACTCTGTTCATTGATTCATTCTCTTCAATCAACCTGCATTTCGTCATCATCTCCATGAAGCCCCAACGTATCCTGTGTCTTCGTTTGATGTCTTCATCCTTCAACCACTGTCTATCCTGTCGCAGTTGCTGCTCCTGTGCCTCAGGGATCTGTATTGGAACCCTTACTTTTCAATATATTTATAAACTATCTGGAAAGAAATATGACGAGTGAGATAATCAAATTTGCAGATGACACAAAATTGTTCAGAGTAAAATCACAAGCAGATTGTGATAAATTGCAGGAAGACCTTGTGAGACTGGAAAATTGGGCATCCAAATGGCAGATGAAATTTAATGTGGATAAGTGCAAGGTGATGCATATAGGGAAAAATAACCCATGCTATAATTACACAATATTGGGTTCCATATTAGGTGCTACAACCCAAGAAAGAGATCTAGGCGTCATAGTGGATAACACATTGAAATTGTCGTTTCAGTGTGCTGCAGCAGTCAAAAAAGCAAACAGAATGTTGGGAATTATTAGAAAGGGATTGGTGAATAAAACGGAAAATGTCATAATGCCTCTGTATCGCTCCATGGTGAGACCGCACCTTGAATACTGTGTACAATTCTGGTCGCCGCATCTCAAAAAAGATATAATTGCGATGGAGAAGGTACAGAGAAGGGCTACCAAAATGATAAGGGGAATGGAACAGCTCCCCTATGAGGAAAGTCTAAAGAGGTTAGGACTTTTCAGCTTGGAGAAGAGACGGCTGAGGGGGGATATGATAGAGATGTTTAAAATTATGAGAGGTCTAGAACAGGTAGATGTGAATCGGTTATTTACTCTTTCAGATAGTAGAAAGACTAGGGGGCACTCCATGAAGTTAGCATGTGGCACATTTAAAACTAATCGGAAAAAGTTCTTTTTTACTCAACGCACATTTAAACTCTGGAATTTGTTCCCAGAGGATGTGGTTAGTGCAGTTAGTATAACGGTGTTTAATAAAGGATTGGATAAGTTCTTGGAGGAGAAGTCCATTACCTGCTATTAAGTTCACTTAGAGAATAGCCACTGCCATTAGCAATGATAACATGGAATAAACTTAGTTTTTGGGTACTTGCCAGGTTCTTATGGCCTGGATTGGCCACTGTTGGAAACAGGATGCTGGGCTTGATGGACCCTTGGTCTGACCCAGTATGGCATTTTCTTATGTTCTTATGTTCTTATGTAGGTCCGAAAGGGCTATCGAGTGGTTAGAGGACTACTCCAGAGACCAACATTGCATTGTTGGGTCTCTTTTGCTGCGTACAGGTTCGGCAGAGGTTAGGGCGCTACTTCCAGTACTTCTAGTAATACCAGCCTAACTTGGACACTCTTCACCTGCCTCGACGCTTGCAGAGCTCCTCTATGGCTGCGTCGAGGCCCAGGGGCACACATTTCCTCAGAAATGGAACAGCCCTCAGCGATTCCACAACATCCTGTTGCCACTGGCCCGCCACTCCCCCAGGTGTGCCGCCCCGTGCAAATACACGATATGCACACCTGGTTGTGTCGGGGATTGCAATGACCCTGCTGAATTATGCGACTGGCATAAATGAATCCTCCTAAATAATATGGTCCTCCTTGAGCTGAT
This sequence comes from Rhinatrema bivittatum, assembly GCF_901001135.1. Classification (NCBI taxonomy): domain Eukaryota; kingdom Metazoa; phylum Chordata; class Amphibia; order Gymnophiona; family Rhinatrematidae; genus Rhinatrema; species Rhinatrema bivittatum. The sequence goes on from NC_042615.1 coordinate 758,700,889, forward strand.
GTATCAGTTCCCTGATCCAATGCCTGCTTTAACTTTTCCCTGGGTTTTTAGTGAGCTACTTTATGAATGAGCTTATACACCCCATCACACCCTCTCACAATCAAATACATGTATTTTCAGCAGGCTTTGTGATTGCAATTGCTATGTCTTTTTCAGGTTTAAACAGTACCATATATTTAATGATTCATCATTTCCTTCTATTTTAATTTTTGCCAAATGTATAAAAGAGATTTCTCTATATGTATCGGATGCTGTTTCAATTTTATGGATGTAGTAACAAGAAACTGCTCTTACAAAAGTAACAATTATATTTCTAAATTTCAAAATTCTGAATTTTTTCTTTAGACCTCAGTTTGGTGGAAAGTACTGCACTGGAGAGAGAAAACGCTATCGAATGTGTGAAATCCTTCCGTGTCTCAATGAGATGCCAACCTTTCGGCAAATGCAGTGCAGTGAATTTGACACTGTTCCCTATAAGAATGAGCTATACCAGTGGATTCCAATTCCCAATCCAGGTATGAAACTAAGGTGATGGACACACATGAGCTATGATTGACCTCATCATCTCTACAGGTAACAACTGGGTAGAATAAAATTATTTTAAAAAGGACATGGGTATGGGAATGCACAAATCAGCATCTGAAACCTTTACATAAGAACATGCCATACTGGGTCAGACCAAGGGTCCATCAAGCCCAGCATCCTGTTTCCAACAGTGGCCAATCCAGGCCATAAGAACCTGGCAAGTACCCAAAAACTAAGTCTATTCCATGTTACCATTGCCAGTAATAGCAGTGGCTATTCTCCAAGCCAACCCAATCAATAGCAGGCAATGGACCTCTCCTCCAAGAACTCATCCAATCCCCTTTTAAACTTAGCTATACTAACTGCACTAACCACATCCTCTGGCAACAAATTCCAGAGTTTAATTGTGCGCTGAGTAAAAAAGAACTTTCACCGATTAGTTTTAAATGTGCCCCATGCTAACTTCATGGAGTGCCCCCTAGTCTTTCTATTATCCAAAAGAGTAAATAACCGATTCACATCTACCTGTTCTAGACTTCTCATGATTTTAAACACCTCTATCATATCCCCCTTCAGCCGTCTCTTCTCCAAGCTGAAAAGTCCTAACCTCTTCAGTCTTTCCTCATAGGGTTTGCTGCCATGCATGTCTGCATTGATCTGAACAATTTCACAGGGTCATTCATCAAAATGTGGTATGGCGTTAACGCCTTAACGCATGTGATAATAGTAGTATCGCATGGCCCGAATGCAAATTTTTGAAGGGGCAGGATTAGGGAGGAGTTTGGGTGGGATTAATGAAAATGAGAGACAGTATTGCACAGTTTAACACCGAAATAACTACACCTTTTTTCCTGGTGTTAAGATGTGTGAGATCACTGAACGGCCATAACAAAATTTGTGATAAATTTCACATTTCAGGGCTTGGGGTGGGGGTGGGGAGAGATAGAGAGAGAGGGAATGTCTATAAAGGCTTCACAGTATTCAACTATTTATATGCCTGTAGAAGGGCCAGATAATAGATCGAGGTGAGGTATTGACGAGCAGTATTATAGCATTTTGATGAATCTAGTATGTGAGGATAATAATATCAAATTAAAAGGCAAAAAATGAGAAAGTGCTTATAATAGTAAAGGAGCATTAATAATTAAAACCTAATTTTGAAAGAAAGAAAAACAATGAAATATTAAAGACCCATCTTTTTGAAGTTGCTTTCAAATCTTAAATCCTGGCTCTTCCCGATCAAATCCTAGACAATTTTAACCATATACCGTAATAAATACATTTCCAGAAACCTATGGATTGGATTTTCTAATAACTGCTCAGCAGGTAAGATAACTGAGTAATTTTATCTGGCTCTCTTTATCCGGATTTTCAGCCATATCCAACTAAGTCCACATGTGACTGAAAATACATCTAAATCATGCCAGACAAAGTATGACTGGCTAGACCTATGACCTATGACTGCAGATGTGCAGTCAGATTTAGTCAGTTAACACTCAAAATCTGTACTGACCAGCTAACCCCAGGAAGACTTCTGGTTGTGTGTATTTTCTGACAGCTAAATTTCTGCAACTTGAGATTTTATGTACAGAAATGTAACCATTCAGGAAGAGGAATTTCTATCCAGTCTGATTTATCCAGCTAACTTCCAAAGTTTACTGGATAAATCTTTTGAAAATTGACCCATATGTAAGCTCCATGGAGAATGATCTATTTCTTATGTGTACCTATGGAATACTGTGGACCTCTAGTGGAACTGTAGAAATGATAAGAAATACTAGTAGTAGTAGTAATAGTAGTAGCAGTAAACAAATGTAGTCAGTTTATCCAGTGAATTAATGCTAATGAAAATCTCCATGCTGTCATTCACATCAAATAATTAATTTAAACATGTATTGCAACAATACAACAAGATCAACATTAAACTGTTAATGAATGAGTTCCGCAGTTCTAATTAATTAGTTTCATTAGAACATTAATTATGAACAAAATAGTTTTATTGAATCATGTTAATGCAAAAAAAATTAATTACTTAGCTCATCAGTCCATTAGTCCAAATTCATGACAGATATAAAAGTTCAAGCGTCATCAAGTTCATAATCAGCTACAGTAGTTTGTTAATTAAATGAAGATGATGCCAATAAGCTCATAAGTTTTATTACATTTGGAAGAGTTCCATATTGCTTTTGTTTCTTCCAGTACTTGTTTGGATTAATTATATATGTGATGTTAATTGTTACATGGATAATTTCTTTAACATTACTTCACTGGATGTAATCAATGTATATTTCCTCTTGTTCTTTCTTCTAAAATGAGGATTTAATTATTAATGATCCCTTGCTATTTTAGGAAGTGTTGGTTTATGAACACATGCTCATTCATCTGACTTTTCATTTTGTGTTTCGAGGTTGAATACTGTCCTGAATTATTTCTCTTTCTTTATATGATTAATTTGAATAATTGGTTTTGTTTTAGTAACAAAGTAGATGATAGTAGAAAAAGAACTAGTAACCTATCCAGGCTACCTAGTCATTCCTGTCCACATTGAAAGGATGTTTTCCGGCCACCATTTGTAGAAGCTTTACTGCTTGTAGGATATCACATCTTATTCAAATCAGTTTTTGTTTTCCTCACTGGTTTTCTACCAACATGTGTAAGAGCATACAAGATTCTCAGCAGAGGTTTTACATCAGGCTGATCTTCTTCCTCCAATCAGCTCTTCCATTTCATTATCTCACCAATGTGCACATGGAAAAATAAAGTTGTTGATGCAGATTTAGCTGATTTAGCAGCTGATTAGCAGCTCTTTTGTTAATCACTTATGCTTATATCAGTCTATATCTGTCGGACCATTTATTTGTTTTATTATTAAGAAACACCTACTCAATATGTAGGTCTGCCCATAAAGAGGCAAATTTTGTAACATCACACGTTAGCAGGCAAATATGCACAGAAGTAATACCAATTTTCAAAGTGGACTTGCATGCATAAGTCCACTTTAAAATTAAGAAGAACATAAGAAAATGCCATACTGGTCAGACCAAGGGTCCATCAAGTCCAGCATCCTGTTTCCAACAGTGGCCAATCCAGGCCATAAGAACCTGGCAAGTACCCAAAAAAAGTCTATTCCACGTTACCATTGCTAATGGCAGTGGCTATTCTCTAAGTGAACTTAATAGCAGGTAATGGACTTCTCCTCCAAGAACTTATCCAATCCTTTTTTAAACACAGCTATACTAACTGCACTAACCACATCCTCTGGCAACAAATTCCAGAGTTTAATTGTGCGTTGAGTAAAAAAGAACTTTCTCCGATTTGTTTTAAATGTGCCCCATGCTAACTTCATGGAGTGCTACTCTTTTTATTATCCGAAAGAGTAAATATCCGATTCACATCTACCCGTTCTAGACCTCTCATGATTTTAAACATCTCTATCATATCCCCCCTCAGTCGTCTCTTCTCCAAGCTGAAAAGTCCTAACCTCTTTAGTCTTTCCTCATAGGGGAGTTGTTCCATTCCCCTTATCATTTTGGGTAGCCCTTCTCTGTACCTTCTCCATTGCAATTATATCTTTTTTGAGATGCGGCGACCAGAATTGTACACAGTATTCAAGGTGCGGTCTCACCATGGAGCGATACAGAGGCATTATGACATTTTCCGTTTTATTCACCATTCCCTTTCTAATAATTCCCAACATTCTGTTTGCTTTTTTGACTGCCGCAGCACACTGTACCGACAATTTCAATGTATTATCCACTATGACACCTAGATCTCTTTCTTGGGTGGTAGCTTCTAATATGTCTTGGTCCTTCTTGTCTGTCCTGTCTTTGTCATCTGCTCACCTGGTTCTGCTCGTCTGATATTGATTTCTACTATGGACTCAGATCATGCTCTTGCCTGCTACTTTATACTGACCTCTGCTACAGACCCTGACCACTTTCTGCCCACTGCCTATCCTGACCCTCAGCCTGGACCTGGTTACTATCTGATTTCAGCCTGCCCTGACCTCCGCCCATGTCTGGACTCTCTCTCTGCCTTTCCTAAAGGGATACCTGTCTAGGGTCATGTTGGCCCCTGGAACCCAAGGAATCAACCTGAAGGGAACAGGGCTGGTATAGGGGAAGCTTCTGTTCACTCCCAGTAAGGCATGTCCACCAGCTGTCAGTGTGGGCCTATTAGGTTCACATACTAGGCTGAGTCAACCACACCACAACACAAGGGCTCAGTAACTTGATTGTTTCCTGAGGCCATGAGCTCGGTGGATCCGCGTGCAGTTCAGGCCATAACTGGTTTGGCCCACTGAGTCCAGCAACAAGAACAGCTCAAGCAAATAACTGGGTTGCTCCAGGACCTTGCCATATACATAGACACTATACATTCTTGAGTACCAACACTGGCACCAGTCCCAGCCCCTGTGGAACCTCTTCCAGCTGTACCCACTCCTGTCCCAGGACCCATGCCACATATTCTACCACCTCCAAGGCATGACGGTGACCCCAAGGGATGCACGGGGTTCATTAACCATTACAAGATGAATTTTGAGCCTCAAGCGGCCAACTTCCCTTAGGATCACACAATGGTGAACTATATTCTGACTCTACTAGCTGGCCTGGCCCTAGTCTGAGCATCCTTGCTCTGGGAGTGAGACGAACCTTTAATTGGGAACCTAGACAACTTCCCCCATCTATTTTGACTCATTTTTGAAGAGCCAGATCGGGCTTTGTCTGTAGCCATGGAGTTATTCCAGATTCAGCAAGGCAATCATACTATGGGCAACTAAGCCATACAGTTTGCACCTTGGCTTCTGAACTCCACTGGGGTGAAGATAGTCTGATGGCCATCTTTTGGTAGGAATTGGCAGAGCACATAAAATATTAATTAGCAGGCCAGGATATATCTGCCACACTGGAAGATCTCATTGCCCTGGCTATCCAGGTGGATCTGCACTTTCAGGGGTGTACCCAAGAAAGAGGGGCATCCCGTCAATCATTCCGGTTGGCTCCTAAATTTCAGCAGCCCTTGGTTCCTCCTGCTGACTCTGCAACTCCCAGCTCCTTGGAGGAATCCATGCAATTGGGCAGATCTTGCCTTACCGAGGAAGAGAAATAGAGTTGTAGATGGCTCAACCTCTGCTTCTACTGTACAGGACAGGGGCATTTTGCTCATCACTGCCCTGAAAAACTGGGAAACTTCCAAGCCTATGGTTGGTTGGAGTGGCAACCCTAAATCGACCTTCCTTCTCTTCTCAGTTGTTGGTGCCCATCTCTCTCATCTCTGGGATACTGAGGTGTAAACAGAGGCCTTCTTGGATTCTGGAGCTGGAGGTAATTTTATAGAAGTCTCTGGTTCACTAATATAACATCCCTACTACCATGTTAGACAAAGCACTCACCATATCCTCTGAATATGGTGAACTTCTGCCTGGATGCCTGACAGTAGTTGGCTTACTTCTCATACTTCAGACCGACCTGCTGCATCGGGAAACTATTTTCTTTTATGTGTTACCCAGGGCAGTCAACCCTGTCATCCTTGAACTGTCCTAGATCATGCTCACAACCCCTCTATAAATTGGGGAACACTACAAATCACCTGCCGGAGCCCATCTTGCAAAGAACATTGTCCCTCTCAGGTCCTTCCACCAGTCACTGTGGTTCAGACAATCACTCCAGGCCTTCTGGGTCTTCCCCCTAAGTATGCAACCTTTTCCGATGTCTTTAGCAAACAGCAGGTAGAGACCCTGCCCCCTCACAGATCATATGACTGCCCAATTGATTTACTCATGGGAAAGATGCCTCCTAGAGGCCGGGTCTATCCTGTCCACACCTGAGCCGAAGATATGGTGAAATACATCCTAGAAAGGTGACAAGACTTGAAATGGTCTACCAGTGAAGGTGGTAGAGGCCTCTACTTTAATAGATTCTGGGCACTTTTAGGACTAATATGGAAGGCAGTGGTAGGACGGAGGTTGAAAGTTCTGGTAAAATAGGGGTGGGGGGAAGAGTTGGTGTTGGGTTGAATATGGGAATTTATATGCTTATCTATCTGGGTCAGACCAAAGGTCCATCAAGCCCAACATTTGTTTCTAACAGTGGCCAATACAAGTTACAAGTGCTTGGCAAGTAGCCAAACATTAAATAGATCCCAAGCTACTATTCCTTATTGATTAATAGCAGTTTATGGACTTCTCTTCTAGGAACTTATCCAAACCTTTTATAAACCCAGTTACACTAACTGCCATAACTACATCCTCTGGCAATGAATTTCAGAGCTTAATTATGCATTGAGTGAAAAAGGATGTTCTCTGATTTGTTTTAAATGAGCTACTTGCCAACTTCATGGAGTGCCCTCTAATCCTTTTAGTGTCTGAGAGAGTAAACAACCAATTTACATTTACCTGTTCAAGCCTTTCATGATTTTGTAGACTTCTATCATATCCCTCTCAGTCGTCTCTTCTCCAAACTAAGCAGCCCTATCCTCTTTAGCCTTTGCTCATAGGGGAGCTGTTCCATCCCCTTTATCATGTGGGTCACCCATTTTTGTAGTTCTCCAGTGCAAGTATATATTTTTGAGATGCGGCGACAAGAATTGCATGCAGTACTCAAGGTGTGGTATCACCATGGAGCAATACAGAGGCATTATGATATCTACCGTTTTATTCGCCATTCCCTTCCCAATAATTCCTAACATTCTGTTTGCTTTTTTGATCACCACTGCACACTGAGCTAACATTTTCAATGTATTATCCACTATGATGCCTGGATTTCTTTCCTGGGTAGTAATTCCTAATATGGAGCCTAACATTGTGTAGCTATAGCAAGTGTTATTGTTCCGTATATGCATCACCATGCACATGTCCACATTAGATTTCATCTGCCATTTGAACACCCAATCGTACAGCCTCACAAGGTTCTCCTGCAGTTTATCACAATCTGCTTGAGATTTAACTACTCTGCATAATTTGTTCTCATCCGCTAATTTGATCACCTCACTCATCATACCCCTTTCCACATCATTTATAAATATATTAAAAAGCACCAATCCAAGTACAGATCCTTGAGGCACTCCACTGTTTATCTTTTTTCACTTTGAAAACACACCATTTAATCCTACTCCCTGTTTCCTGTTTTTTAACCAGCTTGTAATCCACAAATGGACATTGCCTCCTATCCCATTGCTTTTTAGTTTTATTAGAAGCCTCTCATGAGGGACTTTGTCAAACGCCTTCTGAAAATCCAAATACACCAGATCTATCGGTTCACCTTTGTCCACGTTTATTCACTCCTTCAAAAAAATGTAGGAGATTTGTGAGGCAAGACTTCCCTTGGGTAAATCCATGCTGGCTGTGTCCCATTAAACCATGTCTATCTAAATGTTCTGTGATTATATTCTTTATAATAGTTTCCATGATTTTGCCCGGCACTGAATTCAGGCACGCCCATGGAGCCCATTTTAAATATTGAGGTTACATTGGCCTTTCAGTCTTCAGGTACAACAGATGATTTTAATGATAGGCTACATCATTTTGTTTAGTTCAAGGCTTAATATTTTTTGCTATAACTAGTTGTGGCTTTATGCTATTCCCTGGATGTTCTGACTGGGAGGCATCCAGGATAAACCAAGTTTATCCTGGATAAACTTGGTTTATCCAAGTTGATAAGTTTATAAGTTGATAAGCCCTTTCAACTCGGACCTCTGCTGCTTTAGCCGCTCTGCCGCTCAGCCGCTGCTGCGAAGCTCCTGGGGAGAAAGGCCTGTGCGATCGGCGCCCAGACCCGTCGGGGTAAGGCCTTCATATTCCCCTTGCCCCCGGCGAGTCCAGCCTCCGATCACGCTGCCTGCCTGCCAGCCGTGCCGCCCATCAGCGCGACTCCGTCTCCTGGACCCTCCCACCAACAGATAGCAGCCAATTAAAAAGTAGAGAGGGAGATTTAAAATTCTAAATCGTACTTAAATTTCCTGAACTGCTGGCGCCGTGTCCCTTTCAACTCGGACCTCTGCTGCTTTAGCCGCTCTGCCGCTCAGCCGCTGCTGCGAAGCTCCTGGGGAGAAAGGCCTGCGCGATCGGCGCCCAGACCCGTCGGGGTAAGGCCTTCATATTCCCCTTGCCCCCGGCGAGCCCAGCCTCCGATCACGCTGCCTGCCTGCCAGCCGTGCCGCCCATCAGCGCGACTCCGTCTCCTGGACCCTCCCACCAACAGATAGCAGCCAATTAAAAAGTAGAGAGGGAGATTTAAAATTCTAAATCGTACTTAAATTTCCTGAACTGCTGGCGCCGTGTCCCTTTCAACTCGGACCTCTGCTGCTTTAGCCGCTCTGCCGCTCAGCCGCTGCTGCGAAGCTCCTGGGGAGAAAGGCCTGTGCGATCGGCGCCCAGACCTGTCGGGGTAAGGCCTTCATATTCCCCTTGCCCCCGGCGAGCCCAGCCTCCGATCACGCTGCCTGCCTGCCAGCCGTGCCGCCCATCAGTGTGACTACGTCTCCTGGACCCTCCCACCAATTATTATTATCACCAACTATTAGCCAATTAAAAGCAGAGAGGGAGATTTGAATCTCTGAATTTTTAATTAAATTGCCTGAACTGCTGGCGCCGCGCCGCCTGCGTCGCGCGCCGAAGGAGCGCAACAAAGGGGCTGGCCCCTTTGTGCGCCCCTTCGTGCAGCCACTGAGTTTGTGAAGAATTTAAACAAAATATACTAAAGGAAGGAAGGGAGAGAGGAAAGGGAAGAGAAGGGGAGAAAAGAAAAAAAAATCCTTTGTTTTTTTTTTTGTTTTGTTTTTGCTCATAACTCTAATTTCACAATTATATCACCTCTTCAGTCACTCGGTACCCTCTCAACCACAGACACACTCCAGCAAGCTTCACTCGGACCTCTCTCAACCACAGACACACTCCAGCAAGCTTCACTCGGACCTCTCTCAACCACAGACACACTCTAGCAAGCTTCACTCGGACCTCTCTCAACCACAGACACACTCCAGCAAGCTTCACTCGGACCTCTCTCAACCACAGACACACTCCAGCAAGCTTCACTCGGACCTCTCTCAACCACAGACACACTCCAGCAAGCTTCACTCGGACCTCTCTCAACCACAGACACACTCCAGCAAGCTTCACTTTGACCCAAATCCCTAACCTACTGACTAACTTCAGGACTACTATTTTTTCTTCTTCTCCTTTCTCCAGTGGCTTTCCTTATCTGACCACGCTGCTATCAAAGACTTCCTGCTCGTCTAAAGTCTTTCAATTTCTGGACCTACAGCAATAAAAGAGCTTGCCCCTACTTCTCGCCTATTCACTCAGTACCATTAAATAATGCACCAATCAGAAATGTTATCTCGCCACATTCCCACTATCAAACACTTCAACGTGAATTATAAACCGGCTAGATTTCTCCAACACTCCTCATTAACCAGAACATTAACACCTATTATGGTAGCACCTATCACTCAAATGTTAGGTCTAATAACTTTCTCCATCCTTCTATTAAATACACAATCTCTTCTAAAAAAGATCACCCTACTAAACGATATCCTCACAGATGAAAAGCCAGATATATGTGCGATCACTGAATCATGGCTAAAAGACACTGACACAGCCATAATAAATCAACTTCCCACTGACACGTACAATGTTTTCTCCATTCCAAGGATCAAAAAGAAAGGTGGAGGTATTCTCCTGGCTGCCAAAAAGAAATTTAACCTTACAGTTCAAACTACTTCCCCTTCCTCCAAAATGGAGACTGGCCTTTTCAAATCTAAGGATCTTCAAATCTGCCTGATCTACTCCCCCCCCAGCATACTTGAGAATAACCCATCTCTACTAACTGAATTTATTATCAAAAACCTTGATATTCACCTCCCAACAATTATTCCCTTTCTAATAATTCCCAACATTCTGTTTGTTTTTTTGACTGCCGCAGCACACTGTACCGACAATTTCAATGTGTTATCCACTATGACACCTAGATCTCTTTCTTGGGTTGTAGCACCTAATATGGAACCCAACATTGTGTAATTACAGAATGGGTTATTTTTCCCTATATGCTTCACCTTGCACTTATCCACATTAAATTTCATCTGCCATTTGGATGCCCAATTTTCCAATCTCACAAGGTCTTCCTGCAATTTATCACAATCTGCTTGTGATTTAACTACTCTGAACAATTTTGTGTCATCTGCAAATGTGATTATCTCACTCGTCGTATTTCTTTCCAGATCATTTATAAATATATTGAAAATTAAGGGTCCCAATACAGATCCCTGAGGCACTCCACTCCCTTCCACTGAGATAATTGCCCATTTAATCCTACTCTCTGTTTCCTGTCTTTTAGCCAGTTTGCAATCCACGAAAGGACATCGCCACCTATCCCATGACTTTTAGCTTTTCCTAGAAGCCTCTCATGAGGAACTTTGTCAAACGCCTTCTGAAAATCCAAGTATACTATATCTACCGGTTCACCTTTATCCACATGTTTATTAACTCCTTCAAAAAAGTGAAGCAGATTTGTGAGGCAAGACTTGCCCTGGGTAAAGCCATGCTGACTTTGTTCCATTAAACCATGTCTTTCTATATGTTCTGTGATTTTGATGTTTAGAACACTTTCCACTATTTTTCCTGGCATTGAAGTCAGGCTAACCGGTCTGTAGTTTCCCGGATCGCCCCTGGAGCCCTTCTTAAATATTGGGGTTACATTTGCTATCCTTCAGTCTTCAGGTACAATGGATGATTTTAATGAAAAGTTACACATTTTTACTAATAGGTCTGAAATTTCATTTTTTAGTTCCTTCAGAACTCTGGGGTGTATACCATCCGGTCCAGGTGATTTACTACTCTTCAGTTTGTCAATCAGGCCTACCACATCTTCTAGGTTCACCGTGATTTGATTCAGTCCATCTATATACCTCTCTGTCTGCCTCAACTCCTCCAGGTCTGCTACTCTAGCCTCCAGAGATTGGACTAATTCTCTGAGAGACAGGAATTCTTTGCACCAGGTGCACACATACAACCTCTCACCTGCGGGTAAAAAAATCATACATGTGACACTTGATGCAAAAGAATGAAAAGTTTGGAAGGCCCCCCCTCTTTCTGCTGAACAGCTGCCTTCATCTAAATTTTGTTCAGATCCTAGTTAAGTTAAGGTTGTTATGGGAGTTGGAATGCTAACAATTAGAGTCCTTTAAAAGTATTAATATATTCACTATTTATCTAGTAGTGATCTAAAATTAGATGATTAAACTCTTGATAAGGCCTGGGGAAATCCTGACTTTAAGTTAAAAGGTTGGTTATTATTTTTTTTAAATAAAAGTGTCTCCTGCCTATAAATCAAAGATAAGCTAGGGATGGGTAGGAGGGAAAAACAAACATACAAACCTCTTACAAGTAAATTTTCAAAGGGCTATGCACTTAAATTTCGGGGTGTACACACGTGGCCGGGCCTTGCGCACACTGGGGTAGATTTTCAAAGGGTTACGTGCGTAACCCCCGAAAACCTACCCCTGCGTGCGCCGATCCTATTTTGCATAGGTTCGGCAGCGCGTGCAAGCCCCGGAACGAGCGTATGTCCCTGGGCTTTCCAAAATTAGTGGGCTGGGGGCGGGGCCGGGGCGTGGCAACGGTCCGAGGCGGGGCTGGAGGTGTGGCGGCATGGATGTTATGAAGGTCCCTAAACTATAAATGTGATATGCAAATGTAAACATTACAGTTTAAGTGTTGATACCTATCTAATTAAATCCTTGTTACAATGTTTTTTTCGAGGTTATACTATTTGTTGTACAGTTGTTTGAAGAATATTGTATATTTAGATTTCAATTACCCCAATATTGACTGGGTAAATGTAACATCAGGAAACGCTAGAGAGATAAAGTTCCTGGATGGAATAAATGATAGTTTTATGGAGCAATTGGTTCAGGAACCAACAAGAGAGGGAGAAATTTTAGATCTAATTCTCAGTGGAGCACAGGATATGGTGAGAAAAGTAACGGTGGTGGGATCGCTTGTAAATAATGATTATAATATGATCAAATTTGAATTAATGTCTGGCAGGGGGTAAGTAAGTAAATCCACGGCTCTAGCACTAAACTTTCAAAAATAAAACTTTGATAAAATGAGAAAAATAGTTAAAAAAAAAAACTGAAAGGTGCAGCTAAAAAGGTTAAGAGTGTGTAACAGAGTGGCCATTGTTAAAAAAATACTATCTTAGAAGCATAGTCAAGATGTATTCCATGCATTAAGAAAGGTGGAAGGAAGACCAAACAATTACTGGCGTGATTAAAAAGTGAGGTGAAAGATGCTATTTTAACCAAAAGATCTTCATTTGAAAATTGGAAGAAAGATCCATGAGAAGAAAATCAGATAAAGCATAAGCGTTGGCAAGTTAAATGTAAGACATTGATAAGACAGGCTAAGAGAGAATTTCAAAAGAAGTTGGCCATAGAGGCAAAAACTCATAATAAAAACTTTTAAAAATATATCCTTAGCAGAAAGTCTGCAAGGGAGTCAGTTGGACCATTAGATGATTAAAGGGCTAAAGGGGCACTTAAGGAAGACTAAAATAATTCTTTGTTCCTGTGTTTACTGAAGAGGATGTTGGAGAGATACCTTTTCCAGAAACGGTTTCCAAGGGTTACGATTCAGATGAACTGAACCAAATCACAGTAAGCCTAGAAAATGTAGTAGGCCAAATTGACAAACTGAAGAGTAGCAAATCACTTGAACTGGATGGTATATACCCCAGGGTTCTGAAAGAACTAAAAAATGAAATTTCATAACTAATACAATTAATCTGTATTTATTTATTTATTTATTTATAGATTTTTCTATACCGGGGTACGTAAATAACATCACCTCGGTTTACATTCAAACAGTAATTCAGCATTGCGCTTTACAATATAACAAGGAAACTAAACGAAAAACAATACAGTATATAACTTTATATTAATAGAATATCAGCAATATATGAGAGATTGTGGCAGTTAGGAAGAGTAGTTGAGGATTCAGATCATTGATAGTAGGCTTTTTTAAATAGCCAGGTTTTAAGGGTTTGTTTAAATTTTTTGTAACAGAGTTCCTGGCGTAATTCAGAGGGCATGGTGTTCCATATTGTTGATCCAGCAATGATGAAAGATCAATCTTTTGTGCTAAAGAGTTTAGTCAGATTGGGTGCTGGGATATTTAGTTTGGCTAAATTCTGGAATCTCGTTGGGCGGGAAGACGTTTTGAATTGTAGTTCATCTGTAAACCAGAGCATTTCTCTGTTTTGAATGGCTTTGTGTATCAGCGACATAGATTTATAAATTATCCTGTAAGCCACAGGAAGCCAGTGCAAAGACTGAAGAGCTGGAGTGATGTGATCATGGCGGCTTGTGTCGGTGATAATGCGGGCAGCTGCATTTTGCAGCATTTGCAAAGGTTGAATGGTGGCTTTGGGTAGACCCAGTAACAGAGCATTGCAGTAATCAATCTTTGATAAAATAGTTGCTTGTAAAACTGTGCGGAAATCATATTGGTATAATAGAGATTTAATCCGTTTAAGCGTAAATAGCTTAAAGAAACCATTTTTTTACCGTATCCGCGATGAATTTTTTAAACGTGAGATTGCTGTCAATGATGATACCAAGGCTGCATACTTGTTGTGAAATAGTGGAGTTGTTTTGAGCAATATCAGAGTTGATCAGTATTGTATTTTTTGGAGGTGAAATTATGATAAGTTCAGTTTTATTGGTATTTATAGCCAATTGGTTGTCTGTGAGGATAGTTTTAATTTCTAATAAAGCTACCTTCCAGGTATTCAGTGCATTTGTGATTGTGCTGGTTATAGGTATGAGTATTTGAACATCATCTGCGTAGATGAAGTGTTGAAGACCCAATTTAGAGAGTAGCCGGCATAGCGGTGTAAGGTAAACATTGAACAATGTGGAGGAGAGAGAAGATCCTTGGGGGACTCCTTGAGAGAGGTTTCTTGGCTTGGATTCACTTCGTCCACATCTAACGCTGTATGTTCTATTGCTCAGGAATGACTGAAACCATAGTAAAGCCGATCCCGAGATACCTATTTCAGAAAGACGGGTAATAAGAGTGTTGTGGTTTACCGTGTCGAAAGCCGCTGATATATCAAGAAGGGCGATGAGGTATGATTTGCCAGCATCTAAAGCTTTTAGTAGCACCTCAGAAAGAGATATCAAAAGTGTTTCCGTGCTGTGGTACTTTCTGAACCCATATTGAGATGGAAAGAGTATTTGATGATCATCTAAATAATCAGATATTTTATACACAGAAAACATGATTTCTGCATAAATCACAAGTAAAGGACTCCCGACCACAAACCCCAGGCCCCACAGACTAACACTGGCCCCAAGAACTTTACTCCACCTCTCACCAGAAAAACACAGGTTAAACCTACACATTTCTCAGTAATGGGGAGGGGTGGGATAGCTAATGCCTTCATTAGCATTAGATTTCCATGCGAGGGTGCTAAACGATACATACAGTTTTACATGCAAGTTTTTTGTGTACAAAACTCCTTGCTGAATCAGGAGTAAGATATGTGCATGAAAAATGTGCCCACAACTGCTGAATGTACCTTATGACACTGAGCCAAAACACAGTGATTTCTCCTCCCTAAAATCTTTTTACTGTCAACTTTGTAATGCTTCTCTTTAATGGTGGATAAAACTCTGCTAGATAAATGTTACGACTGTTGCTGCCCGATGTCTCCACTCCGCCCTCCTGATCTCTCTGGCGACTCCTCCCGCTGTTGACGGATGTTTGGCTGCCACGGCATCTGCCTGCCATCCTCTCTGGCGTCCCCAGTCCGGCTTGGGTGCTGCCTCCCGCCATGCTGTCCAGCTGCCTCCCGCCATGCTGTCCAGCTGCCTTAGAGCACACGCAGCACACGCCCCACGCGGCCCTGCTTCAAATACTTTCTTTGGCGCGAACCTCAGGGGTGTCCCCCTGTGATGACGTCATGCATCCTGGATACAAAAAGCCTACACTACTGCTAGCTAATCGAATTAGCAAAGGTATTCATACAGGAACTCCTTACGGATGGGATTCGCTCTCCGTACCTAGCTATTCTGCCTGTCCATTATTGGACTTACTCTATTTGGGGTACCCTCTCCTCGGGGGCCTCTCTCTTCACTTTCAGGTCGCTGTCTGGAACCGGTACTCGCTCCTCGAGGGCCCATGTTCCCGGACTTGCTGCCTGGACTTTACTTCTGCCTGGAAGATACCGCTGCCTACACCATCAGTGAGTTACCATCTATTTCTCTCAGAGCTGTTCCCTGGAACCAGGTACTTGCTCCTCGAGGGCCTGCCTCTACTGCAGCTCCTGTGATTCCTACTGAGAGAAACTGCTGTGTGAGTACTCAACCTACGAGGCTCTATTCCTGAACCTTGCATATACTTCATTGTACTCACTATCTCAGTTTCTCTTCACTACAGCACAGCCATTGAGGGATCGCTGTTCCAGAGCCCTGAGGGACTACAAGCAGGCCGGCGGAAGCACTAGGCGAACTAGGCGGTCGCCTAGGGCGCCAGCTTCCCGGGGGCGGCACTGCCCCGGTAAAATTAAGAGAGCCGCGCTCAGCCGCTGCCCCGGTAAAATGAAAAGAGCTGCATTAAGCCGCCGCCCCCCCCCCCGATAAAAATAAAAGAGCCGCTGCTGGCAGCCCGCCCCAAAAGACCCATCTGACCTCCCCCAGCGGTTTGCATGCTCCCAGTCTCTCCTGCTGCTCTTTCTTCCCTGCTGCCGTTGCCGCCGGGCTATCAGCACGTTCAAGCCCAGCGGGAACGGCAGCAGTGCAAAAAAAAAAAAAAGCTGTGGCATCCGCGGCTGCCCTTTTCTTCCTCCCGCCCCCCTCTGACCCGGAACAGGAAGTGATGCACGGGAAGGAGAAAGAGCGGTGCCGCATGAAAAAAATAGCGGCGACAGCAGCATCGGCCCCCGAGCAATTGAAGCAGCCGGTAATCGGGAAAGGAGTCAGCAGCATGAGCCTCCCGCGGCCGATGGGATTCTTCCTTTTTGGCCTGCGGGGGCTGGAGGAGGAGGTGATGCAGCTACCATTTGTGCTGGGGGGGGGAGGAAGTGAGTGAGAGAAAGAGAGAGAAGCAACCAGCCTGCCTGTGTGTGATTGAGAGCCTGTGTGTAAGTGAGAGAATGTGTGTGTGATTGAGAGAAACTGGTCAGAGAGCTGATGTATGTGTATATGTGGGAGACAATGAAAGTGACTGCTCAAGGAGATGACTGATGTGTGAGACAGTCAGGGATGTGACTGATGTGTGTGTGTGTGAAAGAGAGAAAAAGCATGGAAGTGAGAACTCTGGGTATGTGAGAAAGCATGGGAGTAAGAAGCCTGGTGTTGTGGGGGTGTATGTGAAAGAAAGCATTGGAGTGAGAAGCCTGATTATGTGAGAGAGAGCATGGGAGTGGGAAGCCTGTGTGTGTGTGTGCATGTATGAGAGAGAGACTGGTTGGTAAGGTGACGGTGTGACTGGTGTGTATGTGAATGTGAGAGAGAGAGAATGTGATTCAGGGAATGAGAAGCCTGTGCACCTGGAGAGCGAGCATGGAAATGAGAGAGAGACTGGTGTGTGTGTGTGTGTAACAGAGAGAAAGTGATTATGGGAATAAGAAGCCTGTGCATGTGAAGAGAGTGAGCATGGGAGTGAGAACCTGGGTGTGTGTGAGACACAGCATGGGAGGGAGAAGCCTGTATATGTAAGACAGAACAGGTGACTGGTGTGTGTTTGTGTGTATGTGAGAGAGAGAAAGAAAGTGATTATGGGAATGAGAAGCCTGTGCATGTGAAGAGTGAGCATGGGAGTGAGAAAGCTGGGAGTGTGTGAGATACAGCATGGGAGTGAGAAGCCTGTATATCTGAAAGAGAACATGGGAGTGGGAAGCCTGTGTGTGTGTATGCATGAGAGAGATCAGGTGACTGGTGTGTGTGTTTGTGTGTGTGTGTGAGAGAAAGAAAGTGATTATGGGAATGAGAAGCCTGTGCATGTGAAGAGTGAGCATGGGAGTGAGAAAGCTGGGAGTGTGTGAGATACAGCATGGGAGTGAGAAGCCTGTATATTTGAAAGAGAACATGGGAGTGGGAAGCCTGTGTGTGTGTATGCATGAGAGAGATCAGGTGACTGGTGTGTGTGTTTGTGTGTGAGAGAAAGAAAGTGATTATGGGAATGAGAAGCCTGTGCATGTGGAGAGAACAAGCATGAGAGTGAGAGACTGGTGAGTGTGTGTGAGAAAGAGAAAGTGATTATGAGAGTGAGAAGCCCATATATGTAAGTGGAACACGGGAGTGGGAAGCCTGTGTGTGTATGGCATGAGAGAAACTGTTCAGGAAGGTGACTGGTGTGTTTGTCAAAGACTGTTTGGGAGATGATTGGTGTGTGAGAGACAGAAACTGGTCATGGGGGCATGACTGGTATGGTGTGTGTGTGTGAGAGACATGGGCCTTAAGGAAGAGGACCATGAGTATAGAGCTTAGCCACTACTGCTGCTTCTGGTGTGTACTACAGCCTGCATGGAAGAGGAGTAAGAGAGCTGCTGGAGGGGGTAAGTAAAGATGGCTTTTTAAGTTTATTTTTCTTGATTGACTGCCATTTTAATTATTTAATATTATGTGATGTGTCTGCTTTTTTTGTTTGAGCAACAAGTATAGCTTTGGTTTATGTTTATTTTATTTATTTTTATTTATTTATTTATAAAATAGTTTCTATACCGTCGATAAGACAAATCATTCTCAATGGTTTACATGGCATAAAAATGTCAAATAAGTGTTCTGTTATAAATACAGACTTCGTTATTTTCATTAATGCACAATGTAAGTTAATTGTGTGTGGAGGCGGGGGGGGCGGCATAGCTGACGTTTCGCCTAGGGCGCCTAATACCCTTGCACCGGCCCTGACTACAAGCCCAGCCGGGCTTCATCTCTGCTCACTACTGTCACCTCTGGTGGCTCCTCAATACTGTTAATAAAAGATCTATCTGTGTTGTGTGTCCTAAGCTGAGCCTGACCTGTGGCCCCTCACGGGACTGCCCCCCGTGGGCATGGTCAGCAGCCACATTGTCCAAGGATCCATCCAAAACCTTACAAACAATAACAATAAAGTACCGCTCAGGTAATTCTTCAGTCCTGATGTATTAAAGGCAGGGCTTTGCTGTAACATTTTCTTTGTCAATCTGATGACTTAAGGCAGGTTTTGTTTTTATGTATTATGTAAACAATGAGCCGTGAGGTATCAAAGACTGGTCTTCTATGAATTTATATCATTATTCAACCCGGCTACGCTATCGAGTGAATCTCTGATATGGCTGTCTGAGGGACCCAGTTTCTTTATTATTTACATAAATATCTGGGATGGTTCCTGGTAAAAATCACAGGGCCCACCAGCTGCTTCGGCAGAGACTCCTGCTAGAGCCAGGTTAGGAGCCTAGATTGACTCTGGTTTTCCCCTAAGTTATTTGGTTTGAAATGAAACTGCCTTGCTTCTGACACAGCTGACTCCATTTCCTGAAAGCATCAGTTCTCTGGCTCTCTCACATACCTCAATCTCTGTCGGTCACAGACGGCTGTGACCTCTCATGCTCACATCTTTTTTCCCTGCACCATCAAGTCTGGAAAGAATGGCCACCTCCGCTGCTGGGTGCTGCCGACCACCATCTTGGATCTGGAATTACTTAGGAGCGCGCACGCACACAAGGGCCTCCTTTGAACACGTCATGGCGGGAACCTTGGGGGCATCCCCTCCCGATGACATCAACCTGCTAGTGTATTTAACCTGACCGGCCCTTGCCTTCTACGAGTTAGCAAGGAGCTCCATCTTGCTGAATCTTCCTCATTCAAGGACTTCCTGTTCCTGGCTTTGGTCTTGGCATTCAACGCTCTGAGTACCTGCCCCTCGGGGGCTCCCCTGCATTCTCGGCTATCCGCTCCTTGGAGGGCCTACCTACCTGACTGCTACAAGATCTGTTTCTCAGGTCTCTCTCTCGCTCCTGGAACCATCTTCTGTGAGTACCTCTACTGACTCTACTATACGAACTGTATTGTGGATTTCCTGCAGTGTACCCTGAGCCTTGGGCCACTACCACCTCTCTTCAGTAGAAGCTATTCAGCCTTCCTGCACTGCAGAGTTTCTATATACCAACCACAAGAGCCACTTCCGGGTTCCGGCATCTCTACCGGCGCTTCAATATCTACTGTACAGACATCCTCAGCATACCCCGTTCCGCGGGCCACTACCGGATCTGTATTCCTGAGGTACCTACACTCGACATAGGGGATCCCCGGTGTACCCCGCTCCGCGGGACACTACCGGATCTTCTCATCTGTGGCTGCGCTCTGAGCATTCCCCCTTTGCTCAGGACTGTATTATTATATCTCCAACTCTGTGGACACTACTTTTTCCTTCCATCATAATAAAGTCTCTACTTCTAGCTGTGTCCTACGCAACTGAGACTACGCCTGCTGATGGTGAGGCTAACAGGGCTCCTCCGTGTGGGTGAAGTCATCGCTCATCGCAGCCCAGGGTTCACGTTCTTACCAAAAACATAACACTCATGAATGTTCTTGAGCAAAATAATTAACATTTTTAGTAATTAATTTTTCATCCTTAGAATGTTGATAATATGGGTCTGGGAGATTTGTCCTCTTTTGGGAGACGTGCATATAAAATTCCCAGATGCAACATAACACCAGCTCCCATCTTGGATCTTCCACCTGATCTCTCAACCCTCCTATAATATCTGTCCAAAGCAAGGACAAGTTCATCATGGTCATCACACTGTTGGCCTCCCCATTTTCTCATTGAGCTATGATGAAGTCATACCACTACTGGTGTTGGTTGGAAACTGCCACTCAGGCCAGGTTACCCCTATGTATTTTTGGAGCCTTGATGCAATTATGGTAATCTCAATGTATTTCATTTCCATCTTCTTGCTTCTATGGTTCTTTTGTTCTTATTCCATACAATTTTTGATTCAGATATTATTATGTTTGTCTCTATCACATCCCCTAGAAGGCATCCCACCCACCCCATCCCCCCTTTTTTATAGAAAAAAATATTTCCTGACTGTGTCCCAAGT
The DNA here is from genome assembly GCF_901001135.1 of Rhinatrema bivittatum. NCBI lineage: Eukaryota > Metazoa > Chordata > Amphibia > Gymnophiona > Rhinatrematidae > Rhinatrema > Rhinatrema bivittatum. The sequence goes on from NC_042615.1 coordinate 758,721,501, forward strand.
GTTTCACCTTGGAGCTTCAGCAACTTGTCTTCCATTGAAAAAGGTTTGCCCCTTGTGCACCATTAATGTTTCAGGTATTTAAATGTCTCTATCATATCTCTTTTGTCTCTCCTCCTTGCTAAAGAATACATATTTAGTCTCATCTCATATGATTTTTTGTGCAGTCCCCATACCATTTTGGTTGCCTTTCTATGAGCTACTTCTAGTCTCTTCCTCTGTCCTTTTTGAGATAAGGCCTCCTGTACTGAACACAGTATCCCAGATGAAGCTGTACAGAGGCATTATCACCTACTTTTCCTGCTGGTTATACCTTTCCCTAATCATCCAAGCATCCTTCACAATGTCCCCCAGGACTGATCCCTGAGATACTCCTCTAATCATCCTTTTCTTCTCAGAATGAATTCCATTTACCACTATCCTCTGTCCTCTATCACTCAACCAGTTTCCAATCCAGTCCACCACCGTTAGACCCATCCTCCAGCTGTTGAGTTTATTTATGAGCTTTCTATGGGGATAGTCTCAAAAGCTTTGCTGAAAACCAAGTAAACCATATCCAGCACATGCCCTTGAACTAATTCTCTAGTCATCCAATCAATAAAACCAATGAGATTTCTTTGACATGATCTCCTTCTTGTAAAGACATACTGCCTTGCATCCTGCAAGCTGCTGTTTGTAGATAGTTACTCCACTATCCTTTCTTTTAGTAAAGTATTAATTGATTTTCCCTATCATGAAGGTCATACTAACTGGCCTGTAGTTTCCAAACTCTTCTTTCTTAGGAAGAGGGACATCTGCCTTTCTCCAGTCATAAGGGAGCACTCTGATCTTCAAGAGTCTATTGTTGTTTGTTCATTTGCTGTTATAAATAACAGTTCAAACAAAATGTCAAAGAAAAATATTGCTAATAAACCTATTGCCATGAAAGCAATACCATCAAATTGAAGGTATGTGTTTCAGTTATGCTGGACCACAAAATGCATTTAAAGACTAGATTTATATAGATCTAGAAATCCAGCATAAAGTTAAATGTAATCGGGTAAGAAAGCATTCAGTATTGCACATGGAGATGTTTGCAGTCATGCTAGTAGTGAAACAGTTTATCATGCTATATTCAAGGGCTCCAAACAGTTAAAAAAGCACAGCTTAGTTAATATGTGAATGCACTAGCATATGCTAAACAGATACTTATGCCAATAATGCTACTAAGATCCCCGAAAAGGAGATACATTTAAAGTGATTTTTATCATTTTAAATTTAAATTCCGAGAGGGGACTCTAAGAAACTGTTAGCATGCCATTCTGGTGCACTAGCAGTTTAATAGTGGGGGAGGCCATGTCCTTGGTTTTGACCCCAAGTAGCTGTAAAAAAAAAAGCCATTGTCCCACCCCAGATTCCTCTTCCACCCCATGATGTAGCAAAATAACCTGACACCCTCAATGTACTCAAAAAGAACCACCTCCCAACTCCTAAAGAGTCTTTCCTAATAGCGAGTAGGGCAATGATCTTGCCCTACCTAATGTTTTGCACACATTTTTTGCATAATGTTAAGACATTGGCTTCCAGGGTCAGCTAGGAACCCTTCATTTGGAATCATCCAATTTTTTTTTTTTAATAATGTAGATCCCACCCACCAGAGAAAGATTATAGAATGAGGGCCATATTCAAAAGCCATTTACCTGAGCAGACAGGCTGTCTGAGAATTGCTCATCCTGCACATGAATAAAAAAGTGCATGCAGGGATCCCCAGTGCGCATGCTTTTCCATGTGGAAAAAGTAGGTGAGCCCAGAGGTGGGATGCGACAATGCACACATAGTTTTGCAATGTCAAAATTATGCATGTTTTGCAAAGAAAAAATATCTGCTGAAAAAATAGGCGCCAACCCTCTGCGGGTATGCATTCCACGGGCAGTTTTCAAAAGGAGAGCATGCCCTCACATTCCCTTTGAGAACTGGTGCAAGGTCCATGGATAAAGGTACATATGGACTATGCAACTACCCACATAGACTGTCAAATTCTGCTGCAAGCAAACCTTGCCCTAGATTCTGAGGGATAACATATCAGAAAACTGTGCAGATTGGTTTCCTGATTCAAACATTGGGCACAATTTCAGTTGTAAGTGTACCAAAGCATCAGTGATGATGCTTAAGAATGTCATAGGACCAAAGAGAATGTATACTCACAATTGAAATCGTATTACTTCACACTTGTAGAAGATAAATCAACAGATATATCAATAATAGGGAAATAAGCATGTTTGTAATTTACTTTGCCAGTGATATTGGCAAATTTCAGTATAGATTTCTTTCCCATTTTGTTGATCTGAAAGAAATAACAGGCAGTTTATACTATAAAGAAGGCATGTCTTGAGGAGGATAAATGATCATAGGCAATGTCAAGGTACCTGGAACTAAACTTTCTGGGGCGGATTTTAAAAGGCGCGCGAATAGCCTACTTTTGTTTGCGCTCCAAGCGCAAACAAAAGTACGCTGGATTTTAGTAGATACGCGCGGAGCTGCGCGTATCTGCTAAAAACCTGGATCGGCGCGCGCAAGGCTATCGATTTTGTATAGCCGGCGCGCGCTGAGCCGCGCAGCCTACCCCCGTTCCCTCCAAGGCCGCTCCGAAATCGGAGCGGCCTTGGAGGGAATCCTCTAACGCCCTCCCCTCACCTTCCCCTCCCTTCCTCTACCTAGCCCACCCCCCCGGCCCTGTCTACACCCCCCCCTTACCTTTCTCCGGGGATTTACGCCTCCCGGAGGGAGAAGTAAATCCCCGCGCGTGAGCGGGCCTCCTGCGCGCCGGGCCGCGACCTGGGGGCGGGTACGGAGGGCGTGGCCACGCCCCCGGACCGCCCCGGGCCTTAGCCACGCCCCCATACCCCGCCCCCAAAACGCTGCCGACACGCCCCCGAAACGCCGCGACGACCGGGCCCGACCCCGACACGCCCCCGACACGCCCCTCACGGAGAACCCCGGGACTTACGCGAGTCCCGGGGCTCTGCGCACGCCGGGAGGCCTATGTAAAATAGGCTTCCCGACGCGCAGGGCCCTGCTCGCGTAAATCCGCCCGGTTTTGGGCGGATTTACGCGAGCAGGGCTCTGAAAATCCGCCCCTCTGTGTTTTCCTCTTTTAGGAATGCACAACCCAATATTTTTCACAGAACATGTTTCTGCACTGTGTGCTGCTGATGCATTCAAAACACGTGCAAAATGCACTGAACAATTTTGCAGAGACATGCACAGCCATTTTTTGCATAGGTGCAAATGAATGCAGCCATAAAGGATGTTCAGGAATTTGTAGAAAGAGACTTTCTAAGAATATTGCGGCTATATTCAGCAAGATGGTTCAGCTTAATTGAATGTACAGTATCAATTGCATAGTTAATTGGTCGGATGCTTTTTCAACCTGTTTTCAGTCAGAGCTAGGAGGCAGATCATATGTTTACAGTGGAGAGTATTAGTAGGCATTGTTGCCAATGTTTATCATTTAAGAAGCTATTTTGGTCAAATTCTTATATTTTACTGGACTTGTATGTGGAGGTCCTGAAAACTATAATGGCACATTGCATGTAATCACAAATGCTAGTGCCCCTTGCTGATGATTTGTCAGTCATAGGCTTTTAGACAGTTTACATTTTAATTCAACAGCGAGTATATTTATAGGATTTAAAACTGTACTGCAGTTACAAAATGTGAATAATCCATCATCTATCAAGCAATTCATAGATGATGTAAAGAAATTTTAGATAAATGCAGTGAGTATAATCAAGAAGAGAAAACCAATTGGCTGCAGAGTTCTGAAGTTTATTGAGATTTTAAAACCTGCAAACAGTAAATACTTTGGAACTAGCTAAACATTTTTCATGGATTGTACCTCCAGAGGATTTTGACAGTGTGCAAACTGAGTTCCTGGTTTCAGGATCAATTTTAGGACTTTGGGACCCATAGGCATTATCAGGGAGGGGTTGAGGGGCTTGAGCACTGGAGAGCTATGGGGTGGGGGATGCCTACCCAGATCCTACACTTTTGCACATCCCCCCCACACACACCCAAACTCCTTTTCATCCTTCCCCTTACCTCCTCTCCTCTGCCTGGCCTGTGACAGCAATGGAAAGAAATTATCATGGGACCTGTGAGCAGTTGTGTGTTCACTGGACCTGTGGCAGTCCTGTATCCTCCTCCACAAGGTCTTCCTGTTACTAAGGAAACTGTGTGGTAGGGGAAACCTCAGAGCTTGTGAGTATACACCAGCTTGTGAGTATACACCTGCTCACAGGCCCCATGTTACCCTTTTTCCACTGCTGCCCTGGGCACAGTGCCATCTTTATCCCCACTGGCATGCTTCAAACTTTCAGCCGGCAGTGGCGATGGGATAAGCATACTTGGGAACTTTTGAGCTGTGGTCACCCTGCAATTGCTGTTGGTTAGCAGGTTGTGTGTGTGTGGGGTGGGGGGGGGGGGTGGGGAGGGAAGAATACATAACTTCTATCTCCCCTTCCCTCCCTGCTGATTCACAGTCTCTCACACACACTTTATTTTGTTCTTTCTCTATCTTTTCCTTCTCTAGGGATAGCCTCAGCACTCTCTTCCCTTCCCTTAGACCTCATCCTAGTCTCCTTCACCCCTCCCTGACCTCAACACTCTCCTTCTATAAATCTCTCACAGCTCCCTGAGTTCCCCTCTGGGGTGTCACTTTCCTCCACCCCTTCTCAGCCTTCAGCTGAGTCACAAGTCCTAGAATCACAAACAGCTGCAGACTAAGCTGTGTCTGTTATAGCCCTTCACCTCTTGTTTCTTCTCTTTTGTGTCTGTTCTCACAGAGGGGAAGGGCGAGTCAAGCTGTAGGAACACAGAACAGAAGATAATTGCTCTGTTATCTTTTTAGCCCCTCTCCTGTTTTTCCTCACATAATACCTGCAATTTCTACTCCATCCTCATTTATTTATCCCTTCCCTTCTGTGGGGACAGAAGGGGAAAGGGCAAGGCTGGAACAGACACAGCAGAGCAGAAAGCAATTACTCTGCTTCCTTCTCTAGCCCCTCCCCTCCTGTTCTTGTAGGATGCCTGGAGGAAAGGAGCTGAAACAATAAACAGAGAATTCCCAGATATAGGTAATAGATGGCACCTTCAACATTTAGTTCCAGAGGCAATTGTCTTTGTTGCTTAGGCATAACTCTGGGCCTGCATCCATCATAAGTAAGACAATTGTAGAAGGCATTTAGACTTTACTATGTGTGAATGCCAAAGAGGAAGAGATTTGAACACTTTAGGCCTGATTTTATAAAGCATTGAATTGCTTAACATTGGGTTTTATACGTGTAAGTGGGCTTTTGAAAATTGCTACAATATATGCCATCAATTGTCCATAGGATTTACCCATGTAAGTGCACTTTACATGTGTAAATGCTTTTGAAAATTAGGATGGCTATTGTACTGGGTGATTCCATCATTAGAATAGCTAGATGGTTGATGGGTGTGAAGATCACTTGGTGACTTGCCTGCCTGTTGCAAAGGTAGCAGACCTCATTTACCACCTAGATAAGATTTTAGAGATTGAAGGGGAGGAGCCGGTTGTCATAATATATGTGGTGGTATGTGTGGACACAAATGATATCGGAAGATGTAGGAGGGAGGTTCTGGAGACTACATTTAGGACCTTAGACAGGAAATTGATATGCAGAACCCTCAGGGTTGCATTCTCATCAATGCTCCTCATTCTATACGCAGAGCCTTAGAAGCGAGTCAAGCTCCAGAGTCTTAATGTATAGATGTCTTTCCTCTGAATGGACGGGAACGATATGATTCTCAGGATTGCCCCAAAAAAGACTGTGGCTGTTTGGTTTTCTCATCATCACCACTGCTGTTTGACTCTTCTGATGAATCCTGAAAAGTGACCCGAGGACGCTTCGTAGATTCTGATTTATTCTTCCAAAAGTATACATTACCAATCTTATAATTGTTCTCATCCCTACGAAACTTCTGTATTTTAAACTGTTTTAATTGACTCTTAAACTGTACAATTATCTGTTCCATCTGTTTCTGAAAAGATTCCACCATCTCCAGGCTATTAGCCATTTGTAGCTCGTATGTCTTCTATTTCCTTGTTGCTCTCCTTGATTGAAATGGCTGTCCGTTCTACTATCAAAACCATTAAATCCAGGGAACACTTATTTAAGATTGATATCCATCTGGACACAAATTCTGAATCCTCCTGAAAAACTAAAGGCCCCTTCTGCATTCTAAGGCTCCGAGGAATCAATTGTTGTTTTATATATTCCACCATAGTGGCCTGATCTAATTCTGCCCGAGCTAATTTCTTAGATACTGCAGTCAAATCTGCCCAAGTATTCGATATCTCATTGATTTCTCCTGGATCAAATAACGATGTTTGTTGCACTACCACTGCTACTTGCTCATCAGAAAAACTAAGGATGTCCTTCCATTCCCCTTATAGAGTCGCCACGTGGGCACTACAGTATGATATCAATTACAAAAACTGGCCCAAAAACACCTCACGGTGTACTCCAGTAACCTTGTAGTATTAATACAAAAATACAAATTGGTTTCACTGGTTTTGCTTTTATCTCATTTAAATAGCCACACATTCAATCAAATCACTTAACTTTTATAGTTGGATTTGTAGGACCCATACACAAGGAGTTTGTCTATCAATCAAACTCACAATTGGTCACAGGTCACATTACTTTATTTATAACTCCAATATTTTTTTGGTATTTGCTTTGGTTTTTTGTAAAAGTCACTTGTAATTAAAATACTGCCAAGCCTTAGGGAAATTGAATGTTAACAATACATCTCTCATGGAAAAGTCCAGAATGATCAATATTATCAATGAGACACAATCCCTTCCAGGCACGGCGGCCATTTGCTGCTGGGCCCGGGATCACGGGCCGGCCATTGGCCGGCGCCCACAACCTACGCCTGCCCGGAGGCAGGCACAACTTCTAACTTAAAGGTAAGGGCGGGTTTTAGGTAGGGCTGGGGGGGGGGGGGCGGGTTAGGTAGGGGATGGGAGGGGAAGATGTGGGGGGGTGGAAGGAAAGATTTCGGAGCGGCCTAGGAGGGAACGGAGGAAGGCTGCACAGCTCGGCGTGCACAAGTGTGCACCCCCTTGCGCGCGCTGACCCGCGGATTTTATAACATGCGTGCGGCTGCGTGCGCATGTTATAAAATCTGGCATAGATTTGTGTGTGCCGGGTTGCACGCACAAATCTACGCCCGCGCCTAAATCTTAAAATCCAACCCATAATGTTTATTAGAAGCCAAGATGTTAGAAGGCTAGTGTACTTATACATCCTTAAGGTAAAGTACAATAGTTTTTAATTATTTAGCTGAGGCCTAGGTTCACCATTTTGCTATAAAATTCACATGAATAGCGCCTGCGATTAAAAAAAAAAAAAAAAAAAAAAAAAAAAAGAGGCATGGTTAGGGTAATTTTTTGAGTTACTGCAACACACATTGAATTTATTGTACCTGTGATATTTTCACTTTGCGAGCTGTGCTCAGTCAGGCATTTCCATGTTGAAAAAGAGAAAACGAAAGAGAGATGGGAGAGAGAGACTCTTTATAAGGCTTTCATATTAGTCAACTATTTATACCACTGTAGGAGAGTCAACTAGTAACTCGAGGTGAGGTTTTGGTGGTGGTCTAGTTTTATATGCACATTCAGAGGTACAAACAGCATAGTACACATCAATGAAGATTTGATATGATTTGTGTGAGGAAAGGGACACAAAGATGAGATTTGTACAATGTGCTGTTTGTACCTCTGACTGTGCATGTAAAAAAAGAGTAGTGGAGTGCCTTGGACCTGTGCTTTTCAATATATTTATTAATGATCTGGAAAGGAATACGATGAATGAGGTAATCATATTAGCAGATGATACAAAATTATTCAGGGTAGTTAAATCACAAGCAGATTGTGATAAATTGCAGTAGGACCTTGCAAGACTGGAAGATTGGGGATCCAAATAGCAGATGAAATTTAATATGGACAAGTGCAAGGTGATGCATATAAGGATAAATAATACATGCTATAGTTAAACGATGTTAGGTTCCATATTAGGAGCTATCACCCAGGAAAAAGATCTAGTTGTCATAATGGATAATACATTGAAATCATCGGCTCAGTGTGCTGTGGTAGTCAAAAAAGCAAATAGAATGTTAGGAATTATTAGGAAGGGAATAGTGAATAAAACAAAAAACGTCATAATGCCTCTGTATCACTCATGGTGAGACTATACCTTGAGTACTGTTTACAATTCTGGTCACCAAATCATAAAAACGATATAGTTGCAATGGAGAAGGTACAGAGAAGGGCGACGAAAATGATAAAGGTCATGGAACAGCTCCCCTATGAGGAAAAGCTAAAGAGATTAGGGCTGTTCAGCTTAGAGAAGAGATGGCTGAGGAGGGATATGATGGAAGTCTTTAAAATCATGAGAGGTCTAGAACAGGTAAATGTGAATCGGTAATATACTCTTTCGGATAATAGGAGGACCAGGGGGCACTCTGTAAAGTTATTAAGTAGCTCATTTAAACCTAATCAGAGAAAATTCTTTTTCACTCAATGCACAATTAAGCTCTGGAATTTGTTGCCAGAGGATGTGGTTAGTGCAGTTAGTGTAACTGGATTTAAAAAAGGTTTGGATAAGTTCCTAGAGGAAAAATCCATAAACTGCTATTAGGTAATTAATAAGCAGTAGTAGGTTGTGATTTTTCTAATATTTGGTTACTTGCCAGGTACTTCTGACTTGGATTGGCTACTGTTGGAAACAGGATACTGGGCTTGATGGACCCTTGGTCTGACCCAGTATGGCATATCTTATGTTCTTATGGGTTTAAAAAATGTTTGGATAAGTTCTTGAAGGAGAAATCTATTAACTGCTATTAATCAAGTTGTCTTGGAGAATAGCCACTGCTATTACTGGCATCAGTAGCATGGGATCTACTTATTGTTTGGGTACTTGCCAGGTAGTTTTGGCATGGATTGATCTGACCCAGTATGGCAATTTTTTATGTTCTTATGGAAGAAAATAAAATAAGAGGTGTTAACACGGAAGATCAGTGAAAATAAGAATACCTCAAATCCTTTTTAAAAAAAGGCAAAAGCCTTGTGAAAATAAGTCTTTTGTTTCAGGTAGCCCCACATTATTGGGGAAGTATCCTGTTTCTGCAAATACTAAAGTTTGGATGCAGAGAAAATAATATTGGGCAAAATAAACCTAATTATTGCAAAGGTGCTGTTAAATTGCATGATTAATACAAATTTAAACTAGCTAATTGAATTATCAGTTTATTCAGTTCTAGAATAAAGTATAAATTAGACTTTGAAGCTCTAAATAGAGAGCTAACCAAAGTTGAAACAACCTTAATTGCTTTCTCTATTAAGGTAATAATTATAATAGATTACAGTGACAATGTTTGAAGCAAGAATAATTTTAGATTCCTAGTCTTATGGTTTCTCCAAGACCATGACAAGGGGAAACTGAGAATTAAAGAAGAACTAAAAAGGATGAAACATGTGAATGTGTATATGATTGCATGGTGAATATCTTTAGTTATATTATATAATTTTCTGTTCGTTTTGAGTTTCATAGTCATTGGTCAATTTGGTCAACTTGTTGATTGTGTATCAGAATCTCAGGTGCTTATTATTTGTCTTTATCTCATGTCTTATAATCACTTCACACATTACATGCTTCCATTCCTTCCTTTGATATTCTAAACAGGGCAATTGAATTATCCTTTGATTTTATCAGCTAGCATGCTCAGTATACTAAGGGATAGATTTTAAAAGCCCTATGCATGCCAAATCAGGGAGATATGCACGTCTCTCAGGCCCTCGAGTGGTGCACACATTTTAAGAAGTGTCCATGGACGCTTGTATCTCCCAGTATGTCTACAAAAGAAAAAGTCCAAAAAATGGACAGGGCGTGGGCATGGACTAGGATGGGCATGGGCATTTTGGAAATTTAAATGGAAACCAGCACTTAAGTATTTACATGCACAAGTGCAGGCTGGGGTCCCCTGCCGTGTAATTTTACTTCTGCTATAGGTGGAGTGTAGGTTACAAAACAAAAAAAAACCTAAGCTAGTCAGTGGGGTTTTAAGGGTTGGGCAGGTAGAGAAAAAGATCTGTTAATTAGCTAGAGCGGTTAGGAAATCCTATCCTGTAACTGGGCAAAGTGGGAATGAACTGGTTTAACTGGTAATTGCATTGGCGCGCGTGTATATTAAAATCACCCCCATTTACACAGTAGGAGTGGCAAATGCGTGAATCCATATAAAATGTCGTGCACATTTACATGCGTCCAGACAATTTTATAAGATGCACATATGTGCCGGCATATGCGCGATCATGTATACCTGTGCGGCTGATTTAAAGTTACTGTCTAAGCCGACAAGATACACTGAGGGCTACCTATTAGATGGCAGAAGATAATTCGGTTTGAGGAAGGTAGTATCTCTTTTTATTTTATTAAAGTTAGGTTAGTGGGTAACATCAATGTGGAATTGGACAGGAAATTGTGGTCAAGAGACACTGGGTCCTCTCTATACACTCAATCTACTAAAGCTTCTCACCCTCGGGGTATTATAGGACCGTTGCTATCTAGTAGTGTAAACAAGCCCCACCCACAAGCTACAGCATCTAGTACTCTTGGGGGAATTCTGTGAACAAACATTTTGCACACAAAAATTTTAAATTCTGTAAAATTCTGCATACTTTATATTAGCAAAATAAAATATACGTCACACTCTTATATTAATTAATGTCATACAAAAAGTTATTAATCAAAGATGAAGAGTTTTAAATATTTTGAGAAGAATTCCCCTAGAACTACAGCATAAGAATGTCCCTTCCGCCCTCTCAGGCTCCTCCTCACACCAAGCTTCCTCACTCTTTCACACACATACTTATACACACCTGCACACAGGCTCCCTCTAGCTCACACACACCCTTACATAGGCTCCCTCTCTCACATATACACACACACACACTCTCATACAGGCTCCCTCTCTCTCATGCATACACCCTCACACAGGCTCCCTCCCTCTTCGCATGCACACATTCACACACACCCTCACACATGCTTCCTCTCTCTCTCTCTCTCCTTCAAACACACACATATACACACACCCCTCACCCAAACTCCCTCTCTCTCATTCAAACATGCACTCTCAATTCCATAAACAAAATTCCTCTCGTACACCCACACATACATAAAATACCCTCACATGTGCACTTATAGTTTCTTACATAAGCTCAGCTCTCTCATTCTGCTGCAGATGTGCAGCTATCCTAGGCCTCTTGCTTCTCTCTCCCAGTGAATCTCTACTGAAAATATGATCTCCAGGGCAAAGAATTTTCCCTTCCCCGGCTGAAATATTCTGGCTCTCACCTTGTGGGTAGGGGGAGGAGGTGGATCGCAGAATCCTGGACAGAGTCGTTCCCATGGTTTGTTTACATGCAGATCCAGAAAAATAATGCAGCGTTCCCTCCGTGCCCCTGGCTAGATGGATTATGGATGCTCTGCAGCATTGTGCAAAGTAGAATAGATTTATATTTAGAGGCTCTGAACTGACATTATAAAAATGGAGGTGTTTTTATGAGGGGGGGTGCCACTTATCTCCAATTATGTATATGCCCCATATGCAAGGCACTGTAAGATATTTTAACATGCCTTGCTGGTCTGGAGATCTCCTTCTGTGCCCCCAACCCTAAGAATGGGATTTTGGTTTTCCCTTTGTTAAATAGCAGTAATAAAGGTATTGCATGCTGCTTTCTTTTCATGCCCTGACTCTGACACAGAGCTGCCCATGAATCTGTGCATGCTGGGCCTCTGCCATTTTCGGCTGCAAGTGTGATATGCTCTGTTCACAGCCCGCTGCCAGGTTTCTGCCATCCTCATTTCCATCCTTGGCCGCTAGCAGCATGGGCTTCAGTCGTGGCCGCTGAGCTTCTTCCAATCTGTGTGCAGGATGAGCTCTGCTTGCGGTCTACTACTACTACTTAACATTTCTATAGCATTATATGCCATACACAGCACTGTTCAAACATAGAGAAAGACAATAGAACTTACAATCTAATAAGACAAACATATAAGACAAGAGACTTGGGGTATTTCATAAGTAAGACAATGGTTAAAAGAAAAGAAAATTAGTTAGCAAGACTAAAAGCAGACAATCAGGCATAAGATTTAAGTGGTTTCAAAAAAGTGGGTCTTTAGATGGGATTTAAACAAGACAAGAGAGGGAGCATGATGCACTAGTTCAGGAAGACTATTCCAAGCACACAACGCAGCAAGGTGGAAAGCATGGAGTTGGGAATTGGCAGTAAAAGAGATGGGCACAGATAGGAGTGACTTATCCAATGAGCGGCGTGCACGAGGAGGGGTGTAGAGAGAGAGATAATAGAGGAGAGGCAGTGCTGCAGAGTGAAGGCATTTGTAGGTGAGAAAGAGGAACTTGAATTGTATGCAGGAATAGATAGGGAGCCAAAGCAGTGACTTCAGAAGAGGAGTTATGTGAGCATAACGTCTTTGGCAAAAGATAAGTCATGCAGCTGAATTTAGGACAGACTGCTGTTGCGCCCGTCAGTCACAGACAGCTGCGACCTATGTTGCTCACCTCTCTTCTCCCTGCAACAGTGATTCTCAAGGCCATGGCGGCCTCAGCCTACAAACGCCGCCTTCCTCGGTGTCCCCAGGATGGCTTGGGTGATCCAGTTCGCCATCTTGAGTCAGGAATTACTTAGGGCACGCGCACGCCAGGCCCTCTCTTATTCACGTCATGGCTGGAACCTCGGAGGCATCCCCTCCACATGACGTCACCTGCCAGAAGTATTTAACCCATCCAGCCTATGCTTCCTACGAGTTAACAAGGACTTCCTTCCTGCTTAATTCCTCTACCCTTGGAGACGCTTCGCTTCGATACGCTGAACTCTTTCCTGGACTCTGACCTTAGAATGCTGTAGATACCCGCTCCTCGGGGGCCTTGTCATGTTCTGACTATCCGCTCCTTGGAGGGCCTTCCTGCCTGAAGCATCCAGCCTATTCAGCTTTGTGAGTATGTCTCTTGCTACTACATCTTGCTGTTGGAACCGCCGGTGTACCCCGTGACTCGGGCACTACCATGCTCATCCCAGCTAACCATTGTCTACACTTCTGAGTGAGTACCATCATCTACATTGCTCTGCTGACCTCCTGCATCTCTCTATTCTACTACTGTGCTGATTCTTAGCATACCCCACGCTGCAGGCCACTACCGGATCTACCCTGAGTGATGAGACACCTGGAGAGGAGTTCCCTGGCATACCCCACTCTGCAGGCCACTACCGGGGATAACATCTGTGAGCTACCATTCTACTCTGGACTCTGTCTTCCTTCCACTCGGTGGGTATTCCCCCACGTTTCAGTCTAATAAAACCTTGTTACTCCTTGTATCCATCTCAGCTGAGGCCACGCCTATCGTAGTGAGTCCCCTCAGGGCTCCTCCCTGTGGGTAGAGTCAGCTCTTACTATGATCCAGGGTCCACAATCAAATCAGATTATAACAATTGCAGTGGAGAGAGATGGCTTGCCAGGAGACATGCGAGGAGCAGGTTGCGATAGTCTAAGCGCTAGGAGATGAGAGAGTGGATAAGGGTTCTGGTAGTATGTTCAGAAAGGAAAGGATGGAATTTGGCAATGTTATAAAGAAAGAAACGGTACATTTTAGAATTTTTTTGATATGTGTAGAGGAGAGAGATGACTCGAAGAGGACTCCAGGGATACGGGCTGATGGGCTAGGATGATGACCCTGTTATCCACAAAAACAGAGAAAGGGCTTCTGGCCAAATTCTGCATAAAATTGTAAAATTCTATGCAGGAGGGGAATTTTGTACAAATTCTGTACTGCATAGTCATGTAAAATTCCTCCAGGACTAATCTAGGACAATAGGAAGATACACCGACAAATTTTTGAGACAAACATAAATGAAGATAGGGTAGTAGAGAAAAAGGAAAATGCACATAGAAGGAAGGAGAGACACTGGCATAGAAAAAGAGTATAAAAGAAACATATAATAATACTTAACTTTGGTTAAGGTTCTGGTTCTTTCAGAAGAATTTATCTGAAAAATAAAACAACACAAAGGATCAGTTCTTAAAATTAGAGAAATAGAAACAAAGGTAACATAATAAAAGGAAATGTGAAGAAAGTTACTTGTACTTATCTGATATTGCTCATATTTTCACAAAGAAACTGGTTTCAAATTATTAATATATCTGAAATACAAAGTATATAGTTTAAGTTTATTGTAAGTGGTTATTAGCCTGTGAAGAGTATAATTGAATGCCATTAAATTTCTTGCATTGTTTAAGACACATATTAAACACTCCTTGCCGTACATTAATTTTTATTGTAATAGAACTGCAGCAACTTCTAATATCATAATATAAATAGCAAAAACCCAGAAGAAGTATGAATCATCTATCTTGTTATATCTAAACTTATATCAAAATTAAAATAGGTCTAGAATGGATAAATGTGAATCGGTTATTTACTGTTTCAGATAATAGAAGGACTTGGGGGGCACTTCATGAAGTTAGCGAGTAGCATATATAAAACTAATCGGAGAAAATTCTTTTTCATTCAACGCACAATTAAGCTCTGGAATTTGTTGCCAGAGGATGTGGTTAGTGCAGTTAGTGTAGCTCGGTTTAAAAAAGATTTGTGTACGTTCTTGGAGAAGTCCATTAACAGCTATTAATCAAGTTATCTTAGAGAATAGCCGCTGCTATTACTGGCATCAGTAGCTTGGGATCTACTTACTGTTTTGGTACTTGCCAGGTTCTTGTAGCCTGGATTGACCACTGTAGAAACAGAATGCTGGGCTTGATGGACCCTTGGTCTGACCCAGTATGGCAACTTCTTATGTTCTTATGCACCTGTATCAGAACCACAGCATCAGATCATAAGTGTTAAAAGTTCAGTAACCCGTCTCATGCTTCGCAATGGGCTTCAGACGGTGTCTGAAACAACACCAATAAACCAATCATATGCTGATAGACTTAGAAATACTATATCCAAAAAAATGTGTACTTAGCTGAATGTGACTGGCTCTCAGGATAAACCGACACTATGTCCTCATTTCACATGATTACAAAACCAAACATAACCCAACACGGGCCCATGTTTCGGCGACTGCCGCCTGCCTCAAGGGTCCTTTATTATCTCTCAACAACAATGTCTACCCGCAGACGTAATCTCTTAAATACCATTTAATTTTCTTTTTGAAGTGTCTTTTCTTATTTAAAAAACATTATTCATTGTGAATTTACCTGGGTCTAATTCTAACATCTGGTGAACTATTCTAATTTAAAACCAGCCTGAAACCCTTGAACACCAACGTGACCATGCACAAAAGTAGTTCCTTGCTCAGGTGGTTTACAGAAGTATTGAAAGGTCAGCCAGGGGAACTTTCAGGAGTTCTCTAAGCTACATTAATACCCTTGGATATATCCCGCCTGGCCTCCTCATTATCTACATTTACTTTAGCTAGCTCTTCACAAACAGTCTTCTGAAAATCATTTAGTTTACCTTGCTTCCAGTCCTATTTGTGATCATTTTCTTAATCCTGGTCCTGGTCCTGGTCCTTCCTCAGTGAACACCCAACAGAAATACTGTATCTGTTAAGCAATTTTCCCCTCCACATATTCTTCCTATTTACCTATGAATTTCACAATTCCACTTTTGCACTTCCTCCTATCACAAAATAAATAAATAAAATAAATAAATAAATAAAATAAAATAAATAAAATAAATAAAACAAGCCTTCCTGACAACTTACATAGCGAAACCCTTTAATCACAATGGTTATCTCTCTGTCCTTCTTTCTTCTATTCCCAAGTTTGATCTCCTTGTTATATGTAACTTTTTTACCTCCTCTGATTATTTTACTGTTAAACGGTTGATAAGAATGTAAACCGATTTGATATGACTCCCGTCATGAAGGTCGGTATATAAAAGAATTAAAGAAAATAAATAAAGAAAATAAAGAAAAAAGTCTTTAGCAATTTTTTTTTTTTTTACTTTTTACTCAAAAATTATAACAACCAGATCAGCGAACATTTTTATTTCTGGGTTTAGCTATGCAGCAGGAGCCTACAAACATGTAATTGCTTACTTCTTTCTTAAAATAAGGATAGGCATTTATGTCTTGACAATTAGCTATAAACCATTAATGTCTGGAATGCATTCCTCAACTTTGCTGTTAAAAGTTTCTTGAAGTTTCCAGATTTGCAAGTAAGATATATGCTTCAAACATAATGCTACATTTGCTTGTGGTGGGGTAAGTAACCCCATCACTGAAACAACCCAGTTTAAAACCGAGGACATTAATCTAGTGGTCAATTACAATCTTCCTATATAGAGGCAGGTAGAAGGTGAATGCAGGTACAGCATATCCCCATTTAAGCTTCTCTTTAAGCTGCCTGGGAGGGTTAGCAAGCAAGCAAGAAGGAGAAAAAAGAAAAGGTACCCCTCTGTAGTGTAGAGATGCAGACCTTCATGAGAGAGAGAAAGTTCCCAGAATATAACATTTGGTTAATATTCTTAACAAGTTGCTTAGCAGGTTACAATGGTAGGTCAGTTTTAAGATGGACCTTGGCTGGGCTCTTTCTCGAATGTTGCCCCTATGAGCTAGGAGATTGTCTCTGGCATGAGGAAAACATATCACCTGCAACGCTGCCTTCTCTCTAGCTGCAAAGAGCCATGGGCAGCATTTTGCACCACTTCACATCAACATCAGGAGTTCCTCATTATACCAGACATTGGGAGAACAACCCTAATAGAGTGGAAGAGAAAGAAGTTATGATTACCTGGGACATTCCTAATTCCAGATATTGTGGTGAAAGAGAATATAAGAATGGCATTGCTGAGCGGCATTGCTGAGCTGATAGAGGTTTTAGTTCCCAGTAACTGTTCTGTGGATCATATAGAGAAAGCAAAAATCCTTAAGTACCAAGAGATTTAATCAAAAACCAAGAAAATGTGGCAGAAAGGTATAGAAATTGTCTCAATCATATAGGGTGCCACTAGCCTGATTAAAAAGAATTTCCAAATATACTTTTATATGTTGCCAGTAAAAATTACATCTTATGAACTCCAAAAAGAGGTTCTCTATGGCATGATGCAAGTATTAAGAAAGCCATTAGCAGTAAATTTGAGATTGTATTATCAGATATTAAGCAGGTTGAAAGTTTTGAGGTTGGGTTGGGTTCTCAGATCTTTTGGTAGGGAGTTCCAAAATTTAGGGGAGGCAATGGAAAAGGCTCATTCTCTTGTTGTTGTCAAATGCGCATCTCTGATGGGGGGGGATGTTTAAGCATCCTGAGTTGTTTGAACGTAGGTCTGGGGGGTTATGTCATTGTATGATGTGTTATGTATGATGATTATGTGTGATGGTCATTGATTTGTGTTCAAAATGTGCTTTAATTGGGAGCCAATGAACTGAGATCAATATGGGCGTTATGTGTTCATTTCTCTTTGTTCCTGTCAGAACTCTGGCTGCTGAGTTCTGCAGAATCTGGAGAGGTTTGAGGTTTGAATAAGTTATTCCAATTAGTAAAGAGTTGCAGTAGTCGAAGGTTGAGAAAATGAGTATAAGAAAGAACATAAGAAAATGCCATACTGGGTCAGACCAAGGGTCCATCAAGCCCAGCAACCTGTTTCCAACAGTATCATAAGGGTTAAGAAAACGGTTTTAAATGTCTTAGGGTTAGAAGTCTGTGATATCCTTCTTTAGTTTTATTTGATATGTGGTTCTTGAATGAAAGTTCTTTATCGATGATAATTTCGAGGTTCCTGGTGTGGATGTGGGGAGTATAGAGTTCATTTGTTTGTCAAGTAAAGGCAGGGATGGCGGAGTTGGATTGGGTTTTTTGTCCATGAGTATTATTTCAGTTTTGTCGATGTTGATTATGAGCTTCAGAGAATTTAGGAGATGTTTAATTGAGATAAGTAGAGCCGAGGTTTTCTTGTAGGTGTCTTCGATTGAATTTTGGATGGGAATTAGAAGTTGAATGTCGTCAGCGTAGAGGAAGTGGGTAATTCCATTATCTTTTAGTAATTGGCAGATGGGGAGAAGGTATATGTTAAGTAGGGTGGCCGATAACGCTGATCCCTGGGGAACTCCAGTGTTGAGGTTAATCTTTTTGGATGGGTTGTTATTAATTAAAACGTGGTAGGTTCTGTCAGATAGATAGGAAGAGAACCATTGTAGGGTGGTGTCAGTTAAGCCAATTTGAGTCAGTTGTTCTAAAAGTATATTGTGGTTTACTGTGACGAAAGCAGCTGAGAGGTCAAGGAGGATGAGTAGGTATTTTTCACGTTGTCGAAGAGTCTTTGCTAGCAATCGTGCATTCAGTTTGGCACTTGTCTCAGACTCCTACGATGCAGATGCTTGGGGATGGAGCTTGTATACACTATCGACACCTTGTCTTTACCCAAAGATGATGAGGAGCTTTGGATGATTGAGTTCAATGCTTGATTTTGATGTTTGATACCGAGGACTAAAATGATACCACTCTTGAACCCATAGTCTGAAACAGCTCCTACTATCCTTTCTTTACAAACTCAATAAAAGAAACTGACTCCCTTCTCGCAATTATCTTCTGCAAACTAAATAAGTATCTTTCATTATACTTTATTACTCACTACAGGAAAATAAATGATAATCAATTGTTCCCTATCTAATGAGAGAAATATGAATCTTTGGAAGCAAATGAGAGTGTGAATGGAACTGGAACCTGTCACATGAGAACGAGATGCATGAGGTCAGCCTTACGCTTAAAAAAAAAGGAAATAACACTCTAAAGAAATCATTTCCCACTATATTATATGAGAATGGAAAATGGAATGGGAAAAGAAAGGATTCTGTGAATCTGAGCTTTATACATAACATGCAATTGCAGTCACTCAAGTTTATGCTCTTTACTTTTGTTTCTCAATTCTCATTATTTTAAGTAGTAATGAGAATATTATGAGAATTAATTTATCCCCACTTATTTCTTGAAAGTGATTATGAAATTCACCATTCAAAAATATGATACAGCTCTCTCTGCTTGGTTAAACAATCCAGTAACTCATTAACTTCATTTATCCTCTGTCTCAGTGCACTAACACTGTATTCCAGGAAAACACTATAGCAGTGTTTCAGAGGATTCCCTCACAAACAACAAAAAATTATTTAACCAGCCAATCAGAGCTTTTTTTTTTCCTCTGTGTATGTGTTCTTTATTTACAGAACACATGTATATACTTATCCCCTTCAAATAAGTGGATGTTAATTTTGAAGGAAAATTTCTGAAAAAGGAATTATCCTTTTTTTATTTTAACAACCCAAGAAAGATTATTTTCTACAGTGACCACATTTATTAATGTTCAATCAACCAGTTCTCTCTTTCACAACACTAACTAGGCTGGCAAAAATCCGCGAACCAGCACTTCACTTATTTTTAAAACTGACACCTATCACTTCTTATTATGTATTTATTTATTTATTTGTTTGTTTGCTTTTCTATACCGACGTTCATTAGAACATCACATCGGTTTACAATAAAATGTGTGAAGCACGGTTATAAAAGAAGGTTAAAAATGTTACATCTAAAATATTAAAAAGCAATTAGATAACATATACAATAAAAATAAGCATAAAAGTAAAGATAAACATAAAATTCTAACAAAGAAGATAATCATAAATAGATCATAAATAGATGAAAACTATAAAGTATATAAGAAAGACTCTGCTTTATGGCTCAAATGTCAGTGTACAAATCTGAGTGGTATGCTAAAGGACATTATAGGTAGGCTTGCTGGAACAACCAGGTCTTTAAATTTTTTTAAAAAGTACGAGAGTTAGGCTCAAGTCTCAATTCTTGTGGTATGGCGTTCCATATGTGAGGGCCTGCTAGAGATAGCACTCGATCTCTAATGGATGTGAGGTATGCTAGTTTTGGTGAAGGTATTGGTAAAATCCCATTGCTGGCGGAGCAGATGATTCTTTGTGGGGTCTGGAAATGAATGGAGGCATTGAGCCATTCTACATTTTTATTATATAGGGGTAGAGTTTCAAAGGGTTGTGTGCGTAAGATACGCGTGCAACCCCCGAAAACCTCCCCCTGCGCACTCCGAGCCTATCTTGCATAGGCTCGGAGCACGCACAAGCCCAGGGATGTGCGAAAGTCCCGGGGCTTCGAATAAGGGGCTGGCTGGGGGCGTGGCCGGGGGTGTGGCGGCGGGCCGGGGTGTGTCCGGGGGCATGGTGGCGATCCGTGGGCGGGGCCGGAGGTGTCACGGCGGTCCGTGACACCTCCTGCGCACGCCGACACTGGATTTTATAACATGCGCGTGGCAGCATGCGCATGTTATAAAATCAGGCGTAGATTTGTTCGCACCGGGTTGCGCGAACAAATCTCCGCCCTCGCGTAAGTTTAAAGATTTGCCCCATAATGTTTTATGGATCAGTGTTAAACTTTTAAAAAGTATTCTGTGCGATATCGGGAGCCAGTGAAGATTTTTCAATATTGGAGTTATGTGGTCATTTTTTTCGAGTGTTGGTAAGCACTCTGGCGGTAGCATTTTGTAACAGTTGAAGAGGTCTTATTGTAGACACTGGGAGACCTAATAGAATAGTGTTACAATAATCGATTTTTGCACTTCTTACCTTTCTCAGGATTATTTTTCTAAATTTGACTTAAACACAAACATTCACTAAGGCATTCCCTATAAATCAGTGTATTTCACAGTGTTTTTGGCTTAACTATAGCCACCAGAATCTCAGCTTGTCAGTCTGCAGATCTCTCTCTCTCAACAACAGGCACCAAAATCACTGATGCTGTTTTTGGGTTGTTTTTTTTTACATAGAATACTCCTACTTTGATGACATCATATGAAAATAGTTCCACCCCCTTCTAGTTTATAACTCTAATTACCAAGAACCCACAGAAAAACCGTTGGTGATTACTTTTATGAGATTAAGGGTCTCATTATCCAAACGTATCGCACGCGGTAAGGGACGTTTCGCACGCGAAATGACCCTTTTCGCGTGCGATACCAAAATGGGGGCGGAGTCGGCCCCGGTGATGCCCCGACTCCTCCTCTTCCGGGGCCGACTACCACGTGCGATACGTTTGGAAAATGAGGCCCTTAATCTCATAAAAGTGACAAAGGCACGCACAGCGAAATGGTAAGTGCCTTTTCGCTGCCAATTTCGCTCCCAATAGCAACACCTCCTATGGTGGCGCTATTGGGTGCGAAACCGGCAGCGATCGCACCGCGACGGTGCGATCGCTGCCGGCTAGCGCAGGCCCGCCCCCTGTTTCGGCCCCCCGCCCCTCATCTTCTAAAGTATCGCAGGCCTGCGATACTTTAGAAAATGAGGTCGTAAGATTTTTTAAAGAACCCTCAAATTTACTTATAAATGAGATAAAATTCGCTATAATGTGACTGATTAATGTATCCCTACATTAACCTGCTCACTTGCCAGTTCTTGGTAAACATGCCTTAACCATGATGTTGCTATGATGACATTCTCCTAGCTCTGTTTTTTTTTATTTTCCTCAGAAGAAATGGAACTAATTTTAACTGTTTCACTGGAAATTGTCAACTCACATGTGAATAAATTCAAAAGAAATTAAACCAACCTTCACCTCAAAAGATCTCAAATCCCACCAAAATCACCATGAACCAGAGAAAAACAATCCCGAAGAAATACCCACATGCGCAAATCCCATGAAAACTCCCTTTGAAGACACTCTCCAACACTCATTTCCACATGAAGAGAATAACAAGCTTCAATCTCAAAACAAGGTGCCAATCACCACCATAACTTCTTTTGTTGTGCACAGCCACACACTGGCTTTCCCCAAAGAAATATCTAGCTGTTCTGAGCCTATAAAATCCCCTCTCCCAAACAGGATAAATAATTTTTTAAAAAATTAATTTTAAGTTTAAATTCTTACTCTAGTCATTATCAGACATTCTTTTCATGACTTCAACTTGCAAATCACAGCGATTTTGTTTTTAAAGAGATATATTTAATGTTATTTTTCAAAGTTCACCCAGGGCTACCAAAATTTACATGATGCTTCTTTGACCTTTCTCCTCCTACATCGCCAAGGTTTTGAACTTTTAAAATGTTTAAGTTTTATTTAACTTTAAAGTTGATCATGTGATCGAGCTAAACCAGGATGTGCTGATGTCAGCATCCCAGCCTGCATCTCTCTTTCAGCACAGCACAGCTCCCTCATAGGAAATGTATTTCATAGCTTCAGAGCAGCAAGCCTTAGAAATAAATTTAAAGCAATAGCATTTTTTTTAAACTATAGCCATGCCTCCAGACATTTTCAGAACAAAAATAAACCTGAGCCAAACACTGCAAACCTCCGAGGGACAATTAGCACTTCCCTGCTTTCCAGGCCCAAAGCACAGGAACTCCTCCCAGGCAGGTAAACAAACCACTTTTTTCTTATTATAACAAAACTCAAACTAATTCTTCAGAACTTCAATCTCTAGCACATCTTCAGTATCCCACCCAAAACACCAGGGTCAGATATTTTATTTTTGTTCTTTTATTTATTTTTACCCTATTCACAATATATGTCCTTCCCAGAGTATAGCAGAGATAGTGCTTCTCTGATGTATTTTCCATAATCTTGCTCTACACCATGAGATACCAATAGAGATACTTCCTGATCTACTCCAGGAACCCCCATGTGAACCCGCAGAAGCCGAGGACACCATGATGAGTGGTAGCCAGCTTCAGCTTCAACTACCCCTTACCTTCCATGCCCAGAAGAGTGTTTCCAGCTGCTTTCCTCTCTATCATCTTTCCTTTACTCACTGGTCTATCTGGGTCACTGTGTAACAGAAACCACATTTGCCTAGTTAGGCTTCATCTTGACAATGGAGCACTAGACTGTAGTGGAAAAATTGTAATTAAAGTTAAAGATAACACCAAATACATGTGGCTGGCCTAATGTTTTCTGACTTATAGTGAGTCTAAAAGAGGAATGTGTCACAATAGTGTTCATGTAGGACTGCCAACATAGTGTACATAGCTTGGCCTAGCTTGCAGCATTTTGCTTGGACCCTATCCTAGCCCTCACATATGGGTAATATAATGCCATAGGTCTGATGGAACTCCAGCAGGGCCTTGAACATGGACACCAACTACTCTAGAAATCCTAAAAATCACAAGTAGCTCTGTAGCATAAAGGCACAGCATAAACTACAAGTTGACAGTTAAAAGTATCAATGAAAGAGTTGCCATTTTATAGCCTCATCCCATAGCTGATATCCATGTGCATCTGAAGTAATGCACCTGTACATGGGATGCTTTGTGTGACATGGGCATGCAAAAACATTGCTGACAGCATGACCTCAGCTGTTTCAGAGCCAGTGCTGCCATCAGAGTGCTCACCTAGCAGGCCTTCAGTTACAGGCTTTAGAAAGTGCCTGTCAAAGACTGTGGCATTCCACAATGCTCACAGGTCATTGCAAGCTAGCATACTTGTTTGTGCTTGCATGAACCCATACACAGATGCACCCTGCTACAACTACCTAGGGAAAATGTCAACTAT
The DNA here is from genome assembly GCF_901001135.1 of Rhinatrema bivittatum. NCBI lineage: Eukaryota > Metazoa > Chordata > Amphibia > Gymnophiona > Rhinatrematidae > Rhinatrema > Rhinatrema bivittatum. Next base: position 758,745,143 of record NC_042615.1, read on the forward strand.
CATGTACAGACAGTGAGGGTCATGGCCACTGGGATATCATGTTAGTTATGTTAGCTTCTCAGGGAAGCTAGACAAGGATACTGGTCAGACTGTGTGAAGGCATGATTGGGAATCAGATGATGTCATGGCTTCACTTGTATTTGAAAGTCACCTCTGAAATGTCAAGATCAGAGTCTACTTTCTAATGACTCTAATAGTATCCACATGTTTCTAAGAAAAGATCCACCTCCTTGAAACTACCACAAAGGTGTATTAGTATCTATTTGCCTTGCCTAACATAACCTTTGTCAAATATGAAGATGTCACAGCGCCGCAAGGCCCTTGGCCGGTGCAGCTCAGGACCAGTGATATTGTGTTCTGTATGTATGTACCTAGAAAATATGCAGAGTAGTTTTTTTTATTGTGTTAGCTAGTATCAGTTATACTTCTTATGCTTTCTATGGTCACCCTTAAAGCACATAGGCTGAGGACTCCTGGGCTGACCAGCTTGCAGAATGGTCAGTTTCCTATGGTTGGAGGCCCTTGCTGGTACACATGGCTGGCATGACGATATAGGCTGTGTTTCATTTGGTGTTTGTTTGTCTGTTTTACAGTTTGTGGGCAGCAAGTTTGGTATACTGAGAGACTTTCAAGTATCAGCTCTATGTATAGCATAAAGGCTAGAGAAGGTGATGTCAGCTGGGGACCTCAGGAGCCTACATCCTGCCTCTTTCTGAAACCTTCCACTGTGCTGAATGTATAGGCCAACTGCTCCCAGAGGTCTCATGTGGTTGGCATGACGGCTTATGCCCTTTCTGTGTTGGTCTTGTACAAGATAAGCATTTAGTGCCACTTGAGGGCTTCAGGAGCCCATGTCAGTACCTCTGATAAAGTGCTTATCATATATGCTTCTCACAGATGTATGTCATGCTGGCAGGTGTAGATAATCTTCTGTGCATAGTTAGGACTCTGACTCCCTCATTAGCAGTTATGTCTAGGCTGCCACAGACATCAATGATGATTGATTAGGAACAGGGCAGAAATAAACACATTGGACATTTATAGGTATGTAAATTGCAGGAGGTAGTCTGTACCCAACTATGGGCCAACAGATATTTGTCAGTGTGTTTGTCTGGGTGTGTGATGTGCTGTGTTAGCCTCTGTCTAGATGTTGGTCTCATTGTTCCCTCCATTACCACACCTATGCATATCCCAGAGTATGCAGTGTGTGTGCATCCATTTTGTACACACTGCCTTTGGACACCAGCGACCCTGAACTTCCACTCTTTAGAAGGGATGCCTCGGAGATATGATTGTATCAGATGGGGAGAAAATGGCCTGACACTTAGTCAAATAACCTTCCATCTAGGCTCACACAGTTTATTCCTTGCGTCAGGAGGGGGTGAAGTTGTTAAAGTTGCCAGCTTAAGACCTCAGATAAGAACATAAGAACATGCCATACTGGGTCAGACCATCAAGCCCAGCATCCTGTTTCCAATAGTGTCCAATCCAGGCCATAAGAACCTGGCAAGTACCCAAAAACTAAGTCTATTCCATTCTACTGTTGCTAGTAATAGCAGTGGCTATTTTCTAAATCAACTTAAGTAATAGCAGGTAATGGACTTCTTCTCCAAGAACTTATCCAATCCTTTTTTAAACACAGCTACACCAACTGCACTAACCACATCCTCTGGCAACACATTCCAGAGTTTAATTCTGCTTTGAGTGAAAAAGAACTTTCTCTGATCAGTTTTAAATGTGTCACATGCTAATTTCATGGAGTGCCCCTAGTCTTTCCACTATCCGAAAGAGTAAATAACCGATTCACATCTACCCGTTCTAGACCTCTCATGATTTTAAACACCTCAAACATTTCCCCCCTCAGCCGTCTCTTCTCCAAGCTGAAAAGTCCTAACCTCTTTAGTCTTTCCTCATAGGGGAGCTGTTCGCACTTCTCTGTACCTTCTCCATCACAACTATATCTTTTTTGAGATGCGGCGACCAGAATTCTACACAATATTCAAGGTGCGGTCTCACGATGGAGCGATACAGAGGCATTATGACATTTTCTGTTTTATTAACCATTCCCTTTCTAATAATTCCCAACATTCTGTTTGCTTTCTTGACTGCTTTCTTGAACCGATTATTTCAATGTATTATCCACTATGATGCCCAGATCTCTTTCTTGGGTGGTAGTTCCTAATATGGAACCCAACATTGTGTAACTATAGCATGGGTTATTTTTCCCTATATGCATCACCTTGCACTTATCCACATTAAATTTCATCTGCCATTTGGATGCCCAATTTTCCAGCCTCAGAAGGTCTTCCTGCAATTTATCACAATCTGCTTGTGATTTAACTACTCTGAACAATTTTGTATCATCTGCAAATTTGATTACCTCACGCGTCTTATTTCTTTCCAGATCATTTATAAATATATTGAAAAGTATGGGTCCCAATATAGATCCCTGAGGCACTCCACTGCCCACTCCCTTCCACTGAGAAAATTTTCCATTTAATCCTACTCTCTATTTCCTGTCTTTTAGCCAGTTTGTAATCCACGAAAGGACATCGCAACCTATCCCATGACTCTTTACTTTTCCTAGAAGCCTCTCTTGAGGAACTTTGTCAAACGCCTTCTGAAAATCCAAATATACCACATCTACCGGTTCACCTCTATCTACATGTTTATTAACCCCTTCAAAAAAGTGAAGCAGATTTGTGAGGCAAAACTTGCCTTGGGTAAAGCCATTCTGTTGCATTAAACCATGTCTTTCTATATGTTCTGTGATTTTGATATTTAGAACACTTTCCATTATTTTTCCTGGCACTGAAGTCAGGCTAACTGGTCTAAAGTTTTCCCGATCGCCCCTGGAGCCCTTTTTAAATATTGGGGGGTTACATTAGCCATCCTCCAGTCTTCAGGTACAATGGATGATTTTAATGATAGATTACAAATTTTTACTAATAGGTCTGAAATTTCATTTTTTAGTTCCTTCAGAACCCTGGGGTGTATACCATCTGGATCAGATGATTTACTACAGTTTGTCAATCAGGCCTACCACATCTTCTAGGTTCACCGTGATTTGGTTCAGTCCACCTGAATCATTACCCATGGAAAGCTTCTCTGATACGGGTATCTCCCCAACATCCTCTTCAGTAAACACTGAAACAAAAAAAGTATTTAATCTTTCCGCAATGGCCTTATCTTTTCTAATTGTCCCTTTAACCCTTCGATCATCTAACTGTCCAACTGAATTCTTCACAGGCTTTCTGCTTCGGATATATTTAAAAAGGTTTTTACTGTGAGTTTTTGTCTCTACGACCAACTTCTTTTCAAATTCTCTCTTAGCATGTCTTATCAATGTCTTACATTTAACTTGCCAACCCTTATGCATTATCCTATTTTCTTCTGTTGGATCCTTTTTCCAATTTTTGAATGAAGATCTTTTGGCTAAAATAGCTTCTTTCACCTCCCCTTTTAACCATACCGGTGATCATTTTGCCTTCTTTCCACTTTTCTTAATGTGCGGAATACATCTGGACTGTGCTTCTAGGATGGTATTTTTTAACAATGACCATGCCTCTTGGACATTTTTTACTTTTGTAGCTGCTCCTTTCAGTTTTTTTCTAACAATTTTTCTCATTTTATCAAAGTTTCCCTTTTGAAAGTTTAGCACGAGAGCCATGGATTTGCTTACTGACCTCCTTCCAGTCATTAATTCAAATTTGATCATATTATGATCACTATTGCCAAGCGGTCCCACCACCGTTACCTCTCTCACCAAGTCCTGTGCTCCACTGAGAATTAGATCTAAAATTGCTCCCTCTCTTGTCAGTTCCTGAACCAAATGCTCCATAAAGCTGTCATTTATTCCATCCAGGAACTTTATCTCTCTAGCATGTCCCGATGATACATTTACCCAGTCAATATTGGGGTAATTGAAATCTCCCATTATTACCGCACTACCAGTTTGGTTAGCTTCCCTAATTTCTCTTAGCATTTCACTGTCCATCTCATCATTTTGACCAGGTGGATGGTAGTATACTCCTATCACTATAGTCTTCCCCAACACACAAGGGATTTCTACCCATAAAGATTCAATTGTGCCTTTAGTCTCATGCAGGATGTTTGTCCTGTTGGACTCTATGCCATCCCGGACATAAAGCGCCACACCGCCTCCCGGGTGCTCCTCTCTGTCATTGCGGTATAATTTGTACCTCAGTATAGCATTGTCCCATTGGTTATCCTCCTTCCATCATGTCTCTGAGATGCTAATTAAGTCTATGTCATCATTCACTGCTATACATTCTAATTCTCCCATCTTACTTCTTAAACTTCTGGCATTAGCATACAAACATTTCAGAGTTTGTTTTTTGTTTGTATTTTCATTCAGCTTTTTAATTGATAGGGATAAGTTAGAATTTTTTAGCTCAGGTTAGTTTTTAGTTTCAGGCACTTGAACTACTTTTCTTATTATTGGAACCTCACTGTTGGGATGCGGTAATTCTAAAGCATCATTAGTATCCTTTGAAGATACCCCTCTCCGAACCATGCACTGCTGAGCGACTATCGGCTTTCCCCCTTTGTTCTAGTTTAAAAGCTGCTCTGTCTCCTTTTTAAAGGTTAGCACCAGCAGTCTGAATCCACCCTGGTTAAGGTGGAGCCCATCCCTTCGGAAGAGACTCCCCCTTCCCCAAAAGGTTCCCCAGTTCCTTAGAAAATGGAATCCCTCTTCCTTGCACTATTGTCTCATCCACGCATTGAGACTCCAGAGCTCTGCCTGCTTCTGGGGACCTGTGCATGGAACAGGGAGCATTTCAGAGAATGCTACCCTGGAGGTTCTGGATTTCAGCTTTCTACCCAAGAGCCTAAATTTGGCTTCCAGAACCCCCCTCCCACATTTTCCTATGTCGTTGGTGCCAGGACAGCCGGCTCCTCCCTAGCACTGTCTAAAATCCTATCTAGGTGACGTGTGAGGTCCGCCACCTTTGCACCAAGTAGGCATGTTACCAGGCAATCCTCACGCCCACCAGCCACCCAGCTGTCTACATTCCTAATAATCGAATCATCGACTATGACGGCCGACCTAACCCTTCCCTCCTGGGCAGTAGGCCTTGAAGACATATCCTTTGTGAGAAATGACAATGCACCACCTGAAGAGCAGGTCCTTGCTACAGGATCCTTTCCTGCTGCACCAGGTTGATGCTCTCCGATCATGAGACCTTCTTTCTCCAAGGCAGCACCAAGGCTGCCAGTCTGAACTTGGGACTTGGCTACTATGTCCCTGAAGATCTCATCTATATACCTCTCTGTTTTTAAATTGGCACGTTCATATATGTGCGATGGCAAATGCATGTGCACAGGTCTTAAATTCTACTTCCTAGGGCTTTATGTACTTTTTAAGTAGCTCCCTAACTAATGTCATGATAGCATTCGGTGCCAGAGCCAGAAAAAAGGCCCATTGTTTGGTCAGAGGTGATATATCTTCACAATAGAAGTGGCCAATGGTTGGTTATAGCTGCACTATGACCTTCACATTGCTATACAACCTATTGGTCCCCAACAGAGTGAAGACATAGCTACTTCACCTCTAGACAAGCATTTCTACACCTACCCACTGGACTGCATATGGAGGCGAACACTGGGTAGCTAGCACCCATCTCACATGCATAATGATGTATCTAAGAGTTAGCTATGCTCTCGAAAAGGCAACTGGAGGCAATTGTTCTTGGAGGAGAAGTCCATTAACGGCTATTAATCAAGTTTAATTAGGGAATAGCCACTGTTATTAATTGCATCAGTAGCATGGGATCTTCTTAGTGTTTGGGTAATTGCCAGGTTCTTGTGGCCTGGTTTTGCCTCTGTTGGAAACAGGATGCTGGTCTTGATGGACCCTTGGTCTGACCCAGCATGTCAATTTCTTATGTTCTTATGAAGCTCCAGAATAAGCAGCTTCCTGTTTAGCTCTTGCTGTCTTCCTTGGGAACATACAGTGAGCTTTGGTTGTAGACCCTAAACCATATGGTCTTGCTTGCCAGAAAAGTGCCTAGTTGGAATGGCCAATGGCACTCTAGCAAGCAAGGTCATGTGGATCCCAAACCTTTGACCTAGTCAACCCTTAAGACAAAAAGCACACAATGAAAACAGACAACCAGAAAGTGCTTGTGCCAACCTGTGACCACTTTATTACACAACAAATGTAATTAACAGATTGAAAGCAAGTCAATAACTTTGGTAATCACATTCTGCAAGGTCAAGATATCAAATTACACATGATGTAACTGAACTGAGCCACACATTGAGTGTAGACCTATACATACATTTGTCCAAATGGCAACATTACATATTCAGTATTACCATCTTATCCTTTTGTATAATCATGATTACAGCAAAGAACATAGAAAGCGGAAGTGACATCCCGATAGCTACAATACAGCTTTAATGTTAGAGATGATAGCAGCAGAACTATGTGATGCTGACAAGAAGGCCCCAGACAGTCTATGTTGAAAGAGTGCAGTCAAAGGGACAGCCCAAGGGCCAAGGCAGCAAAGTTCATCAAAGCAGCAGCAGGACCAGTGCCAAAGAGAGCAGCATGGAGGCTAAGGACCAGGAGAAGATACAGCAGCATAGAGTCAGGAACAGGATGACATGAGATGAGATGAGATGAGACACCAGCATGGAGGCAGCAACAGGATGACATAAGATGAGATGAGACACCAGCATGGAGGCAGCAACAGGATGAGATGAGATAGACCCCAGCAACTGGAGCAGGAGATGAGACATGATAAGAAGAGGCAGAAGCTGGACCATGACTGGAGACTGCATCAAGGAGACTGGAGCATAGGCAGAGCATCAAGGAGGGATTTAGAAGTAGACAGCAGGACAACATTGGCAGACAGTAGACCATCCCCATCAGTAAACCAGCACAGGAACTCTGGCATCAGGATGGTCCCAGCAGGCTTCTTCCATCTAGCTGACACAGGAACTCTGTTGTCAGAAAGGGACCAGCAAGCTTTTTCCATCTAGCCAGAACAGGAATATTGTCATTAGGATGGTTCCAACAGGCTTCTTCCATCTAGAGGGCACAGGAGCTCTGTCATCACGATGGGCCCATCAGGCTTCTTACATCTAGCCAGCACAGGAACTCTGTACAGAGGCCTGGCCAGGCATCTTTAGACATAGTGGGAAGTGAAAAGGCAAAGCTGGATATCTTTATGTACTACAATAAAAGCAAATGTGGGGTGGACATCCTTGACCACTTAATTAGGATTAATAGCTGCAGGCAAGGAACAAACAAGTGGCCAATAACTCATTTCTACAGCATAATTGACATTGCTGGAATCACCAGCTACATTATCTGGATAGGCAACAACTCTACCTGGAGGCAGAGAACTTATTTTTGTATAAAATTGAAGAGCAACTACTTGATAAGCAGATCAAAAGAAGGTTCTAGCATCCTCAACATCTGAGAAAGCTGATCATTGCATCAATGGTTGCACTGAGTTATCCAGACCCAGGATAAAGAGTCCAAGCACAAGTGGATGCTATATACTTTTACTCCTGGGGAAATGCTGCACAACTGCTTAGCACAACATTTGTGCAAAAATTCCCCTCCTGTGCAAAGTTTTGTTTTTTAGTGAGAATTTGGAGAGAACCAGTGGACTATGAGCAGAGCCCATCTCACGCACAGCCAAGGTTGAGGGAGGCCAATGGGCTCCCTCACAGCCAACGTTGAGGGAGACCCAGTGGGCTATGAACAGAGCTTATCCTACTCATGGCTGAAGACAATGGGGGCTGAGTGGGCTACGCAAAGACCCAACCCACTTGCATCCAAAGACAATAGAGGACTGGCAGCCTGCGAGTGAATCCTATCTTGCTAATGGCTAAAAATGACAGCGGTGTTGCGTTCGTGCCACTTCTCTCCCCTCGCTCCACCCTCTCTACCTGGGATGCGACTCCCTTTGGCTCTGATGGACATTGCAGCCATGGCTTCTCTCCGTCTCTTGGTCCCGGTTTCCCCAGGCTGGCCTGACGCTATGGATCTGCCATGTTCCCGATGACGTAAGGGTGCATACGCGCGCTCCAGAATTTGTACAAGCAAGGCCTTTTCAAACTTACCAGGAGTACCCGCTCCATGGGGGCTCCACTCTCTCTTCTTGATTTCAGATTGCCAGAACACTCAGAAGACTCCTCATTGCCTGGAAGCGATCATGGACATGAACACAGTGAGTTCTATTACATAGGAATCGGTACTCGCTCCACGAGGGCCTACATTCCTATTTGCTCTGAAGAATCCCTTCCGTCCAAGATGTTATCGTAGGTACAGAGATCAAGAGTTACATTGGCAAGATTACAGATAGGAACCGGTACTCGCTCCACGAGGGCCCATGTTCCTAAAATCTTATACAGCAATTGTGAGTTCTTATTACAGACTGTTTATGGGAACCAGTGCTCGCCTACGGCTCCTGTTCCTGCATGTACTGAAGACTCTCTGTGGCATAGAGACCATTACAGACATCTACTATTGTGAGTGTACTATCTTGTATCTAGTATACCCTGTCTACTCACTACTTCTAGTCTCTCTCTACAGCTCAGCGACCCAGAGATTATATTCCAGTATCAGAAGGACTTCAGCCTTGCCGGACACAGCGACTCACTACTGCCACCTCTGGTGGTCCAGCTTCCAATCTAATAAAGAACTATTGTGTTTATCTCATATTCTAGCCTAGCCTGTGGTTCCTCTCAGGATCTCCTCCTGGGGGTGCTGTCATCTGCCATCGGCCCAGGGATTCACCATTTCCTCCAAGTGGTTATTCCTTTCACTATTGTCACCTTGTGGGAGCCAACCACTACAGACCACTAACTCCGCTCACGGAAGTATTATATAGATAGCTACTCCTCTTTCTCTGAGACTTGCCAGCACTTATATATATATATACAGATTGCTACTCCGTAGCGGGGGGCATGATAGATTGCTATCTCAGTAGCGAAGTACTTTATACCTATTGCCAACTCCTCTTCCTTGGAGAGTTGATCCATAACAGATTGCTACTCCTTAGAAAATTGGTAACAGCTTGCTACTTCCTTTCCTTACAGGAGTATCTAACAGCAGTTTGCTAACAGATCTACAGATAGTAGATCTCTCCTCTGGAGGAGCAGGTCATGTCATATCGCTACTCCTTCCCCTTTCAGGAGAACAGCAGAACAGCTTGCCAACTCCGCCCTCCTGGCGGAGTGAGCGACAGCAGATTACTAACTCCTCCCCTCTGGAGGAGGCGAGCGTAATAGATTGTTAGCTCCTCCCCTCTGGAGAAGGAGAGCATAACAAGAGGCCAATGGGCCACAAGTGAAGTCCATCCCACTTGCACACAAAATCAAGGAAGATCCAGCGGGCTACAAGCAGAGCCTCCACTCATGACCGAATATGATGGAGGGCTGGTGGGCAGCAAGCAGATCCCATCCCACTCATGGCTAAAGATGTAGCAGAGAGAGTCCTGGGAGAGCCACAAATGGAACCCATCTCGCCCATGGCTGAAGAAGATGGAAAAGTGCCAGAATGAGAGCAAGAAAGCCTATGTGAGAGATAGGAAGTGTGCATGTGAAGGTGCGTGTGTATGTGAAAGAGAGAGGAAGTCTGTGCAAGGGAGTTGTGTGTGTGTGTGTGTGTGTGTGTGTCAGAGAGAACGGGAATCTTTGTGAAGATGTATATGCCAGAGAGAGAGGGAGCCTGTGTATGGGGTATGTATGTGTGCAAGAGAGAGAGAGGGAGTCTGTGCGATGGTGTGTGTATGTGCTAAAGAGAGAGGGAACCTGAGTATGGGGGAGTGTGCAAGAGAGATAGGGAGCCTGTTTGAGGGGGTGAGTATGTGTGTGGGAAATGGACAGAGGGAGCCTCTGTGAGGGGCTGTATGAGAGAGGGGTCAAACTCTGGGAGTGGAGGGCTGGGGAGTGATGATAGAGTGGAAGGGGTTGAGCCTACAGGTGGTGGGGAGAGATAGTGGAGGATGGAGGAATTGGGCCTGAGAGGGCAAAGTGAAAGAGATCTAGCCAATGGAATAGGGAGATAGGGTAGAAGGGACACTCTTACAGTGTATTTCTAGGGAAATTCAGCTCAAAATATTTAAAACTCTTCATCTTTGAGTAATAACTTTTCTGTATTATATTTTTAATTAATTACTCAAAGACTGTGATGTATATTGTGTTATTTTGACCAATATAAAAGTATGCAGAATTTTGCAGAATTTTAAATTTTTGTGTGCAGAATTTCCCCAGGAGTACAAATTGCAGAAGGACAACTGATCGGATAACTCACAGTGTGCAGACATGCATGCATAGTTCACAGTTTATTATTACCTCTAGGCCTGATTTAAAAAAAACCCACTCATAAAAAATGGGGGGTACGCGCCTGGCTGGGCTTTGCGCGCACTGCAAGCATTTTAGAAGAGGCCCAGCCATGTACATAACCCCTGTTACACACACAAAAGCCAGGCCTCTATCAAGGGTCAGTTGCGGAGGCGGGAAGGGGCGGTCCAGGGGCGGGGCAGAGCTGGAGGTCGGTACAGTGGCCATTTGCCTTAATTGGAGCAGACTGGGAGGGAACTGGCAGAGGCCCGATCTTGTCACCGCGTGTAAACTAGGGAAATCTACCCCCCCCCCCCCCCGCACGCGCCAGACTGGATTTTATAACATGCACGCTTTCGATGTTTAAAGAAATTTGCCATTGATTTTATTTGAGAATGTGGATGGAATTTTTGGCTACTCAATTTTTACTGGATTATGGTACAAATTTAGCCCATGACAGCTATTAATGTTATGCTTATTATGTTTAAGTAACTTAAAGAATATTATTCATAGCAAATTGTTCATGTAGGGCATCATTCCTGGCACCACAGTGTACTTGAATTCCAAAGATAAGCCATTTGCCATGATCTGCTTTCTCCCTGTGGATGAAAAATTGCTTGTTTCTCTAAACGGACAACAGATTTCTATGGTACTTTCCTATACTTCTAACAATATAGCTCAGAGATTATTAATGCTGTCAGTTTGTCCTCATAAGACAATGTCATCAGCACTTTTGTGTACAATGGTCCCAAAAATCGGAGAGCTGCCATAAATAGATTTCTTCCTGTGATTGAAAATGTGCTTTTATTCCAGGCAGAAAATTGTGAGATAACTAGTTACCCTATGATACCACAGTGAGACAATTTAATAATATATGATATAAGAGTTAAGCAAACAAGACACCAGCCAGTTCCATCAACAGGTAATAACTTTTGTTCCTGAGTAATGGTTACACTATTAAAATACCTATTGACCTTGCATGTGCCTAACTAGAGAAGTAAGGTCTGCTTCACTAAAAATTAAGAGATTGTTTTATATTTGGTCAATGCTTTCTGCTGCTGAGAAGACATGTTTGGTTTTTGGTTTTTTTTTTTTCGGAACTGCCAAAATAATTTCTGTATTTGAATCGTTGCCTGGGTGTGACTAAGCTCTCTTGCTATGTCACCCACCCCAATCCCTAAAACGAACATACATTTTTATTATAATTGCGAACATTTATACTATACTATAGAGACAGTAACTGTCAAAGCGGTGCGCGGACACACACGTGCATGTGTTCATTGGCCCGTGCTCAGGAACGCGGCTAAACATAGGCGAGTATAAACGTGCATGTTATAAAGTAGCCTGGCTGTATGCACAAGTGCGCTTAATTTTAACTGGACGTATGCGAAAAAGCCACTTCTGCTGTGTAAGTGTGGAGATTTGAAAAGGGATGTGCACCGAAGCCATTGCCTGTTTTATCAGTTTCTTCCCAGTTCGCCCAGTTAACAGATATGTCCTCCAAAATCCCTGGTCTGATAGCCTGCTCGCCCCCCAGTTACCCCACACCCTTTAAACCCCTCTGAAATAGATGGCTATTTTGTTTTTGGACTTATACGCCATCCATAGCAGAAGTAAAGTTACATAGTAGGGGACCTTGGCACAGGCTACATCGTGCACATTTCTGATTAAAGTCCCGAAATGCCCGTGTACCACCCATGCCCGGCCCATACCATGCCCGCGGCCCCGCCCCTTTTTGAGAAATTCCAAGATGTGCAGGCAGTGGCGTTTATGAGTGTATCCTGATGGCTTTTAAAATCCGCTTGGCGCTCATAGGCCCAACATATCTGCGCATCCCCTAGTAAATGCGCGCATTGGGCTTTTAAAATTCACTTTATTATGTCCAAAGCAGCAGCTAAAATAAAAAAAGCTATTCATTATCAGATAGATTTTTTTAAAAATATGTGTGAGCCTCCATGTGCGCACGCGCATACTTAGACGCGCGATTTTATACCATGCGCGCACCGGTGTGCGCATGGTATAAAATCCGGGCCGCCGCACGTAGGGGGCGAGATTTGCCTAGTTTATGCACAGCGACGAGATCGGGCCTCCCACAGTTCCCTTCCAGTCCGCTTTCCCCGAACCTTTTGAAGGCCCTACCTTTTTGTTGTTTTAGAACCTATGCCAGCTCCTGAGCTGGCGTAAGTTGCGCGTGCCGGCACAAATGGCCGCAGCTCCGCCCCACCCATCCCCCAGACCGCCTCTCCTCGCCCCCGGGACCGCCCCTTGATAGAGGCCTGGCTCTTGTGCACGTAGCAGAGGTTACGCTCGTGGCCGGGCCTCTTCTAAAATGGGCGTGGCGCGCACAAGGCCCAGCTGCACGCGTAACCCCCGTTTGCGCACAGGGGATTTAAAATGTAGCTGTATTCTTTTTGTCATATCATTAAAGACTGTGATTTTGAGGTTCAAAATGTACTTCCAGGTTTTTATAGTACATTTTTCTGCATTAAATGACATTTGTCATTTCATTCAATTTATCTTAGAAAATAATTTAATGACAATGTTAAATAAATAAAAATCTTTTTACTAAAGGTCTTACTGTTATGTTATTGCTGGCAGCCTTCCCAAATTACTGAGTTAAAGATGTACTGGGTCACAAATGACTGCCTCATTTTTCCTATTAAATTTGTTTCATGTTTCAGAGATAATGGATTGGTTTTAAAAATAAATTTGGCTAAAATGATTGCCTTTACTGCATTTAATCACCCATTCTGAAATGGATGAGGGCTTTTTTTTTCTGTTGAGTCTTTCTATTGCTAGGTCATGGTTGCATGGGAATTACGCAGAGTGAGACACAGTTGAGAAGATCTGGTAGTGACCCGCGGAGCGGGGTACACCGGGGATCCCCTCTAGCGAGAGTAGGCACCTCAGAATACAGATCCGGTAGTGGCCCGCGGAACGGGGTATGCCGAGGATGTCTGTACAGTAGATGTTGGTAGCGATTCTGGAACCCAGAAGTGGCTCCTGTAGATGGTGTGAAGGTATTCTGTAGAGCAGGAAGGCTGAATGACTTTCACTGAAGAAAGGCAGTAATGGCCCGAGGGTCAGGGTATGCCACGTAGAATCCTCAATGCAGTCTGTAATGTACAAGTCAGTAGAGGTACTCACAGTAGATGGTTCCTGGGGAGAGATAAAGACCTGAGAAGCAGATTTAGTAGCAGTCAGGCAGGAAGGCCTGGTCTGATCTCATATGCCTTTTGGTGTAGACCCCCACACCATTTGAGTTGTGTTTCTCTGGACTTGTATCTTACCTCTATCTTTTTATGAGACATGGCCTCAACAACTGAGCACAGTTTTCCAGGTGAGGCCTCACCAATGAACTGTACATGAGCATTATCATCTACTTTTTCCATCCCTCTGGCCTAGTCACTGCCTTGTAACACTGCTTTGCACCTTAAGATCATCAGACATTATCAAAGTCTCTCTTTCCTGCCCTGTGCACATCAGTCTCTCATCTGCCATCATGTACAGCTCCTTTGGATTTCTGCACTTCAAATGCATGACTGCACTTTTTTGGGAATGAATCTTAACTGCCAATATTTGTCCACTCCTCAAGCTTTCTTAAATCACTTTGAATTCTCTCTCTGTTATGCCTGTCGGTTGCAGACGGCTGCAACCTCTCATGCTCACCTCTTTTTTCCCCGCTCCATCAAGTCTGGGAAGAATGGAGGTCTCTGCCAGTTCACGCCAACCTCTCCAGTGTTCCTGGGACATCATGGGTGCTGCCGGCCGCCATCTTGGACCCGGAGTTACCTAGACGTGTGCGCAAGGGCCTCATTTGAACACGTCATGGCGGGAACCTCGGGGGTGTCCCCGCCCAATGACATCAACCCGCTAGTGTGTTTAATCTGACCGGCCCTTGCCTGCCTCGAGTTAGCAAAGAGTTCCGTCTTGCTATATTCTCCACATTCAAGAACTTCCTGTTCCTGACTCGGTCTTGGCATCCGGACGCTCTGAGTACCCACTCCTCGGGGGCTCCCCTGTGTTCCCGGCTATCCACTCCTCAGAGGGCCTTCCTGCCTGACTGCTACTAAATCTGGTTCTCAGGTCTTTATCTCTCCCCAGGAACCATCTACTGTGAGTACCTCTACTGACTTGTACATTACAGACTGCATTGAGGATTCTACGTGGCATACCCTGACCCTCGGGCCATTACTGCCTTTCTTCAGTGAAAGTCATTCAGCCTTCCTGCTCTACAGAATACCTTCACACCATCTACAGGAGCCACTTCTGGGTTCCGGAATTGCTACCAACATCTACTGTACAGACATCCTCGGCATACCCCGTTCCGCGGGCCACTACCGGATCTGTATTCTGAGGTGCCTACTCTCGCCAGAGGGGATCCCCGGCGTACCCCGCTCCGCGGGTCACTACCAGATCTTCTCAACTGTGTCTCACTCTGGGTAATTCCCATTGCCCAGGACTGTACTACCATATCTCTAACTCTGTGGACATTACTTTTCCTTCCTATTTAATAAAGTCTCCCCTTCTAGCTGTGTCCCACGCCACTGAGACTGCTGCGCCTGCTGACGGTGAAGCTCACAGGGCTCCTCCCTGTGGGCGGGGACATCGCTCATCTCATCCCAGGGGTTCACAAACTTCCTTAAACATAACACTTTCTTCCTCTTCAACAGTGACCACTCTATTGTAGATCTTAGTGTTACCTGCAAAAAGACAAACTTTTCTCTTCTAAGCCCTTCACAATATCTCTCACCAAGATATTGATTAGAACTGGCCCCAGAAATTATTTCTGAGGCATTGCAGAAATCACCCTTCTCTCCTCAGAGTGAATTCCATTTACCACTACCTGCTGTCATCTATCAGTCAACCAATTTCTAATCCATTCCACTACCACTCATCAAGCAGTGATATTTATGTGAAGAAAAAGTGGATGTGATTTGGGTAGAGAAAAGAAAAGGTACAGAGAAGAGCAGCAAAAATGATAAGGGGAATAGCACATCTTTCTTATGAAGAAAGACTAAATAGGTTAGGACTCTTCAACCTGGAAAAGAGATGATGGAAGGGTTTCCAAAATCATGAGTAGTGTGGAACAAGTAAATAGGGAATGGTTATGTATTCCTTCAAATAGCACTAGCATTAAGGGATACTCCATGAAATTAAATGCTAGCACTTTTAAGAAAAATTTGAGAAAATATTTTTACACTTAACAAGCAATTATTTATTTCTTATATTTATGATCTGTCCACTTTAATGAAACTGGGCAATGTACAAATTCACATAAGCATATAATAAATAAAACAATAAATAATATGACAGACAGATAAAATAAGAAAATCAAATACAAATACAATTAAATGAAAAATAATGAGTTATAATTTTACAAACCGAGTAACAAAAACCAATGAACAAAACATATAATAAACCAATTAGAACCAGGGTTATTCAAAAGTTAAAAATTTAAATTTAAAAATTCCTCAAACTACAGCCTGACTAAACAATCACATCTTACATAACTTCCTCAAATGAATTACACTCCTGTCTCCCTTAATTCTGAAGAAAGTAAATTCCAAGGTTTATGACCACAACATGAGAGATTTATTTTTACCAGTGTCAACCATTTTAATGTTACTGGGTTCTCTGTTAACATCTGGTCAGAAGAATGTAACAATTTATTTGGACAATAAGATTTTAAGTGGGACTGCAAATATCCTGCAGCCAATTGTTAGGGCAATATCTTTCATCTGTGTAAACTTGGAGCTTCCACAGCACAGGGGTTGAATACTTATGCAAACAGAATTTTTCAGTTTTTAATTGTATTTTATAAAAAAAATACAGAAAAATAATGAATTGTGACTTTGAAGATTTATTTTAAGACCATACTGGTTTGAAATAAACATACTGATGGTAGCTTTAATACTGCGCGCAGGTGTTTGCCATCTTGCGTCCATTTTATAAGATACACGTGTATACGCATGCGTGTTATAAAATAGCCTGGACGCACATAGATCTGGGCACTATTGTAAATGGACATGGGCATGTGTGTGCAAATGTTGTTTCTACCACATAAGTGGGATAATTTTATAAGGGACATGTGCTGATGCCGAAGCATCAGCACATGTCCCTTATAAACAAACTGGGAAAAGTTTTCCCAGTTTGTTCCCAGTTCCTCCCAGTTTAGAGATAGGTCTTGCAAACTCCCTAATTTATTAGCCTCCCTTTCTCCCCGTTAGCCTCAACCCTTAAAACATTACCAACTAGCCTAGTTTCTTTTGTTTTATTACTTACACACCATCCATAGCAGCAGTAAAGTTATGTGGCTGGGGACTCCGGCGTGTGCCTGTGCACATAAGTATTTACATGCACATCTCTTGGCCTTTCCCTGATATACGCACACCCCACCCAGACCACACACACTTCCTGCCCCTTTTTGCAAACTATTTCCTAGTGCGCACAGCAGGAGATACGTGCATCCATGGGTGGCTTCTAAAATCCGCTCAGCGCACAACAATCCAACTTGAGCGTGTATCTTCTGACTTTGGTGTGTGCAGAGCTTTTAAAATTTACCTGACTGTCTGGAACAATCTGTGTAAGTGTCATTTGTAATCCACATACATCTGCTTGCTGACTTTTTATGGGGTTGAATACTTTTACAAGCCACTGTATAATTTTTGTTTAAATATTTGGGGTGGAGGAGGGATGAAAAATTAACAGGTACATTTAAATTTCATCATATTTTATTGTGCTTGTTCAGTACTCTTCATTTGAGCCTTGCGGAAACATTCTTGAATGATGATGCCCCTGTACAGGTCCTTGGTGAAGCTTGACCTGGAGTACTACGTTCAGTTTTGGAACCCATATCTCAAAAATGATAGAGACATGATAGAGGTGGTCCAGAGCAGGGTGACCAAAATGGTGTGGGGGTCAATATCTGAAAACTTATGAGAAGCTGAAGGATCTAAATATGTATACCCTTGAAGAGAGGAGGTGGAGGGGAGACATGTTACAGACCTTCAGATACCTGAAAGGTATTAAAGATGCACGAACTTCAAACCTTTTCCATTACAAAGAAATCAGAACTAGGGGTCATGAAAGAAAACTCCAGGTGGGATGACTCAGAACCAATGTCAGGAAATATTGCTTCACTGAGAGTGTGATGGATTCTTGGAATGCCCTTCTGGAGGAGGTGGTGAAGACAAAAACTGTCAAAGAAATCAAAAGGGGCATGGGATAAACACTGTGGATCCCTAAAGGCTAGAGGATGGAAATAAAGAAAAGAGTGCATGGGGGTAACTTGCTGGTGTGGTGGTTATTACCCTTAACAGAAGGTATGGGATTACTACCCGTAACCAATAATCCTTGTTGGAACTGCAACATTGCTCTTCACTTCAACGGCAGGGGGATAAAGGGAATTAGTTCTGATAACAACCAAAGAAGGCCCCAACTTTTATGGTCTGGGGATAACCTGACGGTGCACGAGTTTCTAACCTTAACATAAGGCCATGAGATTACTTCCCTTAACCAATAAGCCTTGATTCCTTTGACACAACTGCAACATCACTCTCTTTGACGGTGAAAGGTGAGGGTGATGGGGTGGAATGAGGTATTGAATTCAGACAACAACCAACATGGGACCTGACTTTTATGGTCTGGGGTACTGAGACACAGACATAAGAGAAAAACACATGATTGCTTCTATTGCCAAGTCCATTAATAAAGCACGTTACCCAGCACTGTCTGAATTTTCAAAAAGGCTCATCACCCATAAAAAAGAAATATGGAAGTAACCTTCACAGCATAGCGGATACTACCTTAAGATATTTGCTGAGCAGACTGGATGGACCATTTTGATCCTTTTCTGCCGACATTACTATGTTATGTTTCTATGTACTTGATTTTGAAAATAGGCCGGTGCGCGTAACCCCCTACACACGTAAGGCTTTGAAAATCTTCCCCTAAGGTTTTTTCCCATAGACACAAAATGGGTGAAAGGCTTTAAGGGTAGATTTTCAAAACTTACGCGCGTGCACGTACATTTGCGCACACTACCAGGCGCACACACATGGACGCACTATTTTATAACATAAGAACATAAGAAATTTCCATGCTGGGTCAGACCAAGGGTCCATCAAGCCCAGCATCCTGTTTCCAACAGAGGCCAAACCAGGCCACAAGAACCTGGCCACTGACCTGACGCACGCATGTTATAAAATGCCAGGTCAGCGCGACAAGGGGGATTAGAGTTTAGCAAATATGCGCAGCAATGCATCGGGGCCTTCCCCAGTTCCCTCCCAGTCTGCTCCAATTAAGGAGCGGACTCAGAGGGAACTTTCCAACCCCCTAGCCTAAGCTCCCTTCCCCTTCCCCTATCCTACCCTCCCCCTATCCCTATCCTAACTACCCCAGTTTTCTTTGTTGCACCTTTTGCTCCTGCCAAGGAGCAGGAGCAAGTTGCGCGTGTGCTGGCACAACGGCAAATGGCTGCTGTGCTAAGTGCCTCTAGCCCCGCCCCACCCCACCCCCGGACTGCCCTGCCCCCCCCCCCCCCCCCCGGACCACCCCTTTTTAAAGCCCTGGGACTTACACGTGTCCCGGGGTTTAGGCGCATGGCCGAGCCATTTGAAAATTGGCCCGGTGCATGTAAGGCCCAGCCACGCGGCACGCAAACCCTGGGATTTACACGCGCAGTGGTTTGAAAATCTACCCTTTCATGAATCTGGCCCAAAAGAAGCAGTTTGAATTTAATATGGTATAAAACAGGGAGCCAGTACAGATTAGGCCCAGTAAAAGACAAGCTGCTGTGTTCTATACCAACTGAAGACATATCAATTGATCAACAGGCCTACATGTAAAGGTGAAGTTTAAAACAGATGCATGCACTAAAATTGGGAGATGTGCATGCATGTATTTTTTATTTATTTAGTTGATTCATATTACGTATTTTCTTCAGATATTTCAAAGTGGATTACGTTCAGGTAGTGTGGGTATTTCCCTGTCCCCAGAAGGCTCACAATCTAAGCCCTAGATTCAGTAAGCCATAATGTTTTATCACAGGAAAGGTCCCATTATCGCGGGGATTGTTGCATGATAGTAGGGTTCCCTCACCCGAAAAAGCATTGTTGCTATATGGCACATTTTTTTGGGTCACTTCCAAAAATCGTGGCACACATGAACACAACGAGTGGCCCTTTCACGCGATAGCGGCCTCAACCTCATGGGACCGCCATCACATTAAAGGGCCACAGGCTCAAAATAAAATTGCTGCCAATGTGCAGATTTAGTGGGAGTCAGTGCTGACCCCTTTCTTAAACTGGGGCCACCAATTGAGGCATCCCTGCCACCACTAAAAAGTTAAAAAGTAAAACTTTTTTCACAGTGGCAGCCCCCCTCCAACAAATAGTTAATTCCAAGCCCCATTTCCCCTTCCCTTACACACCTCCTATCACTTGTAAATCCATCAATCCCCTCCAGTAAAGCAATCAAACCTCCCCACCCCCATCCCTTCAAATCAATCTATCAAATCACCTTAAAGTCCATCAATGAAACTCCCCATCCTGCCAACCCCCGAAGTGCAACAGCAACCCTCCCCTCCCCTGCCCTCTTGAAGTCAATAGATAAAACCCTTCACCCCCCGAAAAATGGTGCTGAACTCCGCCAGAAGGGGAATCTGATGCCCGTACCTTACCCAAGTCACATTGCTGGGGAAAGGTCTAGTTTGTGTCATTTTGGAAAATGGCACCAACCAGGTCAGGTACAAGGGAGCACCTGACCCCTATGCTGGATCCCTTGCAAGGTTCTGGAAGAGGACTCTGGTGGAGATTAGGGATGGGAGAGGGAGTGAGGGGAATTGTTTAGAACCTTTTTTTGGGGGGTGGGGGTTTTATTGATTGACTTCGAGGGGGGCAGGGGAAAGGAGTTTTGATGTTGGACTTCATTGGCTGGCGGGGTGGGGGGTTTCTTTGATGGACTTCAAGGTGATTTGATGGATTGACTTGAAGGATGGGGTGAGGGGTTTGATTTCTTTACTCATCTATTGACCTTGGGAGGGGGTGAAGGAGTTTGCTGTTGGACTTTGGGGGGGGGGTAAGGGGGGGGGGGCTTCATTGATGGACTTCAGGGGCTTGGGTTTGGGATTTTATTGAAGGACTTTGTGGGGGACTGGGGAGTGTGGGTTTCATTTATGGACTTGGGGGGGGGGGGTGCTTAATGGATTAACTTGAAAGGGTAGGGAGCTTGATTGCTTTACTTGGAGGGATAGATGAATTTACTTTTGGTGGTGCAGGGGTGGGTATGGGAAGGGGCGCTGGGCCCTAGAAATAATTGTTTGTTGGGAGTGTTGCCACTACACGCATACTTTTTACTTTTTAACTTTTTGGGGCTTGGGGCCACCTCAGTTGCCTAGTATTGACCTTCTTTACATGTATTTGCATTATTCATGCATGCAAATTGCATGCAAGGAAGATCATTTTAATAGGGAGGGTATTTGAGAGGGGAGATGCAAAATGTTGTGCATATCACCTGAGAGTGCACTACTGTGGCTTGATGCATCATGCTGTTAATAATTTCTACCTGAGGCAACAGAGGGTAAAGTGACTTGCTTAACTTCACAAGGAGCAGCAGTGAGATTTGAGTCCTGCTTTATAGCTCACTGCTTTAACCACTAGGCTACTACTCCACTAGACTACATCTCCACTCACGTAGGAGATGTGCATATCTACCCATTTTAAAAGCCACCCTCATACGAGCACATGTGCCAATGTGTGAATGAATATCTCAGGACAAAAAAGGGGCTTGGTGTGGGTGGGGGGTGGGTATTCCAGGTCAGGGCAAAGACTTGGGTATGCGCCCAGGCCTAGTGCTGCATAACTTTCCTTCTGCTGTTGTCGAGGTGTAAGTCTAACTAAAATTGTAGGCATCTCTCAGATATTTGAGGGGCTTGGGTTGACTGAGGGGAATGCAGGCTAAAGAACCAGGGGTGTTTGGAGGGCTTAGCTGTAGACTGGGCAAACTGGTGGATGAACTGGTGAAACTGGTAATGGATTGACATGCACCTGTTATTAAATTTTCCCACTTGTGTGGCTCAAACCTGACTTTATGAGGCTTTGCATGCCCACATATGCATGCCAGGGCTATTTTATACCATATGCAAGTATGTACGTCCATGTTATAAAATGGCCACGTCTCTGGGCATGCGCCCACTCACATGCATATAATTGCACCTGCGTGACCGTTTGCAAGTTACCATCATAATGAATTATAAAAATCCAGCCTTATTAAAATCAAAGCATGGATCACTTAAGCCATATCATATCTGCTAAGGAATGGTTGAAAATTGTATAAATACTACAAGCGAGAAAAAGAAACCACCTCATTTCCAGTATGGTGATGATATGCCTTGTGAACATTCATAAGCTAAGTTTTTTATTTCTGCATTACCGTGAATGTTTATGGCTGAAACAGTTCTTCTGATTTAACATTGCAGTTAATTTAGTGTCTACTGTACCTTTAGTAATGAGATACATACATATGGCTGCAAAAAGTCTTTTGAGTTTATATAATACACATATAGATGTGGCATATGATGGTGACATGAAGGTGTTCGTTAGGTGAAATATATATATATATCTTGGTCTCTCCTACCACTTAAAAAGCATTTTATGAAAATTGTTTATTAGTTTGAAATGCAAAATAAAAAGTAATAACAAATAAAAGAAATTATTTCATTAACACTTCAGATTTTGGGAGAACTGGCAACAAATTTTTTAACTCACTTTCCCCTAGATTCATCAAAATGCTATAATAACGCATGTATAGTGTCAAGAAAAAGAGGCATGTTTATGGAAATTTTAGAATTACCTCACTATAAACTTTTCACAATAATTCCTATTTTGCATCTTGCAGAGAGAGAGAGAGAGAGAGAGAGAGAGAGAGAGAGAGAGAGACTGACTTTCTACAAGGACTTCATAGTGGTCAAGTATTTATATGCCTATAGGAGGGCCATCTAATAGCTTGAGGTGAAGTGTTGGTGGTTTAGGGTCCAGTTTTTCATGTAGAGTGAGACATATGAACAGCACAGTTCACCTCGGTGAAGATTTGGAGTAAGGAAATTTGGAGTGAGGAAAGTCTCACAAATATGACATTTCTACTATGTTCACTCACCCTAGCTTGATGGGGATACCATGAAGCTAGGGTGAGATAACATAGTACACAATTTCATCTACTTTGTTATCTCGCCCTAGCATGATGGCATCTTTGTGAGACTTTCCTCACTCCAAATGATGTAAAATCTTCACTGATGTGTACTGTGCTGTTCGTACATCTCACTCTATATGAAAAACTGGCCCCTAAACCTTAAACCACCAACAGCTCACCTCGAGCTATTAGATGGTTCTCCTATAGGCATATAAATAATTGCACACTGTGGGGGCCTCCACAGAGGTGCGCTCTCTCTCTCACTCCCCTTCCCCCTCTCAAGCCCAGAAATGATCAAAATGCAATTTGAAAAATTTATTGCGAATTGTGTTACGCATATTGCACAACTTAACGCCAGGAAAAAAGGTATAGTTATTTCCAGTGTTAAAACCATGTGATGTTATGCTATCACACGGTGTGATATTGCCCCTCATTTTCATAAATCCCACCCAAATTCCTCCCTAATCCCGCCTCTTCCCAAAATTTGCATTGCACCATGCACTAGCATTATTATTGCATGCGTTATGGTGTGCAATAATGCCATAATGCATTTTAATGAATGACCCTGTTTGTGATTTTGGTATTTGTAGTGGTGGGTCTCATTATTCCTTTATTTTTTGTTTGATTTTTAAAACTATCCCATGCCTTGCAAACATGTTGAAGCCTTCTCTTGAATCTCTTTAGTTTCTTACTAATCAGCTTCCTCATTCCTTCATAATCAACCTTCTTCAAATTCAGGCAAACCTCTGCAGCTTTCTCCCAGACATTTACTCCAATATTATATCAATTTGATCTTGTTATGGTCACTGTTGCCCAATGGTTCCACCACTGTTACTCCCTGTGTAAGGTTCATATATAGAAAGCTCACTTCCCATGCGTGATCTGGAGTGATATTCCCCCAATCAATGGTGAGGTAAAAGGCCTTCATTATTATTTTGTCCCTAACTTTGCTGGCCTGCTTGATCTTTGCATGTATTTCCTCATATATTTCCACTATCTGGTCTGGAAATGGTAGCATAGTCCCACTATTGAACTTTTGTTGGAATTTTTATCCATAAGTATTCAAGACTTTGGCCTGTATCTTTTTGAAATTTAACCTTTCTTCAGTGTATACCATAACTGACATAGAAGGCTACCCCACCCCTGGTTGATCTGCCGTCTTGTACTTTCCATCGTGCCTATTAAGTCTATATTCTCACTCATCACCTTACACTCCAACTCATCAATTTTCTTTTTTGGGCTTCTTACATTGATATAAAGTCAGTTCAGCATGTCCATTTTTCATGATTATACCTTGTCTTCTCTCTGTAATTTTTTCTTCAGATAACCCAGAATTTGTCCTGAATTCTAGTACTTTATTTAAATGCCTCACATCCACTGATTCACGGAAACCTATTATTTCTAATGGATCTATAACACCTATAGGCACCAAAATCTGAACTGCAATTTTCCGAGTAACTGTCAGCTTTTCCCCCACAATTTAGTTTAAAAGCTGCACTCTTTTGTTTGTTTGGTTTGGTTTTTTTAAAAATCTCTATATTAACTTCATCAATACAGAGAAATCAGTAAATCTTCTGCTAGTGCTGTTATCCGCTCAGTACATTTCTAATTTATTACTTGTTGAATTTTTTATTTAGTTACTGTTAATCAGTTTTCTAACCTATATCTTCTTGCCTTCCTCTGTTGCTGTTATTCCTCCCCCACCGCCCTGTTATAATGTATTTTCCACTCTTTTGTTGTCATGTGAACCGGCATGATGTCTCCTACTAATGCCGGTATATAAAAGTTATTAAATAAATAAATAAATAAATAAATAAATAAATAAATAAGAGAAAACTCTCAAACAAAAGCAATAATACAGAAAAGTTATAGGAGCCTAATCCTTCAAAACTAAATTCTTCTTATTAACTATAGTAGAAGCACAATAATAGTTTTCCATTTTCTTCCCCTCTCCCCCTACTCCACCCACAGTGTCAACACAATACTGAACAGTAATCTCTTATAGGATAATTTAAGAGTTGTAATCATATCTGCAAATATATAATAAAAAGATGAAACAGTAAAGGATCCTTTACCCTTACCATAATTTTGTCATATTTCTACAGATAACTGAATAAAAAAGAGCACCAAATGACTTGAAATCAAAGATATTCCTTAGAAGAAAGTTGTGCAGTTGATTTGCGTTTAAGCAATAATATTTCCAGCATGCTGGTTTTCCATAAAGAGAAAACAGAACCTTCAATATCTAGACATTTGTTTAAAATACATTTCTTTGCAATTAATCAGCACTTAGAACTAGTAAACTTTAAGACCAGCCTGCGTGCGCACATATGCTCGCATTTGCCAGCACATGCACGTGCTGATTTTATAACATGCGTGCTTATATGCACATATATGTGAACATATTATAAAATCGACTGTGTGCACTATTTTATATTGACGTGTGCATGTGTGCATAAATGCCATCTCAAGCGTGTAAGTGGGGAAATTTTAGTAAGTATACACGGCGACTAATTAGGCCTTTTTCCCAGTTCACTCCCAGTTCACCCCATTAAAGGAGAGGACTTCCTAAACTCCCCATTTAACTTGCCTCCCTTTTACCCTATTAGCCCCGAGCTTTAAAACCCCACTGACTAGCCTCGTTTCTTTTGTTACACTACTTACATGCCAACCGTAGCAAAAGTAAAGTTACGTGGTAGGGGACCCCTCGCATGCTTCTGCACGTAACTACTTATGCACTGACTTCATGATGCAGTCCTGGGCTGCCCATATCCCACCCACACTTGCCCAGACCGCAACTACACCCCACCCCTTTTCCAGAAACAAGTTTTTATGTGTGTACTGGGAGATATGCTTGTGGCTGCGGGGCTTTTAAAATCCGTGCGGCACGCGCAGGTCCAAGTCATTCACATATCTCCCGGTTTTGCTTCACGTAAGTCGTTGAAAACGGACCATTAAGCCAACAAGTATTTCTGACCTTTACTGATATATGTAGACTTCGCTAAGTGACCTAAGATACAGAAAGGCACTGTCCAGGAAACCTCTTCCTTAGTGGTAACCATTAGGAAATGCAGAATATCTTGCCAGAATGATTGGATCCTAGGGCATTCCCATAGACAATGAGAAGCTGCCGAAAGGAGACATTTTAAACAATTTTCGGATGGTGCTATGTTAGCCCTGAACACTTTAAATGGCAGAAAATTATTCTGTTTAACACTTTAAAATGCAGTTCTCCCAGTGCTATGCTCTCCATTATTTTAATTGCCAGAACATTACATTCATAAAGGTGAATTAAAAAGCTCTGTGTGCGCCAAAGCCAAAAGAAGTTGGGCTGGCGTGCACCGTGCGGACTTGAAAAGCACACGAGTACATGTGTATCTCCTGATTCACGCACACATTTTTTTTTTTCAAAAAAGGGGTGGGACGAGGGTGTGGTCTGGGCAGGGGATGGACAATTCAGGAAATATGAATGAAACCAGTGCATAAGTATTTATGCACACCGGGGTCCCTGGGCGCATAACTTTACTTCTGCTATGGATGATGTGAAACTAATAAAAAAAAAAAGAGGCTAGTTAGTGAGGTTTTAAGGGTTGGGGTTAAAAAGGTGAAAGGGAGGCTTATTAACTAGAGGGGTTAGGAAGTCCTATCCTTTAACTGGACAAACTGGGAACGGACTGGGAAAACTGGTAATTGCATTGGTGCACGTATCTACCAAAATCCCCTCATGCGGTAGAGTCGGCATTTGCGTGCACATGTGCGCGTACATATAAAGTTGCACAGACATATGCGCGTGTACAACCTATTTTATATCATGCGCTCATATACTTACGTATGTTATAAAATGGCCATGTCCAATAGCACAAGCCGGCATACATGTGTACATGTGCACCCATGCGCCGCTATGAAAGTTATCCTCCCTGATATAATCCTTAGCAAATTCACTTGTAAATCTTTACTCTAAAAGTCTGCAAGCAGTTTCACTGTTTGATATTATCGGACTGTAGAAGTGTGTAAAGAAGAGATATTGAAATATATCCCTTTTTCCAATCATGCATTAATCTCTAAAAAGGCTCAGAATAATACACTTGCTTGCTACATCTAAGACATGGTAGTTTTACACGTTCATGCAAGTGTGAATGTGTCACACAATATCCAAATGTTTGTATGTACCCTGTTCTGAGATCAATAAAGTTTTGTGTTAGTTTAACGCTCTGTGTGCCTAGTCTCTTGAACACTGAATATATATTACCAGGTTCAAATGAGGGATTTAGGTTCATCATTTTCCATATAAATTTCTAAGTGCATCTAGCAGATTTTATAATTAGAGATTTAGTTAATCGTATAAGTAAATTTTCTCTCTTAAGATGTAAGATCACTTTCAAATTGATTAGGGATACAAATCGTTGTTCCAGATTACATACCGAGAACTTATTCTTTTCCATTATCCGGACTCTTATGGAAAGCATATTACAAGCCCTATTGTAATATCTAAGATTGGGGAATCCTATACTACCCTCTTCATTGGAGTCATTAATATGTTCAAAGCCGTGCTCACCTTTTGGGCTTCCTAAATAAAATGCAAACTGAATTTATATATCAACTTCAGATCCTTTTTATTCAATATTGGAGGTATCATTTGCATGGTATATAAGAGGTTTGGGAATAACATTTTAACCAGTGCAATCCTCCTGGAGCGTGATACATGAAATTACATCCAAAATTGAAGTTTGCATTTAGATTCTTATATAATAGGTGGGATGCAACACATGTACCACTCTCTAGAGTTCCGATGAACTACTGTTCCTAAGTATTTAAGCGTCACATCACCACATTTTAAAGGAAATGATTTCCATACATAACTTAACTGACTTGAAATATCCAAAGCTTCAGATTTACTAAGGTTTAATTTCAGACCAGAAAAACTACCATAGTCTGCTATCATGTTTAAAACTGTAATTAGAAATTCACGAGCTTTAGAGAGGATCATAAGAATATTATCAGCAAATAATGTAGGTTTTAATGTAAGTTTACCAATTTAATGCCATGCATTCCCTTATCTTGCTTGATTTGTATTATAAGAGGTTCCAGGGACAATGGGGTCGATTATAAGACCTGCATGTGGTTCCTCATGCGCGGACATGGATGCACCGATTTTATAAAATCCGCTGACCACGCACAAATGCGCTGGATTTTAAAATCCGCGCACGCATATGCGAGCGGCTCGCGACTCGCGCAAGGGTGGATTTTAGCAAAATATGCTTGGCGACACAATCGGGCTTCCCCCAGTTCCCTCCCAGTCCGCTCCAATTAAGGAGCGGACTGGGAGGGAACTTTCTTATCCCTAACCTCTCCTCCCTGACCCCTTACCTAAACCTACCTATCCCTGATTTTTTTATTTTAATACTTACTGCTCCCTGGAAGCAGAAGTAATATCCAGCCGGCATGCGCTTCCCCCGGATGACGGCTAATAGCACCATCCCGGGCCACCTGCTGCCCCATCCCTCCCGTCCCCGCCCAGACCATGCCCCCTCCCCCAAGCATGCCCCTTTTGCAGGGCCCAGCAATTTGGCGCGAAGCAGGGGTTACACACATGGCCGGGCCCATTCTAAAATGCTTGCAGCACGCGCAAGGCCCCGGCTATGCTTGTAACCCTCATTTTTTACGTGCGTAGCCCTTTTAAAATCTGGCAGAATATGAATAACAGTGAAGATAATGGGTAACCTTGCCTGGTTCCTCTATAGAGAGTAAAAGTTTCAGAGCAGGTGCTATTAACACACGCATATGCCTCTGAACTAGAATATAGCTTTTTTTTATAGAATTTAATATAAGTCCAAAGAACCCAAATTTAGGTAAAATATATTGCAGGAAATTCCAAGACATCAATCAAATGCCTTCTCTGTATCAAAACTGACCACCAGCGCATCTTGAACAGCAGATATTTGTCTATAGGGGTGGATTGACCTATCGGGGGATTGGGCTTCTTCCGGTGGGCCGGTCAGTCCTGTCACGTGATTTTTATTTTTTTTTGTATTATAAAATTTCCAACCAAAGTATTAGGGGCGCCGCGAGCTGTGGTTTCCCGAGGGGGAGCCACTGCTCCCGGGCGCAAGGAGACTCATGCGGCCGCTGAGCAGCGACACGTATATAGCAGGCAGATCGGCAGGGCCGTGGTGAGACTCACGAAGAAAAAGATCGCATTTAAACGCGCTGATGCTCCTCCTCCTTCCTGCCTGTGCGGCCCCGGAAGTAAACATTGCCGGAGCCACGTGGGCAGGAAGGAGGAGGAGCATCAGCGCGTGCAGAAGAGGAGCAGCGCTTTCGGGCTGAGAAGAGGAAGAGGCCCGGTAACAGGGCCGCCGCGGCCCGAGAAGAGGACGAGGCCCAGTAGCAAGGCCGCTGTGGCCCGAGAAGATCAGGGCTGCTGCAGAGCCCATCCTGCGGTGACCCGCAAAGAGGAAGCACAGAGGTGAAAGAGAGGCTGAGGGTCTGTAGAGGGTGTGTGTGTGTATGAGATGAGTTGAGAGAATGTGTGTGGGAGTGAGGATCTGAATGTTTGCAGAGACAGCATGTGAGAGCCTCTGTGTGTGTGAGAGAGACAGCATGTGATAGTGAGAGCCTGTGTGTATGAATGATTGTATGAGAGAGAGCATGTGACAGTGAGAGCCTGTATGAATGATTGTATGAGAGACAGCATGTGACAGTGAGAGCCTGTGTGTATGAATGATTGTATGAGAGAGCATGTGACAGTGAGAGCCTGTGTGTATGAATGATTGTATGAGAGAGCGCATGTGACAGTGAGAGCCTGTGCTTGAGCAAGACAGCATGTTGGAGTGAGAGAGAGCCTGTGTGTGTGAGAGAGACAGCATGTGCCAGTGAGAGACTGTGTGTATGAATGATTGTATGAGAGAGAGCATGTGACAGTGAGAGCCAGTGCTTGAACAAGACAGCATGTGGGAGTAAGAGAGAGCCTGTGTGTGTGAGTCAGACAGCATGTGCCAGTGACAGACTGTGTGTATGAATGATTGTATGAGAGACAGCATGTGACAGTGAGAGCCTGTGTGTGTGTGTGTGTGTGTGTGTGAGAGAGAGAGAGAAATGCATGTGAGAATGAGAACCTGACTGTGTGTTTGAGGGAAGATGGAGAGAAAAGAAATAGAAAAAAAGACAATATAAAAGGAAATGGCAAAAAAATAAGAAAGGGAAGGTGGGGAAAAAAAGCCTGTGACCAACCGATTAGAAAACTAAGATCAGACAGCAAAGGTTAAAAAATAAATAAATTACTTTTTAGTGATTGGCACATGTAATCTTTGGGAATGTGCAAGAATAGCACGTTCTCTATGCGGATCTCACATTGTACGAGATCAGCATGGAGAAAGTGGAAGCCCACGGGGCCTGCATAGAGGAGGCAGCAGAATGGGCTTCAGTGTCTGTAGCAGCAATCGGCGCCTCCCCAATAGCCATGCGGCAGCAGTGACAGTGGCAGCAGAGGAATGAGAGAGGTTCTGAGGTTGCTGGCAAAAGAAAGAGAGGGGGATCTGCCTTTAGTGTGTGCATGTGTATGAATGGGACTCTGTCTGGGGGTGTATGTGTGTGAATGCCTAGGGGTCTGTGTGTGAGAATGAATGGGTGCATGCCTGGGGGATGGGGAGGGAGTGGTGTGAAAATGAATGGGAGCCTGCCTGGGGGTCAGTGTGTGAGTGTGAGAGCATGAGTGTGTATGAGAAAATCCAAGGGAGTAAGAGTTTGTGTGTGTATGGGGGGGGGGGGGTGGAGGGGGAGAGAGTGTCTTAGAGCCTGAGAGTGTGCCAGTGTCAGTGTCAGTGAGAGCGAGAGGTTATGGTGGGTATAAGAGCATGAATGTGTATGTATGTGACAGTGTATGTGTGAGAGAGAATGGACATGTGAGTATGTGTGAGAGAGAGAGGATAACCTCCTAATCCTCGACAATATCAGGGTGACTGGAAATAAAGAGCTCCCACAGAAGGGGACAGCAAGGGCTTTTTAAAATCCTTATTAGTTTTAATTATTGAATGTTATTTGATATATGTGCTGTTTTGAAATATTTTATTAGTGTTTGGGACATTGTAAAAAATGTATATGATTTTAATTAATAGAAATTGTATTTATCATTAGTTTTAAAATATTCTTTTAAAATGGTTTTACTATTATAACTGATGCTTTATGTTTCTTGATTTTATTTGTTTTATGAGGAATGGTGGTTCTATTTTTCTATTGTTAATACACGGAGTCTGGCTTCTTGGAGTTTCCATTTCAGTTTTTGTCATTTGTGCTCCTTCATTTTGTATTCTGTATTTGGTGAGAGTTTGTGTTCTGCATGCAGACTGAGATGAAGCATTCTTTTAGCATGTGGTTTCTCTGTAGGGATCTGTGTAGTAGCTTGGCCTGTTCTGTTTTCCTGATAGGAGGTGTATTGATATTTTAGATTCTGGTGTAATATTCGTGGTATTCTTTTTCTTAGGTGTTATTCTTTGAGTGTTGGCAAATAGTACTGTGTTGATATGGGAGGACCATGCCGAAATATAGGGGTGTGTACATATATATGTGAATTATATGTAAATTATATATGTAAATTATATTGTATATGTAATTGGGTACCCATGGGCCAGTATGGAGAAAAATCCCCCGGGCCACCACTATTTTCCCACAATCCGCCCCTGTGTCTATTGCCAGTAGTAGTTTTCTTACATTAACTTCCGATCGTCTCGCATAGATATTACCACTACCAGTCTGTTCTGGTGATATTTAGGCATCACAAATTTAAGTCATGTGGCTATTATCTTAGAAGTGAATTTTAAAAACTGGGCATTCGTCAAAATCGGTAGATGTGCACATGTAGGACATTTGCATGTCCACCCAATTTTGTGTAGTGGGGGGAATATGCAAGTATGTGCTGATGCGTGCACATCTCATATCGGAGAAAAGGTGAGAGTGGTATAGGCAAGGTATAGGTGGGGCATGGGCGTTCCGGGGAAGGGGCCAAGAGAAGTGCACACAAGTACTTACACGCCTGGTCACACCTTCAGATTCAGTGACGCGTAACTTTACTTCTGCCTTAGAGGAGATGTAAGTTTAAAAAAACCAGGAATCCTTGAGGGGTCTGGAGTAACTGGGGGGGGGGGGGGTTGGAGGACCTAGCTATAGACTGGGAGAACTGGTGGATGAACAGGTGAAACTGGTCATGGCATGAACGCATGCCTGTTATAAAATTCCCCCATTTGCGTGGCTCATACCAGACTTTATGCGGCTGTGCATGCATATTTGCTAAACTGGGCGCACACATTTGCACCCAGGTTATTTTATAACATACATTGTGTATGTGCATATATGTTATAACATTGCCGCATCCCTGGCTGCATGCTGATGCTCATGTCAATATGTGCCCGCTCACCCCTTTGAAAGTTACTGTCCCTGCGTATATTTTTATATTTTTGTTTAGCAATGATATAGGCCTGATTGAGGCTGGGTCAGTCAAATCCTTCCCTGCTTCTGTGTAACTGTAATTACATTTTTCCTAGTTTCAGGCATATGTCCTTGGCCAATCATGCACTTAAATAATGCTTTCAAAGGTTGTAAAAAATGTTTTCCTAGAGACTTAAAAAAGTTTGTATCAAGACCATCTGGTCCGAGAGACTTAAGATTTGGAAGCTCCTGAATCACACTGAATACTTTCTAGGTGGTTATGGGTAAGTTTAATTTGTGTAATACCTGAATGTAATCTGCTTTGAAGTGCCGAAAAGTGCAAAAAGCAGAATATAAACATCTAAACAAATAAATAATACCTCAGAAATCAATCGGGGTAAGCCTATTGTGACCACCATAAAACACTTTCTTAGGTCAGTGTTGTCCACATCTGAAGTATATAAAGTTTGATAGAATTGATGAAAAATCTTACAAATATTTTTTGAGGTTGTACAATAATTACCATTCATATCCTCAAAACCATCAATTTATTTATTTAAACTTATTTATTAATCACTTAACTGATACAATTTTCCTAAGCAATGTACAACATAGTTCAAAAACATATTACAATTTAAAAAATTCAAATAAACAAAATAAATTAACAAAACTTGAAAACCTCACAGGACTTGGCATGGAAAAGGAATCATCACTGAAAAGCATTGCTCATCAATTAAGGGGTAGATTTTAAAAGGTTGCGCACATGTACACCCGATTTTATAACTTGCGCGCGCAGGCACGCAAGTTATAAAATCCAGGGTCGGCACAGCAAGGGGGTGCACAATTATGCACCTTGTGCAAGCCGAGCTGTGCAGCCTTCCCCCATTACCTCCCAGGCCGCTCCGAAATCGGAATGGCCTCGGAGGGAACTTCCCTAACCCCCCACCCCACCTTCCCTTCCCCTACCTCCCCCACCCTTTCCCCCCTACCTTTTCTTTTTTCTTTTTTTTTTTATCTCCAAACTTCAGCCCTGAAGTAAGTTGCGTGCGCAAATATGGCCGCTGTGCTGGGAGCCTGACCCCGCCCCAGGAACGCCCCACCCCACCCACAGCCCACCCCCTTCCTGCCCCTTTTCGTAAGCCCCGGGACTTACATGCATCCAGGGCTTTACGTGCATCACCGGGCTCTTTTTATTGCATCGGCCCCATAGTTTTTCAGAAATTAGCAGATAATCTATTCTTAATTTTGAAGCAAGCGCTCTAGTATATGAGTATGGTCTTTTATACCTGGGTTTAATGTGCTCCAGATATCTACCATCAAAGTTTCACAAAATATTGTACTCTCTTCTTTTTTCCCAAACCCTTTAAATTTTGACTATGAACATCAGTCCAAAATAAGGTCAGCTACGCAATTCAAGTCTCCACCTATGATTGGAATTGGGCCTAAAGACACTGGAATGATAACTTTCAAACAGCCATGCAGGCATACATGTGAACGCGTATACCAGCTCGCGCAGAGAGATGAGGCTATTTCATAACATGCATGTGTATATGCACATATGATATAAAATTGGCTGTATGTACACATGTGTGCACAATTTTATATGGACATGTGCATGCAAATCCCGGCTCTACCGTCTTAAGTGGGGGGATTTTATGAGATATGCGCGCCCTGGCAATAGCCCTTTTTCCCAGTTCACCCAGCTAATGGATCAGATTTCCTAACCCCCCTATTATTTAACCTCCCTTTTGCCCTTTTAACCCCAACCCTTAAAACCCTTTTGATTTGCCTATTTTTTTTTTAATTGTAATACTTACATGCCGTCCAAAGCAGAAGTAAAGTTATGCAGTAGGGGACCCCGGCACGTGCTTGTGCACATAAATATTCACGCGCACATTTCAAAGTAACTTCCTGGAATGCCCATGCCCCACCCATGCTCCGTCCAGATCATGCCAATGCCCTGCCCCCTTTTTAAAATTATTGATTTGTGCACACACCAGAAGATATATGCATACCTGCACACTTTTTAAAATCCATGTGATGCACGCTGGCCCAAGACACACGCATATCTCCTGGCTTTGGTGCACATAGGGCTTTTAAAATCGCCTTTAAATATGTAAATTATCTTAACAAATAAAGGGCCTGATTTTATAAAGCATTTCCATGCTTAAAATTGGGTTTTACACATGTAAATGCACTTTAGTCGAGTAAGTGGGCTTTTGAAAATTGCTACAATATATGCCATTAAATTGTCCATCGGATTTACTCACATAAGTGCACTTTATGCAAGTAAATGGCTTTTGAAAATTGCTACAAAAGTATATTACATTTGCTCGCGTAATTCCTTTGAAAATTACCTCCAAAAAGTGTTCATATCGACTGGGGGGTATTTATTTATTTCTTAAATTTATAGCCAGCTGATCCACAGTGCTCAGCAAATTACAATAAACATATATAATGGATATATAAATAAAACAATTCTATTTAAAATAATTCAAAGAAAACCAACAGAACAAAAGCAAAACATAATAAAAAATACTTGAAAGCCTTTCGTTTAACTTGGAATATCACATCCCCACATATTGCAGCGACTAGGCTGGAAATGCAGATTGGAACAGGTAGTTTTTCAGAAGTTTCCTGAAGTGTAGTAGGTGCTTCTCTGCCTTGAGAAAGGCAGGAAGCTCATTCCACAACTGAAAGCCCATGATGGTCAACATTCATTCATGGGATTGGGCCAGGCATATCATTTTGACAGTGGAGATGACAAGAAAACCCTTTGATGTGTGGAGGAAAGAATAGTAGGTTTACCTAAAAGCATTCCATGTAGCAATATAAACATACCTTCTCGATCTACAATCAATTTTTCCATATGCAACAGCAGAGCTACCTCTCATCTCTTAGATGTACCATGAGCAGAGAAAACTCGCATTATCTATCACTTCTTTAATATTTTGTGCTTAGTTTCAAGCATGTGTGTTTCCTGTACAAAAATTAAATTACACCAGCTTATTTAAGTGTGCTACCTAAACCCACTACATTCCATGATGTACATTTAATTTGGGTCACCATCCCAATCATCCCTTTCATATTGCAGCAAATATAAAGTTACAAATCTCTCCAGGGATCTGCTGCGTCCTATTTTGAGAAACAGTCCCCGGTTTACAGAGTGAGAAATAAACACATATATAGTAACAAAATCTGATAATTAAAAGTATAAATCCTCCCCCCCCCCCCATAGTCCCTCCCTCTTGTCTTCCTTTCCATGGTTTTCTCTTGTTTTCTAGTGTATATTTTGATAGGCTTTTCACTTTGCCTCCCCAATTTCCATAAATTATCACCTCCCTCTGTCCCTACATCTCAAATTTCCATACCTATCTTCCCCCCCCCCCCCCCCCCCCCCCCCTAATCTTCCCATCTTCTCTTCCTGGTATTTTATTCCCAAGACTATTTTCTATTTACTTCAGAGGTCAGGTAGGCCCAGTTCTACTGGGAGCCATGTTTCTAGCAGTTGTTGATCTGATATAGCCTCCGTAAGATCTACAAATCTGAGGTTATTTGGCCTCAACTTATTTTCTAGATTGTCAATCTTTTCTTCTTGATTTGTGATTACGTTTTCAAGAGCATGAATTTTAATCATCACAACCATCATGTCTTCTGCTACCACTCTCACCCGACCCTTCAATACCTCCAGTCGTGTACCAAAGTCTCCAATCATGCTCTTAACATCAACAATTTTAAGGGAGATGGTGTCAAATTGTCCATTAAAGGCTGCCACGACCGCTATAGTCAGTTCAGTTATCACTGCTTCATCCAGCACACGCAGCATCAGGTTTTCTTTAGTGGCAGCCATTGTCAGAGAACCGCAGTCTTTTTCTCCTTTTTACCCAATCTTGTGGACATTCCATGTTGCAAAAATCCACTAAAATAAGTTGGAAAGTGAAATATCCCCTGTTTAAATTCTGACTTTAGTAAAAATTTGGGGGAATTCATTATTATGAAATTGAGGGAGATGGCACCCATAACTCAGGATCGTGCATTCACCCAAACTCACAACATCTATAGACTCCATTTTTTTATTTTAGTGCCAGCAACCTGATTACATCCTGATTTAA
This sequence comes from Rhinatrema bivittatum, assembly GCF_901001135.1. Lineage (NCBI taxonomy): Eukaryota > Metazoa > Chordata > Amphibia > Gymnophiona > Rhinatrematidae > Rhinatrema > Rhinatrema bivittatum. Next base: position 758,781,190 of record NC_042615.1, read on the forward strand.
GGAAAGCCATCACCAAAGAATAGGCTCTGAGTTCTCCAGAATGTTCTTTAGTACTGAGATAATTGTTAGATTGTATATTGCTTTGAGCTGATGGCCAATTTATTAAAAATAAATCAATCTAAATCCATCCTCCCTGCACCGATGTCTCATTCATACATTCAGACTGCAAAGCTTTGTCTACCTTTGTGGAACAGGTAGCATTTTGAAGAATGCTACACTTGAAGTTTTGGATTTCAATTTCCTTCGTAAGAACCTCTCTGCAATACTCCCCTATGTCATTGGAGCTAACGTACCACAACGGCATACTCCTCCCTAGCACTTTCCATAATTCTGTCTAGGTATCATGATGGATTTCCTATCCTCACACCAGGTAGACAAGTGACCATGTGATCCTACTGACCATCAGCTACCCAACTCTCTATGGTCCTGATAATATAATTGCAAATGACCTCGCCTGTCTTAAATTTGCCTTGGCATGAGAGGATAATAAATAACTCGCAAATCCATTGGATCACTTCCTGCTATATTAGACTGATACTCTCTTATGCCATGACCTACACTAAGCTGCCCTAGGGTTACCAAAGTGGAGGTGGGACTATTCTACAATGTTCCTGTAGTCTTCAATGACCTTCTTTAGCTCCCTAAGCTCTTCCAGATCTATAATTCTGGTCTCGAGGGCCCATTCGCATTTGGTGATGACCAGAGATTCTTTGCATTTGGCGCATATATACAACCTCTCACCATTTCAGTTATAATTGTACATGTTGCACTCAATGCAAAAAAAAATGAATAACCTCTACCTTGCTGCTGGACTTCTGTCTCCATAATAATATTTTTATATAAGCTATTCTGGAAGCTGTTTTAAACATAATGATTTAGAGAGATTTGGTTGCATTTAATATTATTTTCAAACCTTTATTACCCAATTAACTTAATTATCTCAATCCTGATTAATGAAGTGTCTAACCTCCACCCCCCCCGGGAGGCTATCTATATAAAGACAAAAACCTCTGGGATGGGTGGGCTCCACCATTTACCTCTTAATAGTGAAGGAATTAGTTGATACCCTACCTTCCTCTCAGCAGAATAACTTTACATTCACAAGCAAATTCCTGGTAAATTATAGAGTTAATACACCTTCCGACAAAGTTACTGTTGCACTTGGAGGTGGACCCTTGTCCTGGAGCAGTGGAGAACGGCTCCCTGGTAGGGACTAGGAAGCACCTGCCCCCAGGTGGCGGAGCACAGGAGGAGACAGAGGCTAGGATGAGCTTCACCACTGGAAGCCCAAGGTCCCCCCGGGTGGAGCCCGTATGGACTCGGGCCGCTTGGACTTAGGTGGGCCTCGCAGGGTCTCTTGGAGAGATAGTAGAGAGGCGTGCCCACGGACAGCAAGGGAGCATGATCGGATTCGAGGCTGTAGATCTGGTGGAACAAGGAAGACCAGAACAGTGTAGGTGATGACAAGGCAAGGGACAGAGTCAGAATCAGGAGATGTGGTCAATGGCAGCCGAAGTCAGAATCCGAGGATCAGTCCAAGGAGTAGTCAATGAGGCAGAGGTGACATGGCAGGCAGAGGTCAGGATCCAGGCAGCAGACAGAATGGTCAAGGAGCAGGCTGAGGTCAGTACCAGAGAGACAGTCCGAGGGTACTTCCTGGGGAGACAGGACAGACAGACGCTGGAACAGAAGGACGCTGGAACAAAACTGGAACACGGAGGCAAACTAGTACACATGCAGTGCCGACCTGATTGCCAAGGCAAGGAAGTGCAGGCAGGAACTTCCTTATATTGAACATTCAATCAGGGCACACCGCAGAGCTAGGACCCGCCCCTGGCCCTACAAGAGGCCGGACGGTCCGCGCACGCACGTAGGGGGCATGACCAACGCCACTGGAGACGCCGAACTCCGGCGTGAGGCCTGGTGTGCAGTGGAAGGCCCAGCGACTGCCGCCGCAAGACGCCGAGGCCTGGAGAAGCTTGCGCCTGCCGCTTGGGAGACCGACCCGTGACCTGCAGAGGAGCTAGCGAGGTGAGCAGGTCTGTGCGTGGGCCAGGCGCGGACGGGGCGTGTAACAGTTACCTTTACTAGTCACAAACAAATTCCCAGCTAGGTTGCTATCTAGTGAAAGGTCATGCTGCTGGACTGGATTAAGGAGTAGAGCCATTTTTCTTTGCTCTGTTCTGTCTACATCAGTCTCCCCCCTCCTTTACTGTTCTCTGTATGTGGCCTGGGATGGGAGGGCCTGGGACATGATGTCAGCTGTGTCAAGAGGAGTAAGAGCCAACACAGATGCCAGAGGCTCTCAGCTACCTATTTGAAATGACCTGAATTATTTTCAAGGGAGAGGGTTTGCTAGGTCCTCTCAGATCTCCTCAAGTCAATCTCCAGTTGGCATAGGGTTTCTTTGTGCCTGGCTGTTTCTCTGAATGACATCACTGGCCTCTTCCACCTTATAAAATTAACTCATTACTGCTACATTATACTGGTTATATGGTATTATAGGCTCACTGTATCATATGAAATACATAATAAACCACATTGTCCACATCTAAAGCAAACTCAAAAAGTGTGTGCGTGTGCGGCAAAATGAGGGGTAGGGTGAGGGGTGCAATTCCAAATATTTGCCTGGGGCACAGGAAAAGCTGGTCCCAGCTCTGGTACTAGGAGAATTTATAGGGACCTTTACAAGCGTTAACTGAAACTTTAAAATGGAATCCTTTTGTGCTGTCATCATCTGCAGTAAGTGATACCTGAACAGGATTGGAATTTTACAATTGTTACAGCTGAGAGAGATAACTGAGGTTTCAAGGGAAAAGGATCCTAAAGATACCTGCTCTTCAGGAAAGTGGCTAAATTTGTCCTTAGAAAGGGAAATTCTCTGCTGAAAGATGTGTGAAGTTGAAGTATGAGTGATTTTTTTTTTTTTTTAAATCTTAATTGAAAATAGTTTCCTGTAAAGGTAAGGAGCAGAATTAGTTAATAAATTAATGAGACATAACTGTGGTCAAAAGTGGAATAAACTGTTATGAAACACACTGAACTGAGGGAACATTAATCAAATTACAGTAACAGCTAATCACAGGATATCTCTGAAGAAAATGTGTCCCTTTCAAAGCATATAATTTGATAGAGAAACACTGATACCAGGGAGGAAGACAATTTTTGTTGCTATTTTAACATGGATTTGGCACCTGTGAACATAAATTGGCAAAAGCATATTGGATAAGCAATTGACTGTAAAAAGGCATAAAAAAAGGAATAAATTAAAGGAGGATTCCTTTGACGTGAGCATGTGGAATCTTCACCAGAGAAACAAATAGTTTTATGGAGAGAGTGACTGAAAGAGTGGAAGACCCTACATTAGAGAACTTTTATTAACAGACATTCTTTTCCAATAACATTTGGGAAGCAGGTCATGAAGAAAGGCTGTATTAACAACTGGAAATTAGAAAGGGACACACTACCTTATTTTTTATTTCATACCTGGTAAGTTCACAAATTCATCAGGGTGGATTTTAAGAGTTATGTGCTTAAAATTGACACATAGACACATAAATAGTGTGTACTCACACCTCTAAATCTCTAAAGTATACACATAGGGATAGATTTTAAAAGGGTGCGCGTGGGCTTACATGTGCGCGCAATACCCAGCGCACGCACATGTATGCACAATTTTATAACTTGCGCGCACAAGTTATAAAATCAGGGGGGTCGGCACATGCAAGGAGATGCACAATTGTGCACCTTGCGTGCGCTGCCTTCCCTTGTTCCCTCCCCCCTATCCTGACCTTCCCACCCCTTCCCCTAACCTTTCCACCCCTAGCCCTACTCTAACCCCCCTTGACCTTTGTCTTACCATTTGCGCCTGCCGTCGGAGTGAGGAAACTCACCCAAAGATGAGATTTGTACAATGTTCTCTCAACCTAGCTTGATGTTTAGGAACATTGTACAAAGCTCATCTTTGGGTGAGTTTCCTCACTCCGAAAGACATCAAATCGACACAAGAGTGCACTGTTCTGTTCGTACGTAGCACACTGCTTGTCAAAGTGGCCCCTAACCCCTACACTAATACCTAAACCTCACCTCGAGTAACTAGGTGGGCCTCATATAGAGGTATAAATACCTAACTACTAGGCTTTATAGTGCAGTCCATATGTATTCCACACATTAAGAAAGGTGGAAGGAAGGCAAAACAATTACCATCATGGTTAAAAGGTGAGGTGAAAGAGGCTATTTTAGCCAAAAAAAAATCCTTCAAAAATTGGAAGAAGGATCCATCTGAAGAAAATAGGATAAAGCATAAGCATTGTCAAGTTAAGTGTAAAACATTGATAAGACAGGCGAAGAGAGAATTTGAAATGAAGTTGGCCATAGAGGCAAAAACTCATAATTAAAAACTTTTTTTAAATATATCCAAAGCATGAAACCTGTGAGGGAGTCGGTTGGACCATTAGATGATCGAGGGGTTAAAAGGGCTCTTAGGGAAGATAAGACCATTGCAGAAAGACTAAATTAATTCTTTGCTTCCGTGTTTACTAATGAGGATGTTGGGGAGATACCAGTTCCGGAGATGGTTTTCAGGGGTGATGAGTCAGATGAACTGAATGAAATCACTGTGAACCTGGAAGATGTAGTAGGCCAGATTGACAAACTAAAGAGTAGCAAATCACCTGGACCGGATGGTATGCATCCTAGGGTACTGAAGGAATTCAAAATGAAATTTCTGATCTATTATTAAAATCATCCATTGTACCTGAAGACTGGAGGGTGGCCAATGTAACCCCAATATTTAAAAAAGGCTCCAGTGACGATCCGGGTAACTATAGACCAGTGAGCCTGATTTCAGTGCTGGGAAAAATAGTGGAAACTATTCTCAAGATCAAAATCATAGAGCATATAGAAAGACATGGTTTAATGGAACACAGTCAACATGGATTTACCCATGGGACGTCTTGCCTAACAAATCTGCTTCATATTTTTGAAGGGATTAATAAACATGTGGATAAAGGTGAACCGGTAGATGTAGTGTATTTGGATTTTCAGAAGGCATTTGACAAAGTCCCTCATGAGAGTCTTCTAAGAAAACTAAAAAGTAATGGGATAGGAGGCGATGTCCTTTCGTGGATTACAAACTGGTTAAAAGACAGGAAACACAGAGTAGGATTAAATGGTCAATTTTCTCAGTGGAAAAGGGTAAACAGTGGAGTGCCTCATGGATCTGTACTTGGCCCGGTGCTTTTCAATATATATATAAATGATCTGGAAAGGAAAGAGACGAGTGAGGTTATCAAATTTGCGGATGATACAAAATTATTCAGAGTAGTTAAAACACAAGCAGATTGTGATACATTACAGGAGGACCTTGCAAGACTGGATGATTGGGCATCCAAATGGCAGATGAAATTTAATGTAGACAAGTGCAAGTTGTTGCATATACGGAAAAATAACCCATGCTGTAGTTACACGATGTTAGGTTCCAAATTAGGAGCTACCACCCAGGAAAGAGATCTAGGCATCATAGTGGATAATTCTTTAAAATCTTCAGCTCAGTGTGCTGCAGCAGTCAAAAAAGCAAACAGAATGTTTGGAATTATTAGGAAGGGAATGGTTAATAAAATGGAAAATGTCATAATGCCTTTATTCGCTCCATGGTGAGACCGCACCTTGAATACTGTGTACAATTCTGGTCGCCGCATCTCAAAAAAGATATAGTTGTGATGGAGAAGGTACAGAGAAGGGCAACCAAAATGATAAAGGGGATGGAACAGCTCCCCTATGAGGAAATGCTGAAGAGGTTAGGGCTCTTCAGCTTAGAGAAGAGACGGCTGAGGGGGGATATGATAGAGGTCTTTAAGATCATGAGAGGTCTTGAACGAGTAGATGTGAATCAGTTATTTACACTTTCGAATAATAGAAGGACTAGGTGGCATTCCATGAAGTTAGCAAGTAGCACATTTAAGACTAATCGGAGAAAATTCTTTTTCACTCCTCGCACAAGAAAGCTCTGGAATTTGTTGCCAGAGGATGTGGTTAGTGCAGTTAGTGTAGCTGGGTTCAAAAAAGTTTTGGATAAGTTCTTGGAGAAGAAGTCCATTAACGGCTATTAATCAAGTTTAGTTAGGGAATAGCCACTGCTATTAATTGCATCAGTGGCATGGGATCTTCTTAGTGTTTGGGTACTTGCCAGGTTCTTATGGCCTGGATTGGCCACTGTTGGAAACAGGATGCTGGGCTTGATGGACCCTTGGTCTGAACCAGCATGGCAATTTCTTATGTTCTTATGTTCTCTCTCTCTCTCATTACACAGCTTAACACAAATGAAAGAGGTGTAGTTATTAGCTGTGTTAAAACTGTGTGATATGGGTTTGCAACTTGTGAAGCCAGCTCACTTGGCCAGAAATCCCGCCCTAAACTCCACCCCTTTTCTAAATTACATTGCACCATGCGTGCAATGCAAAGTGAAAGTGCAACAGCAAGTTGCAAAGTGAAAGTGCATGCATATATTTGCTTTGAAAATTGGTGCAAAGCTCATGGATAAAATGTAGGAATGTGCACTTATTTGTTTTTATTTCATTCTCTTTTCCCTTTTTTTCCCCCTTTTGAGTTTGCTTTATTTCATTTTATTTTGTTTATTTGAAATTAAATAAATAATATGAAAAAAATCTAAATGAAATGGGACTTGTCTTTAAAAAAAAAAACTGCCTCAAAATTTAAAAAAATTCAAGGATGATTCCCTGGGGCCTTTTCCTGCCTTTTGGATATCTCTTTCCCCATCATCTTTAAAGTCTAAACGAGGCAGAAGACATTTTGAAATACTAATCCAGTAAGGCAGGAGCAACCGAGGATCATTCCTGCCCGTTTGGATTGTAAAGACCAACAATGAGGTAAGAGGTATTGGAGAGGGCAAGCCTGGGGGAGGACCTTGAATTTTTAATTTTTGTGGCAGAGGCAAGAGTGATGGGGGCCAAGGATGGCATTGATGGTTGGCGAATGAGTAAAACAAAATCAAAAACTAAAGACATGTTGTTTGTTTTTCTGTCATTTTGTTTTTCAAAGAAATGAAAGAGGACTTTTTTTTTTTATTTCACTAAATGGAAATTTTATTTAAAAAAAAAAATCATTGTGATTTCCATGAAAATATATAAGCAAACAAACAAACATTATATGCCTGGAACAGAGCCAAATGGTTGCTGGTGGCAGGGAAGAGAAGTGAACAGAAACAGAGTAGTATCTAGGATAGGAGGCAGCTATAAATGAGCAGACTGCGTTTACAAATTGGTTCTTATCTGCCAATAACTTCTATGTATCTGTGTTTGTACGGTCACAGTCATTGGTCTACTTCCACAACTAGTGTGGTCGGCTATAAAAACGTCAGCATGATGTGAGTTCCCCCAGAGCCTGACTGAAAGTCTTTGCTTTTTCCTTCAGCAAACCCATGTGAGCTAGACTGCCGACCCATAGATGGCCGTTTTTCAGAGAAAATGTTGGACGCAGTTATTGATGGCACAACCTGCTTTGAAGGAAACAACAGCAGGGACATCTGTATTAATGGCATGTGTAAGGTATTGGGTATGTTTCCTTCACTAAAATTTAAGGATGTTTAATTTAATAAACATGCTTTTCTATTTAACAGGGTCTGACTTTTTACCAAATTAGGAATGATTTACTTACTATTTTTTACTACTTCATTGATATTACTTCTTCTATTATTTATGTGTGCATAACAAACCATCAATATGCCCTGTGCATTACATCTACAGGGAGTATAGAAGATATGAGTTTTGTCCAACAAAATGTAAAACTTGACAAACAATGATAACACACATTGATATCAAACTTGAAACAATGGATATAAGTCTGGCCTCAACTTATCAGATTTTTTAGATTTCCCTGAAGTTTACTGGGCAAATTTCTTGAACTTGATCCTCTGGATTTGTTTCCACTGATACAACACATTTTAGTGAAATTTTGGATAGCCTAGGTATCAAACTGCATTTGATACCTAGGCCAGGTTAAATCATAGACACATGATGGTAGAAAAAGACCATATAGCCTATCTAGTCTGTTCATTCACACCCACTAATTCAGCTTTACAATCCTTACTACTCCCTCAGAGATCCCCCTGTATTTATTTCATGCTTTCTTGAATTCAGTTACTGTTTTCATCTACACCACCTGCATGGAGAGGCTGTTGCATACATC